>NC_044386.1:120030275-120392775 GCF_006542625.1 Nomascus leucogenys
TATATATATATGTCTATATAAGAGCAACCTTGAGTGATTGATGACTTTTTCATTAATTCCTTTTTTTCCCCCATGTACTACTCCCATTCCCCTGTCTGCCGTGTTCTGTGTATTTGGTGATCCTTTATTTGTATGACCCAGTAAAACATGTGCTTCATGTACCGGTATCACTTGTTGACATAAATGGTATTGTGCTAAGACCTTTTCTTTCTTCTTTTTTAAAATTTAGCACTATGTTTTATGATCTCTCCACATTGCTCTGTGTACATCTGGTCCATAATTCATTTATTTTTATATGTCTCTGAAATTTAGGGGCCATTTTCAAGAGAACTTAATTCATCTGGAAGTTGGACTGACATACATTTAATCAGATTATCTTAGGAGAGTTTTTATTCAACTTCCGTTGATATAAAAATGAATTTAAGAACTAAATGATCATTCATAACTAAAATTTTCAGTATTTAATTCAACACCAAAATTCTTCTTAAGTCCTAGAATTGACTGACCTGGCAGAAGATAGTACCTTTGTCAGAACTGAAGGAAGAATAGGGAAATCTCATTATTTTAAAAATATCTGCTTTATTGAGGTTTGATTTACATACAATAAAGTTCATCCAAAATTTGATGCATTTTGACAAATGTATACAGTCTTGCAACCATGAACACGATTATGATACAGATTTCTGTCAGCTGAAAAATTCTCTTGTAATGGTTTCAGTTAATACCCTCCCTACCCACTAGCCACCAGCAATCACTAATCTACTTTCTGTCACTATAATTTTGTATTTTCTAGGATTTCCTTTAAATGAAATCATATAGATTATCGTCTTTTATGTTTGACTTCTTTCATTAAGCTTAATGCTTTTAAGATTTTTTTCATGTTATGTATATCAGTGGTTCCTTTCTATTGCTGAATAGTCTTTCAACATACATATATACTATAACTTACTTATCCTTTAGTTGATGGGAAGAAATTTGTGTTGCATACAGTTTTAGGCCATTGTGAATGAAGTTACTATGAACATTTGCATACAAGAATTTGTGTGGATATATGCTTTCATTTGTCTTGGTAAAGAGCAAAAACATTTGCTCTTCAAGACACTGTTAGTGTATATCCCTACACTGGAATATTGTTCTGCAATAAAAAGGAATGCACTACAAATACATGCTATGACACGGATGAACCTCAGAAACATTAAGCTCTGTGAAAGAAGCCAGACACAAGTGACCACATATTGTATAATTTCATGTATATTAAATATTCAAAAAGGCAAAGCCATTAAAACAGAAAATAGATTAGTGGTTGCCTGTGGCAGGTGCAAGAAGAAACAGAGATCAACAATAGACATGAATGATGGAAATGTTCTAAGGCTGATTCACAGTAATGGTTGTACAACTTAGTAAATTTACTAGGAAGTCATTTTATACATTAAAAAATTGTATACTTGAAAATATTGAATTATATGATATGCAAAATACCTTACTAGTTATCTTTTTAGGAAACATTACTGTAAATAAAATAAAAAGGCAAGCCACAGACTGGGAGGAGAAATTATATGTAAAACATATATCTGATAAAGGACTTAAATTCAGAATATATAAATAACTCAGAACTCAATAATAAAAAGAAATAACTTGGTTTTAAAAATAGGCAAAAGATTTGAGCAAATGCTTCATCAAATAAGATATACAAATAGAAAATAAGCATGTGGAAAGATGCTCAAAATTATTAGTCATTAGGAAAATACAAATTAAAACCACAATGCACCGGATTAGCAAAAATGTCAGAGTAAGAAACTCTGAAAATTCTTTCTTCCATAAAAGCAACCAGAAAACTAGCAAAAATTGTCACAGTCAGTTTTTTTCAGAATTGAGAATCAGCCAAAGGCTTACAGTGATCTAGGGGTTGTTATTTAAGAAAAACAGCAGAATCTTGGAAGGAATAGTAAGCTGTGTGACATTTTTAACTTGCCCTGTTCCCATCTTGCCCTCTCCATCTCGGGACAGCCTTGAAGAACCAGTGGCCCACAATTACGGTGGAAACTAGCAGCCTGGCTGCCACTGAAAGGAGCAGAACAGAGTAGAAGCTCCTTCAAAGCTCAGTATCAGAGGGTTGTCATTATCTGACCTGTCTGACGGTTCTCTGGAAGACACTACTCACAATGCTGTCTTTATCTGACCTGACTCAGAGCTCACCCAGTGAAAAAGCCTTTTCCCTGAGGGTGTTTGTCTAAAACAATTAGAGGTAATTGATTAACTTTATAACTGTCTAAGACAGTGGATAACAATTAGGGCAAACAATAAAATAACCAAAAAGCTTAAAACCTAGAACATGAGATGTGCATAGAAGGCTTTGAAAAACTCCAACATATCCTGGGAAATCTAGAAGGCCTGTATAAGGGTTAGTGCATGTTCATGGCTATCTGTATGCTCAGGAAAGACCTGGGAAGGCCATAAGCTCTCACCTCTGAATGACCTTTAGGCTCTGTGCAAACATTAAGTGAAGGCTAAGGCAGAGTCGCTTACTGCCTAGCTAAATGTTGAAGGTGTGCCCCAACATATGCACAGAGCTCCTCAGGAAAGACTGAGAAGCTTATTGGTTCTAAGCATTTAAGGAAATCTCTGTCTAATCATTAGCTGACCACTAAGCTAAACTAATAAAGCCTTCATTGCTCACACATCACAAAGGAGCCTTTACAGATTAATTCAAAAAGGTGACTAAGCCTCACGTCTGTAATCCCAGCACTTTGAGAGGCCAAGGCAGGCGGATCATGAGGTCAGGAGATCGAGACCATCCTGGCTAACACGGTGAAACCCCATCTCTACTAAAAATAAAACAAAAATTAGCCAGGCGTGGTGACGGGCACCTGTAGTCCCAGCTACTCGGGAGGCTGAGGCAGGAGAATGGCATGAACCTGGGAGGCAGAGCTTGCAGTGAGCCGAGATCGCACCACTGCACTCCAGCCTGGGCGACAGCAAGACTCTGTCTCAAAAAAAAAAAAAAAAAAAAAGAAAAGGAAAAAAAAAAGAAAAATGACAACTAAGCAAACAAATGGACAATAACAAATAGCAAAAACAACAAACTTTGGGGAGGAGAAATAATCTGATTTTTATAGTTGCCACCTTATAGTATTTAACATGTCCAATTTTCAACAAAAACTTATGAGACATGCAAAGAAACAAAAGATTATGGACTATACACAGGAAATGTAGCAATTATTGCAAGTGTTTCTGAGAAAGCCTAGATAGTGGACTTATTAGACAAAGGCTTTAAGTCAACTATTTTAAATATGGTCAAAGAACTGGCCGGGTGCGGTGGCTCACGCTTGTAATCCCAGCACTTTGGGAGGCCGAGGCGGGCGGATCACGAGGTCAGGAGATCGAGACCACGGTGAAACCCTGTCTCTATTAAAAATACAAAAAATTAGCCGGGCGTGGTGGCGGGCGCCTGTAGTCCCAGCTACTCGGAGAGGCTGAGGCAGGAGAATGGAGTGAACCCGGGAGGTGGAGCTTGCAGTGAGCTGAGATTGCGCCACTGCAATCCTGCCTGGGCGACAGAGCGAGACTCCGTCTCAAAAACAAAAAAACAAAGAACTGGAGAAAAACATGCTTAAGAACTACAGGAAAGCATGAAAACAATGTCTCACCAAATCAAGAACATCAATAAAGTAATTGAAATTATAAATTATAACAAAGAACCAAATAGAAGTTCTAGGTTTGAAAACTACAATGACTGAAATCAAAATTTCATGAGAGAGGCTCAATAGCATATCTGAGCAGGCATAAGAAAGAGTCAGCAGTGTGAGGAACAGCAAAATAAAAGAGAATGAAGAAAAATAGTCTTAGAGACTTGAATACCAACACACACATAATGGGAATTCCAGAAGGAGAGAAGAGAATAAACAGGACCCCAAAAATGTGAAGAAATAAATGGCCAAAAATTTCCCTGAATTCTGAATCTGTATATCCAAAAAGCTAAACAAACTCCCAGTATGATAAATTTAAAGAGAACTACATCTACATATGTCATAATCAATTTGTCAAAAGCCAAAAAGAAAGAATCTTGAAGGTAGGAAGAGTGGAGCAACTCATCATATACAAGGAATTCTCATTATGATTAGGAATTGATTTCTCATCAGTATCTATGTAGGCCAAAGGCAGTGGAATGACACATTAAAAACGCTGAAAGAGAAACACTATGAACCAAACAAAACTCTCCTTCAAAATGAAAGAGAAATTAAGACATTCTGAAATAAACAAAAACCAAGAGAATTAATTACTAGCAGGCCTAGCGTACAAAAAGTTTGAAAGTAAGTCCTTCAGACTGAAATGAGAGTACACAAGACAGTAACTCAAATCCACATGAAGAAATAGCACCAGTAAAGGTAAGTACGTAAGAAAATAAAATGATAGTATAAGCATTTTTTTTTGTTTGTAACACTTTGTCCTATCGGATTTAAAAGGCAATTGTATAAAACAATAATGTAAATCTGTGTTGATCAGAGCACAATTTATAAAGATGTAATTTGTGAGACAGGAGCACAAAGAAGGGGAAGGGGAATGGAGTTTTTTAACTCTATTGAAATTAATTTGATATTAATCTGAAGTAAGATGTTATAAATTAATATGTCAATTATAATCCCCAAGTGAATCACTAAGAAAATAACTTTAGTAAAAAACCAAAAAGACAAGAACATTAAAATGGTACATGAGAAAATATCTATTTAACACAAAATAAGGTAGTGATGGACAAATAAACAAAAGGGCATAAGATATATAGAAAACAAATAGCAAAATGGCAGACATAAATCCTATTTTATCAGCAATTACTTTAAATGTAAATGGATTAAATACTTTAATTAAAGGCATAGATAAAATAGGAAAACATGATCCAACTATATGTTGTCCACAAAAGACACCTGTTTATTTAAAGACACAAATAGGTTGAAAGTAAAAGGATGGAAAAAGATATACCATGCAAACAGTAACTACAAGAGGACTGGAGCAGCTGTACTAATATCAGACAAAACATAACTTGATAGATTTCAAAATTGTTACTACAGACAAAAGACATTTTGTAATAATAAAAGGGTAAATATGTCCAGATGATATAACAATTATAAACATATACACACTTAGCAACAGAGATCCAAAATACGTGAAGTAAAAACTGACAGAATTAAAGGGCAATCAGGCAAGTCAACAATAATAGTTGTAAACTTCAATACTCACTTTCAATAATTGATAGAAGAGCTAGGCAAAAGATTATCAACAGGGAAATAGAAGACTTGAACGATATTGTAAACCAACTAGACCTAACAAACATCTATAGAACACTCTACTCAACAACACCAGAATACACATTCTTCTCACGTGCACTAAGAACACTCTCCAGCATGATCACATATTAGGCTCTAAAAGAAGTCTCAATAAATGTGAAAGGATTTAGATAGAAAGTATGTTTTCCAACCACAGTGAAATGAAATTAGAAATCAATAACAGCCAGGCACAGTGGCTCATGCCTGTAATCCCAACACTTGGGGTGGCTGAGACAGGAGGATCACTTGAGGCTAGGAGTTGGAGACCAGCCTGGGCAACATAGCAAAATGCTCATCTCTTAAAAAATAAGAAATCAGTAACAGAGAGAAATCAAGAAATTAACAAATACATGTAAATTAGATAACATATTTCTAAATAACCAACCAGTCAGGGAAGAAATCACAAGGTAAATTTGCAAATACTTGAGATGAATGAAAAAGAAAATGCCATACTAAATAGAATGCAGCAACAGCAGTGTTTGAGGGGAAACTTATAGCTGCAAACACCTATATTTAAAAAGAAGAAAGACCTCAAATCAATAATGTAAACTTCCACCTTAACAGACTAGAAAAATAAAATCGATCTAAATTTAAAGCAAGTAGAAGATAGGAAACAATAAAGATTATAGTGGAAAATCAACAAAAACCACTACACACCCAGTAGAATTGCCAAGGCTGACAGTACCATGTGTTGGTGGGGATATGGGCTAACTGGAACTCTGACACATTATTGGTGGGAATGCAATACAGTACAGCTACTTTGAAAAACAACTTGCCAGTTTTTTATAAAGTTAAATGTATACTTGCCATACCACCCATCAATCCTATTCTTACGTATTTGCCCTAGAGTTGTGTCATTTTTTCATATGTTAGAACTTGAAATGGGAATGTAGTAATTTCTTTAAGATAATAACACCAAATAAAACATTTTCTAACAAAATTCCTATTTATTTTAATCCCCGGGAGTCTTTAAAATTCTAAGTAGAACAGCTTATTCTAATTCCTAAATCTTATCTATAAATATATTTGGATTAACATAAAATACATTTTAGAATTGTGCAAGTGTTTTTTTTTAATTATTGCTTTTTTGTATGGACTGAAACTTTTCTGTTTTGAGAGACAGATTTTGGCTGTAGGTAGCCCCAGTGGCAACATAAACGAATGATTGATTTCTTTAGAAACCTAAAGTTACAGCTTTAGTTTTCTGGTGTCATTGTGGATTTATTCTTAGATTTTGAACTTTTTTTCTTTTCATATTTTTGTAGATTTGTTGCTTCACCTCTAGCAAAATCATTTGGCATTAAAGAGACAGTTCGAAAGGTTACACCAAATACTGTCTTAGAGAATTTTTTCAAACATTCCACAAGGCAACCATTGCAAGTAAGTACAAATTCTTTGCTTTTTGGTTTAAAAATCTTCTTTCTTAATGGTTCAGTTATCTATAGCTTACCTTGTGTGTGCAAGAAATCTAGTTGATCAGCAAATGATTTGGATTCATTTGGATTTATTATTTCTTTGTTCTGTTGACAGGTTTAGAACCTCCCAAGTATGATACATATGATATTATAAAATTACAAATGTTAACAGTTGAACTATTGTATTTAACTATAGTGTTGAGCACTAACGATCAGTGCCATAATTTCGGCATAAAGGTCAACATTTAATTTTTAATGGTCGAATATATACAAAGTATACAGATGAAGAAATGCAATTGTTAGGGCAGAGAAGCCCATATGTGACACTTTTGGTGATTGTGGCATCATCAAAATACATTACACACATTATGAAAATGTTCATTGGGGTCGCTTTCATGAGTAGGACTGTTATTTTATTCAAAGCCTCAACATACTCAGAAATATGCTGTGCCCCTCACTACTCTCCAGAGAGAATTTCTAAGACAGTCACGGCTCTCTTCACAATATCAAGTTTCCTTCATTTATGTTGTAGTGCACTGCATACTTAAATACGTTCAGAAAAAGAAAAAAGTTTTTAATCTAACAGTTAAACAAATAATGTCTAAGTAAGTCTAGTGTTCACTCCAGTTTTATTATATTTCCATAGTTAAAATGACAGATGAAACAAAACTTCTCCAAAAGTGATACAACCTCTATGATGAATACAAACAGCTATCCCCAGTAATTTTAAAATCCAAGTACATATGCTAACACAGTTCTAGGATAAATAGATTTTTGAGGGTCCTGAACTTTATTTGCTGAATTAAGTTGCCTGTACTATGACAGTTGCTCTAATTTGTTCCTCGTGGTTTCTCTGCACATGAAAGCACATTGAGCTTTGGCCACCTTGCGTGAGATGTGGTGTCAAGTGAGGGCTGCCCTCAGCTCCTGTATTTGACTGCTTTTGTAACCTAGGGGTAGTCTGACAAGCCGTCTTTATATGTTTTTTATTCCCATGTGCTTTAAACGACTGCCGTCATTCATCTAAATCCTTTTGTTACCACTGGTGATAAGAATACCTAAGCATCCCTTTTTATGTTTCAAACAGGAAATTATTTAGCTGTGTTTAAAAAAAAAATAGAGTTCTTTCTGGGACCTTTATTATCCTCCTTTGTTTGGGAACAACTAACTTTAGTAATACTTTGTATAAAATGGGAAGAACAGTGCTACAATACCAATTTGTTGCTATACTTGCTATTGCTAAGAGCTTCTAGTCAGCTTTTCAGGATGTTTAAAATTATCTAGAAAATTTGGCACTTAAGAGCTTCTCTGCTATGGAGAAAAAATGTCCATGTGACAAAGGAAAACTAAGGATAGCTGAAAAGGTTTATAGGGTGGTAGTCTGTCTTTTTCGTGATTAAGATGAGGAAACTTAAGGCCCAGCCAAGGGGAAATGAGTGGTCGTGCTGCTAATGAGTGGCTGAATCCAAAGCTAGAACCTGGCCCATACTTCCAGTCCTGTAACCTTTCCACCATGCTACAGTGAGTTCTTTATCTGTAAATGGAATGTTAAAGATATATTTTAAAGACTGGTGCTGTGTTTATAGTAATTATTCTAACTCAACTGACATTACAGTATGGTTTAATAAAGACAGAATTTTCACATTTGCATCCAGTAAGAGGAAAAAAAAATAGTGGTTGGGCGCAGTGGCTTACGCCTGTAATCCCAGCACTTTGGGAGGCCGAGGTGCGCGGATCACGAGGTCTGGAGATCGAGACCATCCTGGCCAACATGGTGAAACCCTGTCTCTACTAAAAACACAAAAATTAGCTGGGCTTGGTGGCGAGTGCCTGTAATCCCAGCTACTTGGGGGCTGAGGCAGGAGGATAGCTTGAACCAGGGAGTTGGAGTTTGCGGTGAGCCGAGATCGCGCCACCACACTCCAGCCTGGTGACAGAGTGAGACTCCATCTAAAAAAAAAAAAAAAGTTATATATCACCCCCAAAGTGTTAGCTTCATCTATTGAACCAAAAAGGTGAAGGAATATAAAATTCCTAAATTATATTGCTCTGAGATTAAAAAACTGAGGCAGTATTTGTATAGTATATCAAGATAACAATAATTTGGCCAGTAAAATGTCCGTAGCCTAAAAGCACTAGGACTTAGGATGATAGACTGTAATACAGGAGGAGAGAGTTCGTGACTTAATAGCAATTGCAGATTCAGAAACAAGCTCATCTCACCATACCTACCACATTAACCTGGCCAGTGTCCTACAGATAGCACTTTGCTTAATTGTGGCTGAGGTAATAAGTTGCTGGGTGGATGAAAAACAGTTTTGTACTGATTGAAGATTAGGGTATTACCACTAAAAAAAGTATTCAAAACCTAAAACAGTAGAATATTGCGTTGGTAATATTTGTAGATAACACCTGACTTGATTGAAACAATGAAGTACACAGACCCAAGGATGCTGCTTCAGCAGCTATAGACTGCACCAGTAAAACAAAACACTTCCGTGCATATGACATCGACTGTGGGCATCACATGGTATTGATGAGGCCTAAAATACTATACACATGAGCCTCCAGTGAGAGTTTTGGTCTGTGATGTTGCACAGTTCTCTTATGATTGTATCTATGCAGGTGTGTGTCTGATACGTGTGTATGTGTGCGTATCAAGAACAACTTCCAGATGTTTGGGGTAAGACCAACAACTCTGACCAACGATCAATTATAGTGCTATATAGGTAACATGTAGTAACAGTGGAACTTATTTTCTAGCCCTTTCCCTTAGCAAAATAAAAAATAATTATATATATATATATATGAACTGATGCAGAACAAGTAAGTTCTGGAAGAGATCTGAAGAAAACGTGGCACTGTGAGACTGACCTCAAGCCAGTTACTACACTCAGTAAAGGTATTCCAGTGTGCTAGCTTGAGTCATTCATAGATTCAAACGTTTTTAGAGCAAAAACCTCTTCGAGTGCAATTTATTGTACAGGTGAGACATGTGAGAGCCAAAGAGGTAGGGTGACTCCTCCACTGGCACAGAGGGTTCCCTTTTCAGTCCAGAGGCCAGGTCTCTTGGCCCCATTCAGCACTCCTCCTTTAGGCCATTCGACCTCTCCTTGAGGCTGTGCCTGAGAGAGACCTTTCCTGCATGTTCCAACCCACTTCTGAATGTTCACAGCAATAGGTAGTGTAGAGGCTAAAATACAAATTGTGAGGACAGACCATGTGGGTTTAGAGCCTGGCTCTGTCACAGACTTTCTGTGTGGAGACGGACAGATTAAACTTCCCATGCCTCAGTTTCCTCTTCTGTGAATTGAGCATAATTATATTGCTTATCTCATAGGGCTCTTGTGAGGATCAAATTGAGTTAATACATATAAAGTGCTTAGAATGGTGCCTGGCACATAGTAGATGCTCAGTAAAGGTCAGCTATTATTATTTATACCATTAACTTTGTGCCTATCATGCGCTGACTTCCAAAGGAGCACGTTTAAGCATGTCTTCCTAACTCAAGGGAATTGTCACTTTGTTTCTTAATCATGCTTGTTTTTGCTCCCATGACATCTTGCACTATTTTCTGATCATTACAGATGGTCAATAAATGCTTCATGTTTCACACATTAATTCAAGAAAACACTTTTAGACACTTTTGTTTGCAAGGAGTTTTCTCTCTCAATAATATCATAGTGCATGAGGCCAGTATTGACAAGACTGACTTCCAACTAGATTCTTCTGTCTCCAAAATAGAAAGAAAAAGCTTCGAATCATAAACAGTTGCTGTCTTCTATATATGTTTATTAATAATTCATTGGGCAATTATTTGTAGAAGTCATTGGATAATAAAATGGGGTTGTTCTAAGATCTGAGAACATTCCAGAATAAAGACAAGGACTTTAGTTTGTTTTGCTCACTACCGAATCTCCCACACCTAGATGGTGCCTGGCACCAGTGCTTAGAGACTCTTTAAATCCTTTCAAATGAATGAATGACTAAAATACTTGAAATAGTAAAGCTAGGCTCAGAGCCCCTTCTGTCCGAGCACACGGAGTATAGTGCAGCAGCATGCCAGAATATGTCCTGCTGTGCACCAACGAACAGAATTTGAATTGTATTCTCCATTTTGGGGGTCTGTTCGTGTTTGCAAATTTTGTTAAAAGTAAAGGAATACTTTTTTCTTGAATGATCTGTAGTCCATGGTTTCCTTTCTGTGTTTGGTCATAAAAATCTCTAGCACTGACACAGTACTCAATAGTTTCATTAGCACATTCCAATCCCTTTGTCCTCAAATCATCCCTCGGAGGTGGGTAGCAAACATTCTCTTAATATCCCATTTTCCATGGGGGTCAAAGTGCGGTGCTTACGCCTACATAGCTAGGAGGTAGCAGAACTGGATCTTCTGTTTTCAGCTTCCTGCCCTTCCTACCATATCCGATTGCTTTGACACTGCAGTGTTCTTTCCTTCCCTCAAGGTAACACATGAGATAATCTAGCAGAAGCTATCCGGCTGGTCACAGACTTTTGGGTATTCAGCCATCTGGCTCACAGGCAGGCTTTATTTGGCCCTCACAATATTCATCCACAATTGGTTTAAATTTACTTTGAGGGGTTGGTCAACATTTTTAAAAACATAGTGATTTCTCATCAAAATCCTGGGTCTGCACGTTTTCTCTGGAAGCGTCAGCCATCTGGCTTGGTCATACCTGGCCTTTTGGGACATGATATGTGCTTTTCTGCCTGCTGTATCCATTCAGCTCCCACTTCTTTCCTCAGCACCAAAGCTGAGGGTCAGTTTTATGCCATTTTATTTTTCACAAAATGGAATTAAGAGGAAATGGAAATGTTTCTTTTGTTTATTTATTTATTTGTTTGTTTGTTTATTTATTTATTTATTTAGAGACGGAGTCCTGCTCTGTCGCCCAGGCGGGAGTACAGTGCCACAATCTCGGTTCACTGCAACCTCCGCCCCCAAGGTTCCAGCAAGTCTCCTGCCTCAGCCTCCTGAGTAGCTGGGATTACAGGAGCCCACCACCACGCCCAGCTAATTTTTGTATTTTTAATAGAGATGGGATTTCACCATATTGGCCAGGCAGATCTCGAACTCCTGACCGCCTTCTCGGCCTCCCAAAGTGTTGGGATTACCGGCATGAGCCACCACACCCGTCTGGAAATATTTCTTATTCTTACTTGGGAAAAAAAAAAATCAAGAGGGCAGGCATTTTTCATGAGCATATTTCTTTGTGGACGTGGAGAAGGTTACCATAGGTTTAAAGTACAAAACATGCCTATGTTAAAATCCCACTGTGAAACAGAACTGGTCCATTCGGTCATTTATGTTTCTTGTCTGGCTTGGGTAGACCTTCGAATTGGTAACATTTGAGCGAATCTATCATTCATATTGTTTCCAAACCTGTTCAAAATGTTAAAGGTTTCATTGCATGGTAGCATAAAAAAAAAATCATAGCCTACAACTTCTGCTTCCCAAAAGAGAAGCAATCATCATCATCATATTTTGCAATTGTTATTTTTGTTATTGAAATTATTTTGGATTAGTTTGAAATAGGCTCTCTATATAATTAAATGTAAAAGTGGATGGCTAACACCAGTTTGAGTTTTTCCTGCATTATCTTCTGGAGCTGTCAAAAGATCATGTGAAATAACAAAATGCACTAGCCTAAGTTCTCATCCACACTTTGCTACTAATTTTAGGTTTTGGACAAGTCACTAAAGTTCTTGGGGCTTCAGTTCCCCATAGGAAAAATGAGGAGATTGGATTTTATTGGATTTGATTTAAACTATGCTACTCTACCTGGCGCCTAGGAAGTCCTAAGCACATTTTAGCTGAACAAGTGAGCTCACACATGCAGCTTGAATGCTGGATTGCTGCCAAATTATGGAGAATTGATCTTTCTCAGTAACTTAGAGAGCTGGGATAGTAACATTTTGTTTTTTGGTGTGTGTGCGTGTGTGTGATTCCATAAGCAAAAGAGGTAAATTCCCTGGCTCCAGGTCTCATGACAGAATTTCTCTCATCCCCAGTACCGAAGCTCTTGTAACTCAATCTCCGTCTCTTGTCTGCCTGCCAGTCTGACTCTGTTCTTTATCACTCATTTATTTGTTTCATCCCTTTTCAGACTGATATTTATGGACTGGCAAAGAAGTGTAACTTGACAGAGCGCCAGGTGGAAAGATGGTTTAGGAGTCGGCGGAATCAAGAGAGGCCTTCCAGGCTGAAGAAATTCCAGGAAGCTTGGTAAGGAGGATGGGCCGAGCTTTAGGAATGCTGCCGTCCTATCTGGAGCAGAGTGGTCCTTGCAGAGAGAATACTGCTGGGGCAGCAGAGGGAGGGTTCAGACCCAGCTCTGTCACCCACTGATGTGGTGTTTTAGGCTCCTCACACATTTGCCTTCTCTGCTTCCTCCACTCCTTTATAAATCAAGTAAGCTCTGAACTCTATTTATCGGGCCTCCCGAACCAGAATAGGTTCAGACAGACTCCCACACTATGAACTCTCTAAGATGAACAGGAGAGGTTATGTACTCAGCCTGAAACCCAGAAAAATCATAAAAATGTCTTAACTGGTGTTTCTCTTTTCTTAGGGTCAGGGCTGGCCCTAGGTCACCAGACTTTATCACCTGTGTCCAACCATCATAATTGTAAGAGCAGAGAATGTCTGCGAGGACGTGTGTTCCCTCTCAGAACACTGAGAAGGCCCTCTGTGTGGTGTGGCTCATGACCCCAGCCCTCCTGTGGGGTGCACAGCCCATCCTCTTGGTTTCCCAGGAGGCTTGGCAGGAGGATCAGGCTGGGCTGGGACATCAAGTGGGGTTTTACTGGAGCTGGCTACTTTGAGTCCATTCTGAGGGCAGGGAGATTGCATCGGATTTATTTTTAGTTTCATTTGAGTTCTGCTTTTTTTTTTTCCCCCTCCTATAGGATATCGTAGTACTTTAGGTCACTCTTTTGTGGCAGAAACTGACACTTGTGCAAAAAATGATGAGCCAGGTCATTGCTCTCACTTTGTTTCCTCTTCTTTGTATCCAGACAAATGTGTCTGAGTTGGGTTGTGTTCAATGCCACATTGTATGCACCAGCAGTGCTCCCTCTTCCTGCCTGATTCTTAAGGCCCTCCCTCACATTGCCTAGTGACTTCCACCAGATATTTTTGTTTTGAAGGTGAAATGAATAAGGGAGCTGATGTAAGACTCTCAAATAAGCAAACAGAGGCTGTAGAAGGCTAAACTTTAATAACTTCCTTTAATCCATCTATACGTTCCCTATCCTATAATCCAGCTGTGAAACTGGGTGATGTTTAGAGGGATGGACCCATTCTTCAGGATGTCTCCAAACACTCACTTCTCACCACAGGCTTCCACTGCCTTTCTCACAGCAGCTTGAGGTGTATGACCTTGTTTGTTTTCTAACCAGCATCTGTCTGGTTTTTAGGTCTTGAAAGTTTGGTAAATATAATATAGAGTTGCTGCTGAGGTCAGATTGGCACAAGCGTACCTCTCTAACCATCAGCACAAAACAGTACAAGACGGAGCTGATCTTATGTTACATCCTCCTTTTTCTTGCTCTCATTCATTCATTCTTGCTAACAGATGATTCTTAAATAAAGACCCCAAGCAGGAACTAATTCTCTACCTCTGAGCTGAATCATATTTTAATAAAATTCTCTGGCATTTTTTTTATATATTATAGTGCCTTACAGGTTATAATTGTTTGATCCATCTGGGTGTGGTGGCTCACGCCTGTAATCCCAGCACTTTGGGAGGCCGAGGCGGGTGGATCACGAGGTCAGGAGATCAAGACCATGGTGAGACCCCGTCTCTACTAAAAATACAAAAAATTAGCTGGGTGTGGTGGTGGGCGCCTGTAGTCCCAGCTACTCAGGAGGCTGAGGCAGGAGAATGGCATGAACCCGGGAGGCAGAGCTTGCAGTGAGCTGAGATCGCGCCACTGCACTCCAGCCTGGGTGACAGAGCGAGACTTTGTCTCAAAAAAAAAAAAAAAAAAAAATAATAATAATAATAATAATTGTTTGATCCTTCTGCCAATGATGTGAGACAGTCAGGGAAGGTGGGGCTATCCTGTTTCAATGAGAAACTGCACATCTGCCTAGTTTAAGGGTCTCTTAGGTGTTTGAATGGCTGTTGCATTCAGATCTTCTGACTCCTATTCTGATACTATTTCTTGTTCTATCATACTGCCCCTGGCACCTAATGCTTACCTCCCAGCAAGCAGAGGATCCTTAAATTGAGTAATATTTGGGCATCTGGCCATGTCAGTAAGCCTACTAAAATTCTTCCAGAGTTCATGCTGGAGAAGGGAATTTTGAGTTACCCTTATCAATCAGTCAGGCAATGCAGAGGTACAGGTTAGTAGTATCTTTTCTGTGCATAGCACTGTCCTAGATTTTGTGGCGTTCTAGATTTTAAGAGGGGAGTAACGTGTGAGTCTTGGTTACCGGCCTTAAACAGCGAATTAGGGAGGCCAGATTATCACACATAAAACCATAACATCTATTGTCGCGCCACCCCAGTGGCACGTGGGAGTGCACACCAGCAGATGCAACATCATGTTTAGATGTGTTGTGGGAATTTAGAGGTGATGGCATCAGCATGGCTGGAGAAGTTAAAGAAAGGCTTTCTAGAGAAGGGAAGACATAGGTTAGACCTTGAAGAATGGGTCAGATTGCCAAAAGAAAAGAAAGCAGGTTCGAGGCAGTATTTTCAAGTAAAGCAAAGACACAAAGCAGGAAATTATGCAATATATTCAGGACACAGTAAGTGGGCCCACGAATAAAATTTAAGCCTTATCTTATTCTTTAGCAATGTCACATGTTTATTCTAAGTTAAAAGTTATTATGGACTAGATAAATAGACTAAACCTAGTGCCACGCTGTTTAATTGTACAGGGACTCTGCTTTTTAAAAATCAGCTGTGGGATGTGCTACAGAAATCACAGCATGAGGTACCTAACCTCAAGCCTTTTGAAAATCTCCAGGCACTTATTTCTTAACACCATCTCCCAAGATTACTTTCCAACAGGCAAAGATTCCTTTGTAACATCCAGATGGCTGAGCCCCCAGGCACCTTGAGTTCAGTGTATGCATTCCTTGGTGACTTTCTTTCATGGTGACCCTTGTGCCCTATTCCACAGCATTCAGGATTTTAATACATAATGGGTCCTTTTGTTTTAAAAAAATCAAATTCCACATTAGCTGACCACTTTTTCATTTTAAAATACAGATTTCCACCTAGCAATAAGAAAGAACTCCAAGGCCTTAGGTATCCAGGTAGGAGAACTCAGTGTGGGAGAAAGGGCTCTTCCCGGCTGGGCGGATGCGGCCTCACCCTCGTCTGACCCGTGCAGTCCACGGCCCACTCTATGCAGCGTCCCCAGCAGGGGCCTCCCGTCTGGCCCCGGCAGTGTCTCTCACCACTCTGCCCATTCCCCCCTGGCTGCACCCTGCAGGCCCTCCTTTCACTATCACCATTGTTACCCAACCAATTCGTTTCTGAATGGTTTTTCAGTGGGCTTTCTCCCCTCCCACATTTATGTTTATCTCATTCTTTCCGGGAAAAAAATAAAGGAAGTTTTACTCTTAGGTGAAACTAGTGAAATGACATTGACAAGGACATTATCATTCATCTTTTCAGTGAAGTGCAGCAATTCTCAAATTTTTCGGTGTCAAGACCCCTTGGTCTCTTAAAAACTCTTGAAAATCCCAAAGAACATCTGTGTGTGTTATACCTATTGGTATTTACTGTCTTCGAAGTTAAAACTGAGATATTTATCAAACAGGAGACTCCACAAGCACACGTTTCATCAGTGCAATTTCATTCAGAGCAATACTGTGATCACATGTCACATGACCTCACTTGTGAGAGAATGAGAGGAAAAAAAGCAAATAATGTATTAGTATTATTATGAAAATATTCTGACCTCAGTATTCCCTGGCACACACTTTGAGAATCCCTCGTTTAGGGCTGCTCTGAGTAGGATTTGTCCAGAAACATGTGAGACTTGGCTGCACTCTTGGATCTGAGTATTACTCCTCAAACTTGGGTAAGTTTTGTGATCTCTCTTAGCTTTGATTTCCTTTAGGAAATTGGCTGTTAGCAACAGTCTGTAAGAAAGGACTAATTATAGCATAGGCTTCATAATCTTGTGAAAACAAAAATGTGATAGCACATGTATGCTTAGCACCGTGCCTGCCGGAGTTGAGAAATCAGTAAATGCTTGGGAAATAAACACAAGGAGAGCACCGACACTTTTGGCTTCATTTGTGGGTTGGCTGGCCTTATCATCTCCTCTATTTTGTGGGTTGTGTTTGGACAAGATAATCCACGGAGCCAAGGAAATGCTCTCAGCAAATAAAATGAGTGCGGTAAAGTTTCAACGTTCATTTTGTAAAATGTCTTTTGGATATTTTTGTGGTTCAGCTTTTTGAGTATTGAACCCTACTTTTTTCTCCTATCAAAACAAGCCATGAAGAAAGACTGTCGTCTGGCTTAGGGGAAATGACAACATTTAGGAAACACTCCTTGATGCAGAGTCCAAAGACCTGCACTTTAAGTTGCAGCTTTCCTCCTTCTTAGCTACATGAGCTGGGGAGATGGCCTCATTTTTCTGAGTCTGATTTTACTTTACAAAATGGGTATATATCTATGTTCCTATGTCCTACCTATCTTACAGGTGTGTCAAGGAAAGCACTGTAAGGCCTTACACAAAGATAAGAAAACATCTTGTTTTAATATTATTATTTCTCCAGCAATCATCAGATAAAATAGACATAATTTAAAAAAACTTTTTATCTGGAACGTTGCAAGCATATATTAAAGTAGAAAGACTGCATAATGGATTAAGTGTGTTATTACCCATCACCAGCTTCAGTTGATCAACTCAAGGCCAATCCTATGTCCTCTCTATCCCCACTACACCTCTCCCCAATCACAGATAGGTTTGGAAGCAAATATCAGACACTATTATTTCATTCATACGTATTTCAGCATGTATCTCGAAAAGGTAAGAACTCTTTATCTGTTATTTCATTCATACGTATTTCAGCATGTACCTCGAAAAGATAAGAACTCTATTTTCAGCATAATCGCAATATCAGTATCTTATGATTTTTTATTTAATAAAAGATTTTTACTTAATAATAGCAAATATTCAGTGTTTAGATTTCCCTGATTGTCTCATAATTTTCTTTACAGTTTCTTGATTTGAATCAGGATCTAAATAAGATCCATTCATTACAATTTTTTGATGTGTCTTTCCAGTCTCTTAGTCCACAGGTCTTTCTCCATATATGAGGAAAATCTTTTCTTTCAAAACCTGCTTTTAGGGGAAAAGAGTAAAGTCTGGCCACATAAAAACCTTTTAACTGGGAATTAAATGGGGATAAGAGAAATAATTAGACTAATTAGTTTCCTTCTTGATAATACTAATATCAACCCCCTGTTTATTGTGTGCCTGGAACTGGGCTGGCCATTATCATCAGAATAATGGCTACCATTTATTGTTGCTTACTTTATGCTAGACTTGTTATCACAGATTTTCAGTTCTTTTCACGTTTTGAGGTAATGTTCTTATTCTCATTTTACAGATAAGAAAGTCAGGCCTTCTGAGGTTAAATCATTTACCTAAGGTTGTAGCCATCTAATAAGTGGGGCAGAGCCAGGATAGAAACTTTGATTTGTCTGACTCCAGAATGTGTGTTCTTTGTAAACTCTGCCATACCTAATCATTTTCTCCTCAAATCTCAGTTGCCTTTACAAGGGAGTAAAGATTTTTCTTTCTTTTGGCAGCTGGAGATTTGCATTTTACTTAATGATCACTGTTGCTGGAGTTGTATTTCTTTATGATGTAAGTTATCTTTTTATATCTTTGGAATTTGTCTTTAATTTTTGAAATTCTTGTCTGTGAATTCCTTTAGGGTATAGTACTTTCAATAAGATAACCAGTTTTAGAGATTTCTTTCAAGATTCAAGATTTGTCTCAAATATTGCTACAGATATCTCAAGACTTTTTTATTGCTACAGAAGCAATAATATAATTGGTGTAGAAATAATTTGGTTCATACAGTTACTTGTTTGAAACAATTTCCTCTATGAGACAGCACTATTTACTTATCTTAGATTCACTACTAGTGAATTTCACAGAGGTGTTATATAGGAATATGCAAGAAATACTCTGCAGAGGGAGAAATACATGCAATAGAAGCAAAAGAATATGGCAAAGGGCAATTTCCTGTGCATCTTTGCCTGCTGTAAATGACATTAAGGAAGAGCTTAGGTTTTCTGCCAAAATTGGCCTTTGACACCAACAAATTTATTTCTCATCTGTTGGCCCTTTTTTTTCTTTTTCTTCTTTCAGAAACCTTGGCTGTATGACCTATGGGAGGTTTGGAATGGCTATCCCAAACAGGTAAGGCCCCTCTAACGTATTCCTCCCCTTACTTCAACCCCGAGATCCCTCAAATAATCTCCTTAGTTAGGTCTTGGTCCCCTGCTACTCTTTGTTCACTACTGTGTCATCCCTGGCACTTTTTCTACTTGAGCTTCCTCATCCTTATTGACCCTCATTTGTCTCATTCCTTTAGTTTGTTTACAGTTAATGTAATTACATATTTGGGTTTAAATCTACTATCTTACTATTTATTTTTTACTTGTACCACCTGATGCATTTTCTTTTGTACTCCCTTCTTGCTTTTCTATGGGACAGTCAAGTAATTAAAAAAAATACTATTCTTTTTCATCCCTTATATTGACTTTTCGGTTACACATGCTTTTGTTCTTCTAGTAATTATCTTAGACATTATATATATATAATGTATATGTCCTTGACTTATTACAGTCTGATACAAATCGGTGTTCTTACCTCTTTCCACTCACTGAAAGGTAATTAGAATACACCATACACCCTCCTCCTTCAAATATTTAAAACCTCAGAAGTCATTGCTATTATTGTTTTGTAAATCTGTCAAGTTACCCTTTTTGTGCTATTCCTTGCTTCCTATATTTCCATGTTTCCATCTGGGATTATTATCCTCCTGGCTGATGGAGTACCTTTGCTATTTTTTTTAATGGTAGGTATGCCAGATTTTGTTTGTCAGAAAAATGTTATATTGCCTTTGATTTTTAAAGGATATTTTTTCTGGGTATAGAATTCTAGATTAGCAGTTATTTTCCTTCACTTCAAATGATGTTATTTCATTGTTTTCTAGATCTCATCAGTTCTAAAAGAATTCAGCTGTCACTTTTAGTTTTGCTTCTTTGAGCATAATACCTTTTTTCTCTTTTTGGCTAATTTTAATATTTTGTCTTGTCTTTCAGTTTTATTATGATATACATAAATGTGCTTATCTTTGAAATTATCCTGCTTAATGTCTGTAGAACATCTTGAATCTGTGACTTGATGTCTTGACTTGATGTCTTTAGTCAGTTTTGGAAAATTCTTAGCCATTGCTTCTGTTCCATTCTCTTTCCAGACTCCTCTGAAATTCCAGTTATAAATGTGCTAATATACTAGACCTTTACACTAGGCCCCATGTCTTTTGCTTTAAAGAATATTTTCCATTCTCTTGCCTCTCTGTGATTCAGTCTGTTGAGAGACAATTCTACACAAGTCTCTTGCATGCTGTGAATTCAAGCATGACTGCTTTTTGTTTTAGATGATCTTTTCAAGGATGTTTGTATAGCAAACAGCCGTAGGAGATAGAGATAATGTCTCCCTCTGGAGGTAAGAGTAGGCAAGTTATTGTCTGTTATAAAAGGTCAGGTTCTCTAGCTCAGGGTTCCTCTCTTATAACACAACCCACGATGTGTGTAGTTATCATCTGACCTTTAGCCCTATGGGGATTGGGGATGGAAGGATTGGCCCAAATACTGATACTCTGGCTACTGCTATTACTGTGAGTCATAAACTACCTGCTGTCTACCAAGGTGTCTACTATCTTCTACCAGCATTCATGGAACTTGTGGCAAACTAACTTGTTAGCTTGCAACTAGGGTAAAATGTCAGACACTTTACTATTCTGGATATTTTCTACTTTCCTGTTGTCCAGTTCACTGGACTTTTCTTAAGCCATGTCTAATCTACTATTAAACACATCTTTTGAGTTCTTAATTTCAGTAATTATATTTTTTGATTCCCAAATTTTTATTTTATTTTTTAATGGATCCCAGTTCTCTACTGAAATTTTCTCTTTAAAGCTATTTTTGAAGTTATTTTAAAGTCAAAGTCTGATAAGTCTCATCTCTTGACCACCTGTGGATCTGTTTTCTTTCTTGCTCCTGTCTCCTTATGCCTGATAGCTTTTGATTAAATGACAGACATTGTATACAAAAAAGTAGAGATGGTCAGGATGATATTATCTTCCTTCACAGAGGACTTACTTTCACTTCTGTTAGGTGTTAGAATAGGGGCAGATCACCTTTAATCCTTGATTGAGCTGATTCAGGGTAGACTTCAGTCTTTGTGAAGGCAAGTCTATTCACAACTTACCCATATTCTAGGGTATTCTTCTTCAATGATTTCAAATAAAATATTACAGTGCTTACTATGACTCCTTTTCCTTAGACAACCTGAACGCCAATTTGCTTCCCAGTACTCTGATATTACAGCCACTGCTGCTTAACTTCTGCTGGTTCTTAGTCTCTGGGCTCCATACTGCTTATAAATTGGCATATGCAGAATTTATGATATGTATAGGATGGTCTTCTTTGAATTCTTAGGGTCTACAGTACTTCTTGAGAAATAGGGTTCACTTGAAATAAAGGGTTTGCTCTAGTGCATTTTTCTTCTCTTTAGGATCTTGACTCCACAGGTTCTGGATGCCCCACTTGCTCTCTGATGTCTTCAAACAGACATTCTTTCTTGTCTTTTATCCAGATTTTTAAGTTGTTCTTAATAGGAGGATTAGTCTCATACAGTCCTGTCATAGAAGAAAGCAGAAACTCTGCCTCATCCTTTTATGGCCTTATCAAGGATGAGGAGTTGACCAAAAAAATTAGTTATACGTTAGCCTCAGCATTAAAGAATTAAATTAAATTAGACAATAAGGGTCCTAAGAATTAGCTAGACCAAACCCCAGGCCTATCGTCTTCTGTCTCCAACTTACTCATAGCTTCTCAGGTGTATCAGTTATCTGTTGGTACATAACAAACCATCCCCAAAACTTAGTGCCTTCAAACAACAGCCATTTAGTTTCTCTTGATTTGGTTGTCAATTTAGGCCAGGCTCAGCTAGGCAGTGTTTCTGCTCCATGTGGTGTCAGCTGAGTTCATTCATGCATTTTCAGACCACTGGGAGGCTGGCTAGGAATGGCTCCAGTCTATGGTGACGCCATTCATAGCGTTGGCAGTCAGCACCTTGATTCTCTTCTTTGTGGCCTCTTCAGCAGGATGGCTCAGGTTTCTTACATGGTACTTATAAAGTCTCTGCATGCACCACATTTGCTTGTGTCTCCTTGACCAAACACCAGGATCAAGTCCATAGTCAGTGTTGGAGGAGACTGCACAAGGGCTTGGATATCAGAAGGCAACATTCATTGGGTACACCAAGTAATATAACGTCTCAACTTAGCTAAAATAAACACCACCACTCCCACTATAAAATTGTTAAGAAAATTCTAGCTATCAAAATTTTATTATTTTATTCAGAAGATATTTTTAGAGTTCTTAAACAATTATGCATATTTTATTACTGTCCCATTTTAGAATGGGCTGATTTTGACCACCAGCCTGTCACCAGAAAAGAGATTAAGACATCAGATTTTGAGTAATATTCAAGAAACATTAATCAAAGTAAATTGTAGGACCAGCAGAAAAGCCTTCCCATTGTTCCTAAGTAAAGATTTTTAATTTTTTTTTAAATTTAAACTTAACTCTGAATAAACTGAAGGCACTTATACCTGTGGCAGTTGTATTTAGTTTTTTAAACAAAACATTCAACATGGTTTTGGAATACTCGTCTACCCTTTTAGAAATAAAATGCCTTGAAATATTATCTTTAATTCCTTTGTTGAAATATAAGTTGAAATATAAATCAATGTTATTTTATAGAATCTGGTGGGCTATAAATAGGTATAAAAGTAGGTTTTAGTGCATTAAAATGAGTTGCTTCTATGATGGCATTTAAAGTAATGAATACTCTTCTTTTCCTCAGGCCCTGCTGCCATCCCAGTACTGGTACTACATTTTAGAAATGAGTTTTTATTGGTCTCTGTTATTTAGACTTGGCTTTGATGTCAAGAGAAAGGTAAGTGTCTTATTTACAAAGCTTCTTTATCAGTTTCTTCAAGAATTCCCATCTCCCTGCCCTGCCTCCCTAATCTTTAAGTTGTATTTTTCTGTGTTTTTGGGTCCAGTTCATTGCTTTCATGTGCTTTATAGTACATAGAATATTGCTAATTATACTCATGCTTTGGTGCCTTGGTAAACATTTGTAGTGAAACATTATAAAAACTTTAACTTTGAAGCTCCACTTCTGTTCAGTAAGAAAAAAGCATCTCCTTTATGTGTCTGTTTCTTGGGAATTTAATGTCTATCGGTGCAAAGAAGAAATATGTTAGTAGTATTCCGTAACCACATCTTTTAGTTGATTGCAAAACCACCTCATATACAACTTTTTGATGTTTTCAAAGACATTGAAAACATTTTCCCATTAATTCATCAAATATATTTATGAGGAAACCTTGCTTCGGGCATTATTAGCTTTGCTTTATTTGCAGGGAAACTCAGTCACAGGCATGCTAAATGCCACTTCTGAAGTCACAAAGTGAGGTATTTTAGGAATGGTTTGGTTGTTACTGATTCCTAATTACTAATCCAGCAAACCATGTTAAATCCTGAATGCAATCATAAGATTTTGTCATATATGTAAGCAATTCAGATCAAATGATAAATTCTCTTGGCATATACTTCATAAACTATACCATAAGTAAAAGGCTGGTTTGTAGCAAAATTTGTATGGTAAATACAATGACATTTAATGTAAGATAAACCAGTTTAGCTTGATTAAATGTTAGTGTTGAGTGATGGTGGCCATTATAAGGGACACACTGCAGTCAACTGGACATCTTAAGACATGAGAAATCTAAGTATAAGAACACACTGTGAAAATATCTGATAGAAATAATCTCCATTTCCATATAACTCAATAATAGCTGTAGATTAACTATACTAACTTTAGGCTAGGAATACATCACAATTTAGTTGGTTGAGTCACTTTTTCCAGGGATAGAATTGAAAATAATATTTTTTAGAAAGTCTAGGGGGTAGGTTGATCATGTATTTCACCCAGCTTCGATTTTGTTGTAGTTGACTTCCCTTTTATTATTTACAGGTGCATTGAACACCTTCTTAAAAATTAAATATAAATATATGTTATATGTCTTATAAAGATGTATCTTCAGAAACATAAAGCTATTGGGAGGTGGCTAAAGCACAGGCCCTGGAGTCAGGTCTCCTGGGTTTGAATTCCTGGCTTCACCACGCACTAACATCTTGAGCTAGTTGGTTAAACTCTCTAAACTTGACTTCCTCATTTATAAAATGAAGCTAAAAATAGTTCCTATCTCCTCTGATTGTTGTGGGAATTAAACAGGTTAAGCTGTATAAAATACTTCCTGAGGCTGGGCGCAGCGGCTCATGCCTGTGATCCCAGCACTTTGGGAGGCTGAGGCAGGTGGATCATGAGGTCAAGTGATCGAGGCCATCCTGGCCAACATGGTGAAATCCTGTCTCTTCTAAAAATACAAAAATTAGCTGGGTGTGGTGGCACATGCCTGTAGTCCCAGCTACTCGGAAGGCTGAGGCAGGAGAATCGCTTGAACCTGAGAGGTGGAGGTTGCAGTGAGCCAAGATCGCACCACTGCACTCCAGCCTGGTGACAGAGCAAGACTCCATCTCAAAAAAAAAAAAAAAAAAAAAAAAAGAAAGAAACTTCCTGATATACAGCAAGTGCTCAATAAATTGAGCTAGTATTGGTATTGTATTTACTTTGGCCATGAGGAAGCTGAAATCTTTAAGTTTTTAAAACATCTTTATTGAGATATCCACATATAACACAATTAAACCATTTAAAGTATACATTCAGTAGTTTTTAAAATATATTCAGAGTTGTGCAATCATCACCACAGTCAATTTTAGAACATTTGTGTCATCCCAAGAAGAAACTCTATACCATTTAGCGGTCACTCCCCATTTCTTTCAACCTCCCAGGTCCCTGGCAACCATAAATCTCCTTTGTCTCTATAGATGCGCCTCTTCTGGATATTTTATATAAATGGAATTATACAATACATGGCCTTTTATGTTTGCCTTGTTTCACTTACTGTAATGTTTTCCAGGTTCATTCATGTTATGGCATGTATCAATACATCATTACTTTTTATTGCTAAGTAACAGTCCATTGTACAGATGGATGCATTTTATTCATCCTCTTATCAGTTGATGGACATTTGGGTTGTTTCCTGCATTTGGCTATTATGAGTAATGCTGTGGATATCCATACACAAGTTTTTGCATGAACATGTGTTTTCATTCCACCTAAGAGTGGAATTGCTGGGCCATATGGTAATTCTATGTCGAATCTTTTGAGAAACTGTCAGACTGTTTAACAAAGCAGCTACACCATTTTGCATTCCTACCAGCACTGTATTAGAGTTCCAGTTTCTCCACATCCTTGTCAACACTTGTTATTGTTCATCTTTTTTATTATAGCCATCCTAGTGGGTGTGAAGTATATCTCATTGTGGTTTTGGTTTGTATTCTCCTAATGGCTAATGATTGAGCATGCTTTCATGTGTGAATTGGCCATTTGTATATTTTCTTTGCAGAAAACCTTTAAGTCTTTATTATACTCAGTGACAGTAGCTTTCCTTAGGCCAAATTGTCTTATTTCATATGCACTAACTTATTTAATGGTTGTGTAGATTTATTATATCAATCGTTTTTTCTTTTTGGGGAATAGGCAGGGGATAAACAATAACTGCAGGTGTACACAGGAATATGCTTGTGTGTGTATGCATTTATTGTGTGTTGGGGGGGGGGGCAGCGTGTGTGTATACATATATCCAGTGTGGGATGGTATCTCAAAGTTAAATGACTTCATCAACAAGAATAATACTTGTCTTAGCTCCCTCACAAGGATTGTGTTTAGGAATTAAAGTAAAAGCATTTTATAAATTTCAAAACATGCAGATGTAAGTTATTGGTCTCATTATTATTATCTCTTCCAGTGATTGGGAAATAAATGCATTTGCTTAATGGCTTCCATTTTCCCTCATCTTATAGGATTTTCTAGCTCATATCATCCACCACCTGGCTGCTATTAGTCTGATGAGCTTCTCTTGGTGTGCTAATTATATTCGCAGTGGGACCCTCGTGATGATTGTACACGATGTGGCTGACATTTGGCTGGAGGTAAATGTTTGCCATTAAAAAACTAATGACAATAGCATGTCCTGGGTTTCTGTAATTGCTCACAGAAGTAATTGTGAGCAATTTAGCAGGGCTCTCTGTCCTGAAAACACCCAAAGTCTGAGAATACCTCTAGATTCCCAGATCCTCCAAGATTACAGAAATGAAACCTCTGAGTTTTAACTTTCAATCCTTCTCCATGGTACTAGAGAGATGTTAATTTGTGGGATTCCACTCTTGAAAGTTGCATGCACATGCTTACTCAGGAAGTAAGATGGGATATTTGAAGAAGGAATGAACTCTAATCTTCTAAAAGGAAAACTTGGATTTATGACATTGAGGATTCTCAAATTTGTATGGTACCATCTATTCGCTTAGGCCAATGCTTGAATACCCATTGAATGTTCATGCTGCCCCACCCTCCCCTCCCCCAGCCCAATCCCTTGCTTTAAGGAATGTAAGGTGATTTTTTTTTAAGGCCCTCATTTTCAGAGGGAGGAAGAGAGCTTAGGATGTTTTCTGAAGGAGTCAACATTAAAACAAGAGTCTTCCTAATCTCACCCCACACAGAACAGAAGAAACAAAGCCATATTGGGATTGTTTTCCGGACCTGTTTCTGTTCTGTTTTGATTCCTGTTGACCCCAGGCAGTGATGGAATGGTCCCCTTCTCTGCCAGATCTCTTGCTGTATTTACAGCAACAGTTCCCAGAACTGCTGAGTTATTTATTTAAATATACTCATTTATAATGAATCCAGGAGAAATGATGCTAACCCATTTCACATTTGGGATTACGTCTTGAAGGGCTAACAATTGAATAGAGGTTGATATGGAAAAAATTAAATTTAATAGAATCTTATTCTTCTAGGTTGGGGTTTAGCAAACTTCTTGGCAAAGGGCCAGATAGTAAATTTAGTTTTGTGGGCCGCATATGATCTCTGTCACATATTCTTCTTTGTTTTTTGTTTTTTGCTTTTTTAAATACCCTTTTAAAAATGTGAAAATCATTCTTAAGGGCTGATTGGCTTTAGCTCATGGGCTGGACTGTAATTTACCAAACCCTGTTGTAGAAGTCACCAGAAGTCATTTGCAGCCATTTCAGAGCAAGTAGCCACTGTTAAAATATCCCTTGTGTACAGAATTTTGTTTCTACCCTGTATGGAATCATAATTAGACATGTAAATCCCATTCTAAAGGTCAAGATTATTATATGTGCTTCAGGGCAACAAATGGCTTAGCAGGAGAAGGACTGTGCCGTTTTTTTCTGCATGGCGCTCTCTGGGTGCAGCCCTCGCTGGTGTAATTACCTCCTTCTCTGATCGTATCTCAGTAATCCTGACAGAAAATTAAGACCACATTGGCCCTGACTTAAGAATTTTATACTACTCTGTTGCTTCTAAACCCTCATATTCAATTGCCTTTGTTATGTGTCCATTGTAAAAACAGTTTCATTGTGTTATTAAAGGGGAGTTAGATGTTCACCCTGGGAATAAACACGGGGTTGCCCTGCCACCCTCCCCACCCTTTCATTGATGTGACATTATTCCCTAAGTGACTTGGACAAATCACTTATTGTTTTGTTTTCTAGCCCCAGCTGTAACATGAGAAGTCATATCTGTCCGTTGGGGTATATGATGAAGTTTAGCTCATTACTACCTGAAAACGTTCTGAGGTCCTTAGGTTAAAAAGAAGAAGAAGAAGAAAAATGAACTGCCCAATCTTAGAGGTTCCCTCATGGGCAAACTTTAAGAACAGCTTCATGTTGCTAATGATTGAGAACCATTCTCGATTCACAAGTCATGATCTGATGTGAGGTTCAATGAGCAAGGCTGGTACCTCCCATCAGCTGGTGGTAGACAAAATATTAAGTGGTGGCAGGGGCCTATTTGTGATGTTCTCCCAGGGTGCACAGCCCACGGCTTACTTGAATAGTGCATTTTAGGGTTTGTTTTCTCAGTCAAGTTCTAATTGAACCCAGACATGGCATAACTTTTGCCCCTGGCTTCCTTGAGATGGTGCCTATTCATCTTTCATATTTCTCAAGACACTGGGGTCATTTCTTAGCCCTTTCTTTTGGAGAAAACACAGCCTTCACATTTACCATTCTCACTCGTAAGTGACCTTTTTTGCCTTCTTCATGCATCTTCCTGATCCTCTAAGTTTCCACATGGTCAAGTTTGGATCCAGGACCCAATATCCTGACCGATACTTAGCAAGCAAAGGGGCTGCTGTCTACCATTTCATCGTTACACAATCCAGAATATGTTCTGTGTATGTTTTGCCCAAAAGTGTGCTACTTCACCCTCACAAATGGACTCACAGGGATCCTCTCCCATGCCTGTGCACATCCCTCACTTCCCACCTAGCTAGCCTCTGATCCTTCCACCAGCTTCCCACTCCGTTACAGTCACTCCGAATTTGGGCCTTTCTCCCCACACCCGTCTCCCACCCAACAGGCACACCAGCCTCTCTATGTCAGCAACTGAAGCTGTTCCCTGGGGGCCTTCTGCCAAACCCACAGTCAGGCCATATTCTTACACCTTGGTAGTATGGCAAAATATGAAAGATGCCATGTGAACCCTTCTCGGAATGTAAATGTGTTGCCTCTCTTGCTCTGGAAGGGCCCTGAACCTCTGGGATGAAGCTGGTTCTGAAACTGCCGAAGTCTAAGCCACGTTCCCTAGAAGAATGATCTGTGCCCCAGCAACTCCTCCCACCACCTGCTCCTGGACTCCCACTCCCTATTCCCACCAGAAACTTCCCTCTTCAGCCTTGGACACTGCTGGATAGTGCACTAGAGAGCACTTATTAATTAACTGTCTTCTACCACACTCAGCAACCCTTTCTGCAGTTCTTTCTATTCAACACAGATAATATGAGCAGTATAGACTAGCATAAAAGAATTAGGAAAGATCAAATGCTTGAAACTTTATTTCAACCAGTTCGGGGCCCTGAGAGCTGTCTCCCAACTTTGCCTCTTCCCTCATCTGCCTTAAAGTAGCCTCCTTGATTGCAGCATCCCCAGCCCAGCTCAGGATTCCCCACTTGTCCCAGCCTTTCTTCAGTCCAGTTCTCCTCCAGTTAAATGGAGATGTGAAATAAATGCCCACATGAAGTGCATGCTAAAATTGCTTATGCTAACTTAAAGTGTTTTCGAAAGACACGAGTAGTATTAAGGCATTTAAATATATTTTTTAAAAACATTATATTATGGAAAATGTCAAACATATGATAAGATAAAGGGAATCCTATAATGGACCCATCAGCTTTAGCAGTTATCAATATGGCCAGTCTTGTTTAATCTATTGCCCCACCTGTATCCCCTGCCTTCCACCCAGATTGTTTTGAAGCAAATCCCAGACCTCATATCATTTCATTTATAAATTTCACTTTAAAAATGTATGCTAGTGTCACTTTATCTGTGGTTTCTTTCTTTGTTCGCAGTCTGCTAAGATGTTTTCTTATGCTGGATGGACGCAGACCTGTAACACCCTGTTTTTCATCTTCTCTGCCATATTTTTCATCAGCCGCCTCGTTGTTTTTCCTTTCTGGTGAGTAGACAGGTGATGTGCCCTGCCTCTGGTCAGTGTGCAGAGGTGGCCTCAGCACATGGTTACCATCAGGGCATTGCCCTTTCCATACATGGGTCTCCAGGTATTTGTGTCAGGTGAAGTTGGAGAAAAGAATGTGATGGAGCCATTTTTATAAATAATTAAAACAACACTTCACAGTGTGGAAAAGGCTTATTGCAACAGGAGATGGAAAATGTGTGACCCGATGGGCAAGCAGCAGCTCTTACTCTGTCTTGTTTCATGAATGTAGACCTTTCTTTGTGATTAACAGCTTTTCCAGTCACTCAATGAAAAGTTACTGTCCAATCACCAGTTCTCTAAAAGAGAGGCATGTTCTGTGTTACAATAATTATAGCCATTACTTGAATGCCAGACACTGGATTAGGTCCTTTCCATATCTTGGCTCTCGTCTACACAATAACTCGTAAGGATGGGTATTATCACTTCCGCTTCCCAGATAAGGAAAACTGATACTTGTTTATTTCATTCTCTGTGACCACTGGTTCTAATAATGGTTTGAGTATCCTTTTGATATGATTGGCTCTCGATCAATCTGTCTATTTTGTTTAGCCACAGACTGGCAATGAAAAGCATATATTGCATCTCCCATGACAATCATTTCCTTGGGAAGCATAATGTTCCACGTGTTGATTGACAGAAACCAGAGTAACATGCGGGGAAGACTTAGATGGTTTGGAAGGAACAGCTTTTAACCAACCATAATTTGGGGCTAGTCTGGGAACTTCGGATCCTCCAAACAGAAGACTTAGCACTATTGAAGAGCCTAGATCCAGGGGAAATGAATGGAGACTCAAGTTCCAGGCCTCATTCTTAAGTGTAGAATCCAGGGAAATCCAGCCAGAGAGGTCAATGCCCTTTCCTGGAAGCCAGCTGCACTCTTTAGACCATGTGTATTAGGCATTTTCTGGAGAGGAACAACAGAGTGTAGTGGTTAAGCTGCTACATGCAAGAGTCCATCCTGGATTTAAATCCTGACTCCACACTTATGACCTTTGTGATCTTGAACAGGTTAGACCACCTCTCTGTGCCTCCGTTTTCTCATATGTAAAATGGAAATAAGGGTCGGCATGAGGCTTAACTAGTTTCTATAGTTTAGAACAATATCTGGTACTCAGTAAAGAATCAGTAAATGCTACCTACTATAATTAACCATATTAATGAGTATCTCAGAATCGGAAGTTAAACTAGAATCAAATCTAAGATAAATGTCTCAGATATTTTCCTTGGTTGATAAATCATTACCATCGCTTTTACTTTGACTGAGCAAGTGTGTTTGTGAAATGTTAGTAATAGCTGGGCATGGTGGTGCATGCCTATAGTCCCAGCTACTCAGGAGCCTGAGATGGGGGGGGGTCACTTAAGCCCAGGAGTTCGAGTTCAGCCTGGGCAACATAGTGAGACCCTGTCTTTAAAAAAAAAAAAAAATATATATATATATATATATAGAGAGAGAGAGAGAGAGAGAGAAAGAAAGAGAGAGAGAGTATGATAGCAATTATTGATAGAACAGTATTGACTTACCGATGACAGTTGGGCATAGCTTTTCAGTGTGACTTTCATGACACTATCAATCCAGCATTTGCCCCTCAGTTCTCCTTGTGTCCCAAAGGCACTACATGTTCCAATTGCCTGTTGCTGTATGACAAAGCATCTGAAAGTCTAGTGGCTTAAGACAGCAGTGGGCAAACTTTTTCTTTAAAAGGCCAGAGAATATATATTGTAGGCTTTGAGGGCCACATATGATCTTTTTTGCAAGTTTTTCTTCATTTTGTTTTGTCTTATAGTCCTTTAAAAATGTACCAAGCCATACTTACTTAGCTCATGGGCTGTACAAAAACATACACCCAGATTGCAGGCCAGATTTTACCCACAGGCCATAGTTTGCAGACCCCTGTCTTAAGACAACAACATTTATTGATTATTATTATTATTTCTCATGGTTCTAGGAGTTGATTGGCCTTGGCTAGATGATTTTCACTTAGGGTCTCTTGTGTGGTTACAGTTATATGGCGGCTGGGCAGTCACATAGTGTCTAGAGTCCTCAACACATGGTTGAAGTCATATATACAAAATCAGGCTCGGTGTGGTGGCCCGCGCCTACATCTCAGTACTTTGGGAGGCTGAGGCGGGTGGATCACCTGAGGTCAGGAGTTCGAGACCAGCCTGCCCAACACGGTGAAACCCCATCTTTACTAAAAATACAGAAAAATTAGCCGAGTGTGGTGGCACATGCCTATAATCCCAGCCACTCAGGAGCCTGAGGCAGGAAAATTGTTTGAACCTGGGAGACGGAGGTTGCAGTGAGCCGAGATTGTGCCATTGCCCTCCAGCCTGGGGAACAGAGCAAGACTCCACCAAGAAAGAAAGAAAGAGAGAAAGAGAGAGAGGAGAGAGAGAGAGAGAGAAAGAAAGAAAAGGGAGGGAGGGAAGGGAAGGAAGGAGGGAAGGAAAGGAAGGAGGAAGGAAGGAAGGAAGGAAGGAAGGAAGGAAGGAAGGAAGGAAGGAAGGAAGGAAGATAAGAAAATCAGCTGGCTGATGCTGCTTGTGCTTGTTGGCTGGGACTTCAGCCCTTCTACTTGGCCTTGGCCTCCTCATCGCATGGCACCTGCATTTCAAGGGTGAGTATATCAAGAGAGTGCTAGAGAGATGCTGCATCTGTTTTCATAAACAGCCTCAGTAGTCACATCATGTCATTTCCAACCTTGTATTTTTCATTGGAACCAGGTCTCTAAATCTGACTTATATTCAAGGGAAGGAAAACTAGACTCCATTTCTTGATGGGAGCAGTTTCAAAGAATTTGCAGATTTTTTTAAAAGCACACACCATGGAAGCTGTCGGTCCAGGGAACTCTCTGAGAAGCTTCTGCAATATTGCTGCCATGGTTGGCTTTCGATTTAGCAATGGAGAACATTCACCTCAGACTATCCCATGATGTCTCAAAATAAACAAGCAAGCTTACTTACCCATAAACAATTGAGCAACATGGTAGTGCTCAGTGATTGTCGAGGTAGTGCACTATTTGCCACACACCATTGTCTTTAAAAACCCTAGATTTAAGAACTCATTCTCATGCCAGCATTTCTGGTTTTCCAGGAGAATTAAGTTACATGTATTTGGCATTTTCTTGATCTTTATACTGAATTCACTTGCCCATTGGAGAGGGCAGCCAGTACTTCTATTTGCTGTCTTCAAGGATTTGGGTTGCAAATAAACTAATATGAACAGACTTGACTGTAAAACAAAATGAAACAGGCCAGGCACGGTAGCTCATGCCTGTAATCCCAGCATTTTGGGAGGCCAAGGCAGGAGGATCACCCAAGGTCAGGAGTTCGAGACCAGCCTGGTCAACATGGTGAAACCCCATCTCTACTAAAAATACAAAAATTAGCTGGGTATGATGACGGGTGCCAGTAATCCCAGCTACTCAGGAGGCTGGGACAGGAGAATCACCTGAATCCGGGAGGTGGAGGTTGCAGCGAGCCGAGATTGTACTATTGCACTCCACTCTACAAGAGTGAAACTCCATCTCAAAAAAAAAAAGTTAAAAAACAAAACAACAACAAAAACTTTTTCCTGGTAAAAATATTTCTGTACTGACGTTGACGGATTCTCACTGTTTGGAAAGTTGAGAAAAACCTCACCAAGCCATTGGAAGTTTGGCAGATCAATTTTCAATGGTCTCTGAAGAAGCGTGTCAATCAGGGAGGGAGCTTCTTTCAGGTGCAGTGTACTGCTCTAGTTTAAATGGTCTTCCCACCAGCACGAACTTGCCACCAGCACAATCATCTTCATGGAGTCAAAGGGGAAAATTTAGTTCCTTGTTATTAGCTTGGCTCCAACTCTCTGTCTAAAACTTATAACTCTGTAGATTCATTTTTTGAGGATGCTTTATTCTATCCAAATGTACTGGGATTTTACTATGGACCAAGCAATGTGAAGATCATAGGTATCATTGGAGGTGGCTTAACTAACCTATTTCACCATTCAGACATTTTAGAGGCACTCTGGGAGGCAGTTTGCAATCTAGTTGCTCTGATCTTCTTTCCAGCTGCTTTTGTTGCACACACTGTGGTGATATACACGGTAGGGCGGGGCAAAAGCTAACTGGGGTTGTGCTCATCTGAGATTCGTCTGGAAGCCTTCAGAAGAAGAGCTGGAGTGTATACATTTCCCTTGCCCTTTCTTTGACTTTTCTCTGATTTTCCCCAGCCTCAAGCACATTTGCGTATTCTCCTGGCGAGTCTCCCTTTCATGTCCAGCCACTGTGCTCTTCTATTTCTGAGGATCTTGTCCCATTCTCAGTCAGCATCTGCAAGAGTTAGTTATGTTGGTTTTCTAAGCATTATTTCATTAACATTAGGCAGAAATTCGAAAGCAAACTGGTCAAATTGTTTTAATTTAATTGCCTGGTAACTCCATCTGTTTGCATTCCTGTTCAAAACCATTTAAATCGCAGGCAGATATTTTTCACACTGTATTCCCATCTATTGTTCTTAAAAATGATTCCTCTAGTTTGGAATTATTGGATGTATCTATCTTCTTGAGCATTATCTAAATACCCACAGAGAGTTATTAGGCTAGAAAGACCTTTCTAAGGCCAGGCAAACCACTTCCTCTGACTACTAACAGTTTTCCTCCACAAATAACAAGAGCAGGTCGTGGTTCCACCCAGGTAGGTCTACCTGAAGGCAAGGTGTGCGTGCCCTGCTTTGCTGGTTTTGCAACCTGCGAGTTCAGCGTCTGTCACAGCTGAATGTACAGGGAGCAGGGTGGCTTGTTGCTTCATTTCTTGAACTCATCCCAGCTGGGTGTTACAAACAGTACAAGAGGAGTGGGACCCAGCTTATGCCTTTCAGGAGTGCATCATGGCAGCAGAGAGATCTTTGTGTCTACCCCTGTTTCACATGTTTGAAGACTATTCACATTGACCTGTGTTTCTCAGATGTCTCAAAAAGAAAAATACAAAACATTTTCAACTGCAAATAATACTGAAACACCTAGCTCCCTCACTTCCAAGGATGCATATGCTTGTAAGGTTTCTCCCTCACCACTGGTTCACTGGACTTCAGATTTCAGCGTTTGATGATCCAGCTATTACAAGTGTAGAAAAATGGTACCCTGGGAAGTCCACATGTGAAAGGGAATATTATCGACAATGAGACCATGTAAATACTTGGAATGGCTAATAGAGAAAGGAGAGTTTTAAAAAACAGAGAAAGACAAAACTGAAAGCACCCAACAGTGCTCTTAGCTGATGTTCATCAGTGGGGACCCGGGATGAGGGAATGATGGACCCTTCTTTTCCTCTGAAGGCCTGAAGCCTTGGTCCTAAATGAGAACCAGAGGGCAGAGCATCGGTTCTGATGGCACCATGGTCAGCTTAGTGCCGTTTGCGCAGCCAGCAAAGAAAAGGAAGGTACAAGGCAAGAAAGACTCTGTTGAAGCTGGGCCACTCCCTTGAGCCACCACTGCAGATATGTATCTCAGAACTAGACTTTCCAGTTGCACCCCGATGAAGGAGACTACCTATTCCTGTTCTACCACATATGTCGCTGTCTCGCTCCACAGGGGCCCTCAGGAGAGCTCTCCCATCCTGCCCATATGCTTGATATCTTCTTTATGCTATTTTTGAGTTCGTGAAGAACAGCTACAATAATCACCCCTCTGTAGACCATAGAATCCTAGAATAAGGAACCTTATTTATAATCTGGTCCAATCCTTTTATTCATGAATTCATTTGTTTAGAATTTTTTTTTGTTTTTTCCGAGACAGAGTCTCGCTCTGTCACCCAGGCTGGAGTGCAGTGGCGTGATCTTAGCTCACTGCAACCTCCGCCTCCCGGGTTCAAGCGATTCTCCTGCCTCAGCCTCCTGAGTTGCTGGGACTACAGGTGCACGCCACCACACCCAGCTAATTTTTGTATTTTTAGTAGAAACAGGGTTTCACCATGTTGGCCAGGATGGTCTCGATCTCTTGACCTTGTGGTCCGCCTGCCTCAGCCTCCCAATTTTAGAAATAATTTTAAGCTTACAAAGAAATTTCTAGTATACTACAGAGAACCCCTAGATATACTGTTTACTGGTTAGCATTTTGCCCCATTTACTTTGTCATTCCTTCTCTCTCTACTTCCCCACCACACGTATGTATGAATATACATATTTGTTTCTGAACCATTTACAAGTTGTAAACATCAATTAAATAATTCGTTGTGCCCTGAATACTTCAGTGTGTAATTCCTAAGAAGAAGGACATTCATTTTCTTACATAATCACAATGCAGTTATCAATTGCAGGAAATGTAGCAATCTACCTTCCATGTTCCAATTTTGTCGATCAATCCAATCATGTCTTTTATTGCTTTTCCCTCTCACTGTGTGGGGATCCAGCTCCAGATCACATATTGCATGTAGCTGTCATTCATCTGGAACAGTTCCTTACCTCTTCCTTGTCTTTCATGTCGCTGACATTGTTGAAACATTTAGACACCATATTTATTTTTCAGATCAGGAGTTAAGGTACTTCCAGGATCACATAGCTGGTTATGGAAGAATCAAGACTAGAAACAGGATATTTGAAACACAGAACAGATAGGCTTCAAATTAAATTTGAAACTAGATGGTTAAGAGCATATCATTTGCCTTCACTAAATATTTATTAAGTTTTCTTCAACTACCCAGTCATTTAGAAACTTAAGAGATCACTGAGGTAGACAATTGTTCACCTGTAGAACAAGTATTTGCTATCCTAAAAGGGCTTAATGCTCATACCCACAATTAGCAAGAAAATAAGACCCTTACCTTGCAATTTTCATTAGACAAATACAACTTTTTGGTGGTTGCCTTAGCTAGTCCAGCAAAACCAGCTAATATTTATACCAACACTGCAATTTATTCAAACCATGCCAACTCCAGTGATTGGAAAAGCTAAAATTGGAAACAAAACTGAAAACAGAAAAAGCTGAGCTTTGCAATCCAAGGGCACGGTAGTAGCTTATCCATTTGGAAAGATTAAATCCAGTGGACAGGGAGAAAGTGGTTCTAAGAATTTAGGACTACAGCAGTCTTTTGGCATTCTTCATGAAAAGGAAAATTCCATTCAGTCGCTGTAAGGTGGCGACTACCGATAATGTGCAAGTGTTGTGTGTTCTATGCATGTGCCTGCACACATGTATGCACGTGTGTTAGGAAGAGAGCTGGGAAGGGCAGATGGAATTTTTTTTCTTTTTCCCAGTCTTCTTTTAGCATAGAAGGAGAGGAAACTTGAGACACTAGACCATCCTTTATTGAAGTCTTGAAATTTTAACTGTGGCATCATAGCTGGTTGTTACCCGTGCCACAATGGCTACTCCCCACTGACTCCTCTTCCACTTCTTTGGCCTCCAGTCCCCTCTGTCCTCTTGCAGAGAATGTTCAGGCAGCAGAGTCCCCATTCCTCGGAGCCTGCTTACCCTCTCCAAAGTGGACTCCTCCTCTTCCCCTTGGCAGGAAATCCAGCCATTTCAGGAGCACTCTCTTGGGGGTTATTGCTCTAACTGTGTTACTGCTGTAAGTTCTCTGCAGTAGGAGAGGACTAGTTGTGGGAAAGTAGTAGTTGCCATAGTGGTAGTAAGAGTAATAGTTGTAACTTTCATTTTTGAGTACTTACTATGTAACAGGCACTTTCCATTTGTCCATTCTTTGAATCCTCATGACCACCCAGGTGGTGTTCTCATTTTACAAAAGAAACTGAAGCCCAGAGAGATTATGGAACTTGCTAAGATCCTGGGAGCCCTGATTGAAATCTTGAAGACTCCAGCGCCAGTTCCACTGGCCTCTCCTCTCTGCCCAGAGGCTCAGCTCTCTTAGAAGACATTTGCATCTTAATGGCAGCTTCTTTCATTCTGAGGGCTATACAGTTTGTAAAACTGGCTGTGTGTCTCCTAGGAGCCTCTAGTCAAAGGAGGTGGTGGAGGGGCAGTTAGTTCTACCCAGTGACTAAGGAACTAAGGCTCAGTGACTTATGCAGGTTTCGAGCCAGGAAATTAGTGGCGTTGAGCCTCGAACCCAGCTCTGATGATTCTGTTCCACATGTGTCACTCCTCTTTCTAAAACCAGCCAAGCTTCCTGTTGCTCTCACAATGAAGGACACGCCTCCACCCTGACTTGCAAGGCCTACCTGAGATGGCTTCCTCACCTCACCCACCTCATCTTACACCACCCTTCACTGCCACTCCTCTCCCTTAAGCCACACTGGTCTTCTTTTAGCTCCTCGAATTCTTCATGATGCTTCCCACTCGACAGCCTTTGTACATGTAGAACCCTGCCACATGCCCTGTTATTTTCTTTCTTTCTTTACATGGATCACAATGGGCAATTATATGTTTAGCTAATTATTCACATTCTCTGATAGACTGTGTAAAGAAGGCATTTTTGAGTAGGTCCCTTTGTCAATATTAACACTGACAAATTCCCAATAGGGGACCTAGTAAGGGGCAAGTCCCTGAGCCAGACAAGGGAAGGACCCAGAGGTGAAGGTGTCCTGGCCACTGCCTTTGGAAAGCTTGCCTACTAGTGAGGAGGGGAGAGCTAGGAGGAAAGGAATAAATTCAGGGGTGACCAGAATTACATGGAAACTTTTGTTGTGGAGAGACCCATGCTTTAATGGATGGAAAGGGGTTCAGTTGAAAAGAGAAAGTACATTCTAGGTAGAGAGAGTACAGAATAAGGCACAAAATTGCAGGATCCAGCAAACCAGAATGGCAAATAGGTTTTTACATGTATCATTTCCTCTAATAAGCCTATAAATAAATGTGAGTACCAGAAGGTAAACCCTACTAGTTTAGGGGTTTTGGTCCCTCTCATTCATTGCCATATTCCTGGCTACTACCAAGTGTCAGGTAGCACTTTAGTAGGTGCTCAGTAGTGGTTTATGGAATAAATAAGGTAGGTACTCTCTGCTTGCATTTTACAGATGAGGAAATGCACAAATAAGTGACATGGTATATAACTAGTAAAGCCAGAACTTTAAGAAAATATGGGAAAATATGTTTTATATTGATGGGGCTGAAAAAGGACCTTTAAAACATAACATGTATGCAAAGTATAAAATAAGCAATTGACAGATTTGATTTAAAAATTTTTTAAATTACTTTGCCAAAAAAATCAGTATTGAAAGAAAGTACTGGACTGTATAAAGCTAATTAACATAATTTAAAAAGTGTTGATATCTTTCATATATAAAGAGCATTTAAGAATCAACAGGAAAAATAAATGCTCCAATAGAAAAATGGACAGATGCCACAAAAGCAGTTCGTAAAGAATAAATAAAAGTAGCCAAGTAAAATAACCAATAAAAGATACAAATAGATGTATAAATATATATAGTCACTATACATTAAATAAAAATATGAATATAAACAGTACTCTGTTATTTTAGGTGGAGACTGATAAAATACAATATTGGTCAATATCTGAGGAAGCAGATACTCTTATATATTGGGTGCAAGAATATAAATTGGTATAGTCTTTCTGAAAAGCAGTGTAACATTATATTCCAAATTGTAACATGAGTCTACTCTTTGATTCAGGATTTTAGCTATTCTAAGTGGATAATCAAACAATTACATCAAAATGTTTTTGTAGAACGACACGTGGTTCATGCCTATAATCCCAGAACTTTGGAAGGCTTAACTCCCTTAAGCCTAGAAGTTTGAGATCAGCCTGGGCAACAAGGCAAAACCCCGCCTCTACAAAAACAAAATACAAAAATTGGCCAGGTGTTGTGCCGCATACCAGGAGTCCCAGCTACTCAGGTGGCTGAGGTTGGAGGATTGCTTGAGCCTGGGAGGTAGAGGCTATAGTAAGCTGTGATCATGCCTCTGCACCCCTGCCTGGGAGACAGAGTGAGACCATGTCTCAAAAAAAAAAAATGTTTTTACAAGTAATTCTCACAGCATTCTTTCTAATATAATGAACATTTGGGAAGAATTTAAATGTCTATTAATAAGGGATTAGTTAAATTATGATATATCTATAAAATGGATTTCTGTGAAGCCATTATATATGGTGATACCTAGTAGGGGTTGGCAGACTATGGCTCAAAGGCCAAATTCAGCCTATTGCCTGGTTTTTGTTGATAAAGTTTTATTGGAATACAGACACACACACTAATGTATGTACTTTCTATACATGAATTAGTTTATGTAATGTTAGCTGCCATGGTTGCTTTTGTACTGTAATGGCTGAATTGAGTAGTTGCAACAGAGACCAAATGGTCCAGAGGCCTGAAATATTTATTATCTGTTCCTTTACAAACAAGTTTGCTAACTCTTGATATATAGCTTTGTTTATTGATGTGGAAAGCTCTCTGTAACATGTTATTGCATGAAAAAAGCTGGGTACAAAAATCACACATAGGTAGTGATCACCTCATTACATAAAAGCATGTGGTGATAGGAGGGGCAAAATAAAAGCACTTTAAAGAATATAATTTTGAGAGAGATATCCTAAATCATGTTTAACAAAATATTCTGGGTTACCTGTAAGTTGTGAGACTTCAGGTGATTTTTCATTCCTTAACCTCTATATATTTTTCTGTAATTCCTAAGTTTTTAAAAGCAATCAAGTTATTATATCTTTTTTTTTTTTTTTTTTTTGAGATGGAGTCTTGCTGTCGCCCAGGCTAGAGTGCAGTGGCACAATGTCAGCTCACCGCACACTCTGCCTCCCGGGTTCAAGCAATTCTCTTGCCTCAGCATCCCAAGTAGCTGGGATCACAGATACCTGCCACCACACCTGGCTAATCTTTATATTTTTTAGTAGATATGGGGTTTCACCATGTTGGTCAGGCTGGTCTTGAACTCCTGACCTCAGGTGATCCACCTGCCTCGGCCTCCCAAAGTGCTGGGATTACAGGCATGAGCCACTGCACCTGGCCCCTGTTTTTCAAACAAAGAACTTGAACTGATAACTTACAAAAGAAGAAATAGAGCTACTAAGCAGACATAGGGGAAATGTTAAGGCCTTGCAAATAGTGTAAACTGAAAGTATTTTATCTTTTAAATTAACAGATTTTGAAACTATTTCATACTGGTTCTGAGTTCAGTGAAACTTCTTTCATAAATTGCTGGTGGCCTTATAAATAGTTACAATTTAGGAAAATAATTTGGCAATATTTTAGTAACTTTTAATATACAACCTTGAATTTTAGTATCTTTAATGTACACCTTAAAACAGTAATCTCACATTTAGAAATATATAGTTTCATAGAAATAATTTCAGTTTATGAAAGACTATATACATCAAGTTGTCTAAATAGCATAAAATGTCTTTGATTTAAAGCTAAATGTAATTGAACATAAAATCTCACAAATGCTATGTTTACTGCAGTGGCAAAAATATAGAACAATATGAAGTACAAACAAAGGTACAGAACAACTGACATTCTCATGCTTTGCTGGTGGGAATGTAAAGCAACCACTCTGGAAAATCGTTTTTCTGTTTTTTATAAAGTTAAGCATATATTTACCAGATGGCACACAATTCTACCCCTATATACTTACCCTTGAAAAATCAAAACTTCTGTTCACATATAAATATCTACATGAATATTTATAGCAGTTCTATTCATAAATGTCAAAAGCTGGAAACAACCCAAATGTTCCTCAGTAGGTAAAAAAACAAACTGTGATGCAGCCATAAAGTGGAGTGCCACTCAATAATAAGAAGGAGCATGCTATTGATAACGATTACAACCAAATGAATCTTAAAAGCATTATGCTTTGTGAAAGAAGGTGGCCTTAAAAACTCACACAGCGTATGATTCCATTTATGTCCTTGGAAGACAGACCAAAGGATACAGAGCAAAGTGTTTGCCAAGTTTACGTGTGGAGGAGGGTGTGGCAATAAAGGGATAGCATCATGGAATTTTTTTGGCAAGATAGGCTGTTCTGTATCCTAACTGTAGTGGTGTTTAAACAAACCTATAGACATATTAAATTCATTGAACAATACACCAAAAAACAGTAAATTTTACTGCATGTTAATAAAAAAATTGTATAGGAAAATACTGGAAGAGAATGCATGAAAATTACAATATTGTTTTTTTAAGGTGATGGTGTTACGGACAATTTTCTTTTCTTGTTTCCCCAATGTTATATGAAAAAAATTATTTATATAACTAATATACTTACAAACAAACCTATTGAAAGACTCTAAATTCATAGTACTAAATAAGTTTGAGAAATAAACAAATAGCCCTTCATATGACAATAATATCTTTTTTTTTTTTTTTCACGGAATCTTGCTCTGTCACCCAGGCTGGAGTGCAGTGGCACAATCTCAGCTCACTGCAACCTCTGCCTCCCAGGTTCAAGCAATTCTTTTGCTTCAGCCTCCCTAGTAGCTGGGATTACAGGTGCATGCCACCATACCCAGCTAATTTTTGTATTTTTAGTACAAATGGGGTTTTGCCCTGTTGGCCAGGCTGGTCTCAAACTCCTGACCTCAGGTGATCTGTCCACCTTGGCCTCCCAAAGTGCTGGTATTACAGGCATAAGCCACCATGCCTGGCCCATATGGCAAGAATATCTGAAGACACGACATCTTAGGTCATCAGGAGCAGTTCAAATTGTGTCCAGGAGCCTGTTTATGAAACTAATAAAGCACGCAATTTACTTTAGGAAGCAGAAGTGTTAAGTACTCATGGAATTTTTGCTTTGTTAAAGCTTCTTTTATTTGGAAAATGTACTTTTGTAGAATTCTCTATTCACCTTTGATGCCAAATAAATGAGATTGTGTTTTAAGGTAATAGTAACCTCATGTAAACATGCAGTATCTTATTTGTTCTTCAAAATCCTCTAGCCTCACCACCAGAAGGTAAAAATGGTTAGTGTATGCTTTTGTTTGAAAAGAGGAAACCAAGGTACAGAAACATTCTAGTTTAAACACTGGGTAATAAAAATGCTGTTTCTTTAACTTTTCTTCAGGAAGACAGATTGTACTTTTTTTGTTGTTTGCCAGTAATGATATTTAAGATAATATTATTTTATCTTTTCTTTTGATAATTTCCTGGGCTTTATTAGAAACGAAATAAATGTATGGCTTAGGAGAAAAACTATTTGTTTTATTATTGAAAATTCATAAGTGCTTTGGTTGTAATGAAATTCTCTCATCTGGTGTTTCAGGATTTTATATTGCACGCTGATCTTGCCTATGTATCACCTCGAGCCTTTCTTTTCATACATCTTCCTCAACCTACAGCTCATGATCTTGCAGGTCCTTCACCTTTACTGGGGTTATTACATCTTGAAGATGCTCAACAGATGTATATTCATGAAGGTAAGGGCTGTCCAAATATTATTGCTCTTAATGTCATTGCCAGGTTAATGGTAAGGCCCAGACTGTTGAATGTTCAAGTTAATTCATAGTTTTAACTAGAATTCTTTTTTTCTTGATTTTATTATTTTTGATTAAAATTTTGGTAAAATAGAGCTAGATTTTTCATAAGTAGGTCTTTAAGGTGCTTTTAAGAAATTGCTTTTATTAGAAGATATGTTATTTTTGACATTAAAATGTCAAAAATTCAAAAATTCTAAAAATTGCTGCTTGTTTTTATGCTTGAAGAAAATTTTTAAACTTTTGTTTATTGATATGTAATATTTGTGCATATTTATGTGATATTTTGTACATGCATAGAATGTGTATTCAGGACATTTGGGGTATCCATCATCTTGAGTATTTATCATCTCTAAGTGTTAGGAACATTTCAAGTCCTCTCTTCCAGCTATTTTGAAATATACAGTGTATTGTTGTCAACTACAGTCACCTGCTGCTGAACATTGGAATTTATTCCTTTTATCTAACTGTAAGTTTTTACGTATTACCCAGCCTTTCTTCATCTTCCCCCAACCCCACCAACACACCCTTCCCAACCTGGTGTCTATCATTCTACTCTTTGATATATTTTTTTTTTCTTTTGGATAAATATCCAGTAGTGAGATTGCTGGGTCATATGGTAGTTCTACATTTAGTTTTTGAGAAATCTGCATTCCGTTTTCCATAGAGATTGTACTAATTTACATTCCACAAACAGTGTATAAGAGTTCCCTCTTCTTTACATTCTCACCAGTGTGTCAATCACTTTTTGCCTTTTTAATAATAACAGTTTTAACTGGGGTGAGATGATATCTCATTGTGGTTTTGACTTGCATATTTCCTTGATGATTAGTGATGTTGAGCATTTTTTCATGTGTCTGTTGGCCACTGTATGATTTTTCTTCAGAAATATTTATTCATGTCCTTTGCCCCTTTTGTAATGGAATTATCATTACTATTATTTGTTGTTGTTGTTTTACTGTTAAGCTGTTTGAGTTCCCTGTATATTCTGGATATTAGTCCATTATCAGATGAATAATTTGCAAATATTTTCTCCCATTCAACAGCTTGTCTCTTCATTATGTTGATTGTTTCCTTTGCTGCACAGAAGCTTCTTAGTTTAATATAGTCCCATGTGTCTATTCCGGTTTTTGTTGCCTGTGCTTTTGAGGTCTTAGCCATTGAATCTTTGCCTAGACCAATGTCCTGAAGTATTTCCTTGAAGTACTTCCCTTATGTATTCTTCAAGTAGTTTTATATTTTGGGGTCTTATATTTAAGTCTGTAATCTATGTTGAGTTGATTTTTGTATATGATGAGAGACAGAGATCTAGTTTCAATCCTCTGCATGTGGATATCCAATTTTCTCCATACCATTTATTGAAGAGGGTGTACTTTCCCCCAATGTATGTATTTTTTTATTTCTGTGAAAAATGGCATTGGTATCTTTATTATTTTTTTTTTTGACAATGCCTTGCTCTGTCTTCAAGGCTAGAGTGCAGGGGCATGATTATGACTCACTGCTGCCTCAATCTCCCAGGCTCAAACAATCCTCCCACTTCAGCCACTCAAGTAGCTGGGACTGCAGGCACATGCCACCACACTTCACTAATTTTTAAAATTTTTTGTAGAGATGGGGTCTCTGTTTTCCAGGATGGTCTCAAACTCTTGGGGTCAAGTGATTCTCTTGCCTCGGCCTCCCAAAGTACTGGAATTACAGGTGCGAGGCACTATGCCTGGCCAACATTGCTATCTTGGTAGAGATTGAATTGAATCTGTAGATAGCTTTGAGCAGTCTGGTCATTTTAATGATATTAACTTTTCTAATCCATGAGCATGGGCTGTCTTTCCATTTGTTTATGTCCTCTTCAATTTTTTAAAAATCAGTGTTTTGTAGTTTTCCTTGTAGAGGTCTTTTACCTCCTTGGTTAAATTTATTCCTAGGTATTTTTGTAGTTATTGTAAATGGGATTCCCTTATTGAATTCTTTTTCAGCTAGTGTGTTGTTCATATATGGACACACTATTTTTTATGTTGAATTTGTGTCCTGTAACTTTACTGAATTTATTTATCAGATCTAAGGCTTTTTTGGTGAAGTCTTTAGGTTTTTCTGGATATAAGATCGTGCCATCTGCAAAGAGGGACAACTTGACAAAGAGGGACAATTTGACATCCTCTTTTCTAATTTGGATGCCTTTTATTTGTCTCTTGCCTGATTGCTCTGACTTTAATGTCCAGTACTACGTCAAATAGGAGTAGTAAAGTGAGCATCTTTGTCTTGTTCTAGTTTTTAAAGGAAAGGTTTTCAGCCTTTCACCATTTAGTATGATGTTAGCTGTGAATTTGTTATATATGCCCTTCATTATGTTCAGGTATGTTCCCTCTATGACTAGTTTGTTGAGAGTTTTTATCATAAAAGGATGCTGAATTTTATTAAATGCTTTTTCTGCATCTATTGAGATGATCATACAGATTTTATTCTACATTCTGTCAATGTAATGTATCACATTTATTGATTTGTTTATATTGAACCAACCTTGCATCCCTGGGTTGAATCCCACTTGGCCATGGTATGCTATCTTTTTGATGTAATGTTGGATTTGGCTTGCTAGTATTTTGTTGAGAATTTTTGCATCTATGTTAATCAGGGATATTGACCTGTAGTACTTTTTTGTTGTTGGGTCCTTGTCTGGTTTTGATATCAAGGTAATGCTGGCCTTGTAGAATGAGTTAGGGAGAATTCCCTCCACTTAATTTTTTTTTTGAATAGTTTAAGGAGAATTGCTGTAAATTCTTCTCTGTAAATTTGGTGGAATTTGGCAATACAGCTATCTGGACCTGGACTTTTCTTTGTTGAAAGACTTTTTATTACTGATCCAATCTCTTTACTTTTTTTTTTTTTTTTTTTTTTTTTTTGAGACAGAGTCTCGCTCTGTCACCCAGGCTGGAGTGCAGTGGCACAATCTCGGCTCACTGCAAACTCCGCCTCCCGAGTTCATGCCATTCCCCTGCCTCAGCCTCTCCGAGTAGCTGGGACTACAGGTGCCCACAACCACACCCGGCTAATTTTGTGTATTTTTAGTAGAGACGGGGTTTCACCATGGTCTCGATCTCCTGACCTCGTGATCCACCCACCTCGGCCTCCCAAAGTGCTGGGATTACAAGCGTGAGCCACCGCGCCCGACCAATCTCTTTACTTTTTATTGGTCTGTTCAGGTTTTCTGTTTCTTCCTCAATCAGTCTTGGGATGTTGTATGTGTTTATGAATTTAACCATTTCCTCTAGGTTTTCCAGTTTGTTAGTGTATAGTTATTCACTATAGTTTCTGATAATCTTTTGTATTTCTGTGGTATCAATTGTAATGTGTCTTTTTTGTTTCTGATTTTATTTTGGTCTTTTCTCCTTTTTTCTTGGTCAGTCTAGCTAGCAATCTATTTTGTTTATCGTTTCAAAAAACTAACTTCTAATTTTGTTGATTCTTTGTAATTATTTTCAGTCTCTTTCATTTAGATTTGCTCTGATCTTTATTATTTCTTTCTGTCAACTAATTTTGCATTTGGTTTGTTCTTGCTTTCCTAGTTCATTGAAGTGCATCACTAGATTTTTTTATATGACATCTTTCTACTTTTTTGATGTAGAAGTTTATTGCTATAAACTTCCCTCTTAGCACTGCTTTTGTTGTATCTCATAGGTTTTGATATGTTGTGTTTTGATTTTCACTTGTTTCAAGAAATGTTTTGATTTCCCTCTTAATTTCTTTCTTGACCTAGTGGTCATTTGGGAGCATGTTGTTTAATTTCCATGTATTCATACAGTTTTCAAAGTTTCTCTTATTATTGATTTATAGTTCTAATCCATTGTGGTCTAAAAAGATACTACATATAATTTTAGTTTTTTAAAATTTGTTGAGACATGTTTTGTGTCCTAACATATGGTATGTCCTGGAGAATGTCCCATGTGCTGATGAGAAGAATGTTTATTCTGTAGCCATTGGATGAAGTGTTCTTTAAAAGTCTGTTAGGTCCATTTGGCATAAAGTGCAGTTTAAATCCAATGTTTCTTTATAAATATTCTGTCCAGATGATCCATCTAATGGTGATAGTAGGGTGTTGAAGTCTCCAACTATTATTGTATTGGACTTCATCTCTCTCTTTAGTAATATTTGCTTTATATATCTGAGTGCTCTATTGTTGGCTACACATATATTTATAATTGTATTTCTTGCTGAGTTGATCTCTTTATCATTATATAATGGCCTTTTTTGTCTATTTTTACTGTTTTTTTGAATTAAAGTCTGTTTTATCTGATATAAGTATAGGTGTTTCTGCTTGCTTTTGGTTTCCATTTGCAGGATTATCTTTTTACATTCCTTTACTTTTAATCTATATGTTTTGTTTTGTTTTGGTTTTTTGTTTGTTTTGTTTTTTGTTTTTTTGAGACAGAGTCTTGCTTTGTCACCCAGGCTAGAGTGCAGTGGCACGATCTTGGCTCACTGCAAGCTCCGCCTCCCAGATTCACGCCATTCTCCCACCTCAGCCTTCCTAGTAGCTGGAACTACAGGTGCCCACCACCACACCCGGCTAATTTTGTTTTTGTATTTTTAGTAGAGACAGGGTTTCACCATGTTAGCCAGGATGGTCTCAATCTCCTGACCTTGTGATCTTCCCACCTTGGCCTCCCAAAGTGCTGGGATTGCAGGCATGAGCCACCATGCCTGGCCTAGTCTATGTGTGTTTTTACAGGTGAAATGAGATTCTTGTAGGCAGCATATAGTGAGTCATTTTTAAATCCATTCAGCCAGTCTATATCTTTTAAGTGGAAAGTTTAATCATCTGTTTACATTCAAGGTTAGTATTAATATGTGAGAGGTTATTTCTGTGATTTTATTAATTAATTTCTAGTTGTTCTGTATATCCTTTGTTTCTTTCTTTCTCTCTTATTGTTTATCATTGTGGTTTGGTGGTTTTCTGCAGTGGTAACATTTGAGTCCTTTCTCTTCTTCATTTATGTGTTTGTTCTACCAGGATGTTTTGTACTTTTCTGTTTTCATGCTGGTAGATATGATTTTTTCACTTCTGGCTGTAGAACTGACTGAAGCATTTCTTGTAGGGCCAGTGTAGTTGTGATGAATTCCCTTAGTTTTTGCATATCTGGAAAATACTTTATTTCTTCTACATTTATAAAAGATAAGTTTTCTGAGTATAGAATTCTTGGTTGACAGGTTTCCCCCCGCCCCCCCTTTCAGGACTGTGACCATATCATCCCATTTTCTCCTGGCCTGTAAGGTTTCTGTTTTTAGTCTGATGGTGGTTCCCTTACAGGTGACTAGACACATTTCTGTTGCTGTTCTTAGAATGCTATCTTTGTTTTTGACTTCTAACAGTTTGACTATAATATGCAGTGAAGACCCTTAAGAATCATGTCTATTTGTGAATCTCTGAACTTCTTGTATCTGGATGTCTAAATCTCTTGCAAACTTGGGAACACTTCAGCTGTTATTTTGTTAAATAGGTTTCTATCTTTTTTACTTTATTTTCACCTCTGGAACACCAAAAGTTAAATAAGTTGTTTCCCTTACAGTGTCCCATATGTCAGGTAGGCTATGTTCATTCTTTTTTCATTTTTTTCTTTATTTTTATCTAATGAAGTTATTTCAAAAGACCTGTCTTCAAGTTCTGAAATTCTTTCTTCTGCTTGATCTAGTCTATTTTTTTTTTTTTTTTTTTGAGACAGAGTCTTGCTGTGTTGCCAGGCTGGAGTGTAGTGGCACAATCTTGGCTCACTGCGACTTCCACCTGCCAAGTTCAAGCGATTCCCCTGCCTCAACCTCCTGAGTAGCTGGGACTACAGGTACATGCCACCATGCCCAGCTAATTTTTTCTATTTTAGTAAAGATGGGGTTTTACCATGTTGGCCAGAATGGTTTCGGTCTCCTGACCTCTTGATCCGCCCACCTCGGCCTCCCAAAGTGCTGGGATTACAGGAGTGAGCCACCACGCCTGGCCGATCTAGTCTATTTTTAAAGCATTTGAAAGTATTTTGTATTTCATTCAATGAATTCTTTACTTCCAGAATTTCTGTTTGGTTCTTTTTTTTATGATATCTATCTCTTTGGTAAACCTCTCATTCACATTATGAATTGTTTTTCTGATTTCCTTGTATTGTTTATCTGTGTTCTCTTATATCACACTGAGGTTCTTTAATTATATTGAGTTCTTTTTCTGGGATATCTTAAGTTTGTTTTTATTGGAACCTGTTGCTGGAGAATTATTGTGTTTTTCTGAAGGTATTATATTTCCTTGCTATTTTATGTTTCTGTGTCCTTAAATTGATATCTACACATCTGGTATAACAGTTGCTTCTTACATTTTTTTGAATTTGCTTTCATAGCAGAGGATATTTTCCTGAAGATGTACTTACAGTGGTTGTTGGTAGGGCACTTTGGTTCTGATTCTGGGTGCATGCAATATTGTAGTCATTATGTGATTTTTTTTGGCTATGAACAACCTCAGTGGTGTCTGTGAATTTTTCATTGGCTTAGGGTGCAGTTATTGGAGACTGTGGTGAAGTTTTGCTGGGGATGGGAATGGCAAGTGGGCTAGTCCTTGGGCCCCAGCAGTGGCAGCAGTGGGCCAAATGGTCCTGTCCTTGGGCACTAGTGTTAGCAGCTCCAGGCAGGCTGATTCTTTGGCCTTCAGATAACTTTCCCAGGTGCCAACAGTGGCAGTGATGGGGCAGGAGGTAGGTTGGCCTTTGGGCCCCTAGGCAGAAGCTGTGGCATGGGCAATGGCAGTAGCAGTCACTTAACAATCCTCTGGCTCCCAAGTGGGCTGCATTGGTGTTGGCAGTGGCTGCAATGGGCTAGGACGGCCAGTCCCCAGGCCTGCAGGTTGCATGTGCAGGTGAGTACTAGCTCTGGTGATAGCAGCAGGTTAGGTGGGCACAACCTGGGAGGAGTGCTTAGATACCAATCATTGTGAACACAGCCAGTTAATTTCTGGGCCTTCCAATGGTATACTTGGGCAGTAGGGGGAGGGAGTGTGGAACCAGGTGAGTGAGACAGACCTATCCTCAGGCCCCCCTGTGGTGCATGCATGTGCTGGTTGTGGTAGGTAGGGGCAGGGTGCCCTGCTACTGGGAAGAGTGGGGTTGCTTTCAGTGGCAGCACCTGCAGGTGGTTGGCTAGGGAGCACATGCTTCATCCCCAGGTAGCAGCTGTGGATATGGTAACCTGTCCTCAGGACACTTGTAAATGCATGGTGACTCTACGACTAAGGCAGTGGGGTCACTGCCAGTGGCTTGCACTTTGGCCCTGGTAGTGGCATACAGCAGCGGGACACATAAAAATGTGTGATGGCACACTACTGGGGATATCAGGGCCACTGTCAATGGTTACTGCTTCAGCCCTGGTAGCAACAGCCAGCCACAGCAGTGCCCCCACATGGAGAATGTCAGTGGGGCTCCAGGAATGTGTAGATGCAGGGACTGTTGTGCTTCAGCACAGGCTGCAGTTTGGCAGAGGCTAGGCTCTCAAAATGGCACTGTGCTGTAGCTGCTTAGGACTCAGGGGGTATGTGGGACCTCGTATGAGCTCCTTCTATGGAGCGATGCTTTTGTGTCAACTCTAGGCAGCTCTCTATGTTAGTCTTATGGCCCATGAGAGTTGAGGGCCTCTCCTGTGGCTAGGGTTGCAGGAGTCCATGATGGGAATGTGGACTACTGAGATCCCTTACTTACCCTTTTCCCACACTGGGGAGTATCTCCAGGTTCTTAGCAGAGCAGACGGTCTTGGCTTCCCTTTCCTTTTTTGCCTTAAGTGTTTCCTGTCACTTCTCTGTTGAATTCTGCTCTTCTCTTAGAGGATCTGTTCAAAGTGTGATTATCTACTTGCTATTTGGTTCCTCTGTGGAGGAGGCATGTACCAGATGCCTCTAGTTGTTCTCGATTGCTGCTTTTAAAGAATCCCCTAATGAGTCAAAATGCTCTAGTTTTGGACAACCTTTATGATGATAATTGAATAATACTTCAGAGCCTTATGTTTATTTTTACTGAATATCCAAATTGCACATAATGCTCTCCCCCTGAGCTTGCTCCCCACTAGTCTCTGAAATACTGTCCATCATTTTACTATACTTTGTTTCTGAAAACATCTTCTCTAAATAATAACGAATTAATTATTGATTCGACCTTTTAGACTATTGAAGGTTTTTTGTTTGTGTTGTTTTGAATTGGGTTCTATGCTTTAATTCCAGAACACAATGAGGGAAAGGCAACAGAGATGAATAAGATAATCCCTGACTTTAGGGAAATAGCCCACCATCTAGTAGGGGAATGTTCATCTACTGGCAACTAACTATAGCATACAGAATGCCCTGTGGTACATACAGGCCCCAGAAACTTGCTATGGAAGAAAAGATAAAAAGAGAAATTAACTCAAGGGACCAGGAAATGTTTCATTGGGTGATGGAGTTTGAGTTGAGCCTTTAAAGCAAGTGAAAAAGATCGCATTTCTGCTTTGTCTTAAAATCATACCCTACTACTAAGTGTTGATGAAAAGAGTCAAACTCTTTAAAGTATTTGAACAGATTTATCCTGAACCAAATATGAATGACCAGTGGCCCATGACACAGCCCCAGGAGATCCTGAGAACATGTGCCCAAGGTGGTCGGATTACAACTTGGTTTTAGACATTTTAGGGAGATATAAGTCATCAATCAATGCATGTCAGATGTACATTGCTTTGGTCTGGAAAGGCAAGACAACTGGAAGTGGGAGCTTCCAGGTCATAGGTAGATTCAGAGATTTTTCTGATTGGCAATTGGTTGAGAGAGTTATTAGATTACTCATTAGATAAGAGCTGAAATCAATAGAAAGGAATGTCTGTATTAAGATAAGGGGTTGTGGAGACCAAGGTTTTATTATGCAGATGAAGACTCCAGGTAGCTGACTTCAGTGCTGTTATCAGACCTTAAAAGGTGCCAGACTGTTAATTCATTCTCTCCTGGATCAGAGGAGAGATCCAGAAAGGAAAGGTGATTCTCCGCAAAATGCAGGTTTGCTCCACAAGAGACAGTTTGGTAGGCCATTTCAAACTATATCAAAGGAATATATTTTGGAGTAAAATATTTCAATTTCTTTCAAGGGCTGCTGTCTATCATGTGATGCTATACTAGAGTCAGGCTGGAACTTGGTGTCTTATTGCTACAAAAGTCAGTCTTAAGATCTCTGTTTTAATGTTACTGATGGTCAGCTGTGCCTGGATTCCAAAGGAAGGAGGGTGTATAATGAGGTGTGTCTGACTCTCACTTCCCATCACGGCCTGAACTAGGTTTTCAGGTTTACACTGGAATGTCCTTGGCTGAGAGGGGGTCCATCAGGCAGTTGGGGGCTTAGAATTTTATTTTTGGTTTACATAAAGGAGTTTTCATTAAGGATCTTTCAAGCTGAAAGTTATAGCTGGCTCACATTTAGGTGTTACTATCCATGTATAATATATACAGCACTATATTGTCAGATTGAGTGGACTTGTATTTACCAAGGATGCTGGCAGTTAGTCTGATAAGCTCGTTTTTTAATCAACTCTTTGATTAATTAGTTTTCCAACTTTAGTAAATGTGCCTCAAAGATCATTGAAGAGTTGGCAAAGGAAATGGAAATTGCCATAATTGACCTCTGAGTTTTCTACCATCCCTTAGCTTCTAGATCTTGACAGAGATATGGGAAATTAGCCCACATCTAGATTAATCTAAAAAAGAAATACCTGAGAAGTTTCTTCTTTAACTAAATTACTGATAACCTTGTTTTCTTGAGAGCAAACTTTTCCCGTTAAAGTTGTGGTGCCAAGAAAAAAAACTTTCATTGAATGGTTCTAGTTTATTAAAGTTCGAAATAGCTTTTCTGTGATCTCTGAAAAAGTTGTTTTCATGTGCATCCATGTGAAGAGACCACCAACCAGGTTCTGTGTGAGCAACATGGCGTTTATTTCACCTGGGTGCAGGCGGGCTGAGTCCAAAAAGAGTCAGCGAAGGGAGATAGGGGTGGGGCCGTTTTATAGGATTTGGGTAGGTAAAGGAAAAAGGGGGGTTGTTCTCTGGCGGGCAGGAGTGGGGGGTCACAAGGTGCTCAGTAGGGGAGCTTTTGAGCCAGGATGGGCCAGGAGAAGGAATTTCACAAGATAATGTCATCAGTTAAGGCAGGAACAGGCCATTTTCACTTCTTCTGTGGTGGAATGTCATCAGTTAAGGCAGGAACCGGCCATCTGGATGTGTACGTGCAGGTCACAGGGGATATGATGGCTTAGCTTAGGCTCAGAGGCCTGACAGTTGTCTTATCTCTAAGTGAGTGATAAAGTTGAAGTAACTGAGATAAGTTAAATAAGAACTCGATCAGTTAGACAATTTGCACCTGCAGTAGTTGGTGTGAAAGAAAGGCCCTGGACTGAGCCTGTAGTGATTGGGTCCAGCCTTCCAGAAGCTCGTGTCCCCATGGAGAAACGGTTCCCTTATTAACTGGTGAGAGACAATAATTACAGGCTTGAAAAGGATCTGGGGGAGTGAAGCTTGGAAAACAGAAGATACCCTAGTTTCATTGTGATTTTCCTATGTCCGACCTCTAATGGGTCATGCCGGGACTGATTAGAAACCCAGCAGGTTGGGGAGCTGTGAACAAGAATTCCTGATTTCTCATGTTGTCTTTTGGAGAAGCTGTTTCCAATTGTAGTTTGACAGGAGTTGTGGAGGCCCCCACAGCCGTAATCCTTGCAGTTTGTATGACTTCAGCAGGCTTGCATGTGTACTCTGTTTTCCACAGCAGTGGCCGAACTGGCTGTGAAATCAGCTTATTCCTCCAAAGCCATAAAGCTTCCTTATAAGAACATTATTTGAAGGCATAGTTGCATTGCAAAGGGGAGGAGAGGGTTAGAGGCTGGAGTTAAAATTCTTAGAGGGACAACTAACGAATCCATTTTCAACTCTATTTAATAAGCATTTAGCTTTTAATGCATTTAATTGTTACTAAGGCCACAAATTCTTGGATACTTTACAAATGAAATTGCAGACTTTCATATGCCTCCAAAAATTTCTTTTAAATCTTGTAACAGAGATTGTGAATTTGTTCCTTCAGTTCCTTACACATGGAAAACTCTCAGTAAGTAACTTTAAATATGCAAAGGATACAAAATTTGGAAAACAAACCACCCTGTTTTGGGTAGCAAGTTACAAAATAATGTATTAATCGTTTTTGGTCTCCATGAATTTTCATGGCAGACTGAAAAGAAGGTGATTATACTTCTAAAAATAGCATTTTTGGTAATAGTCACATCTTATTTTTTCTAAACAATAAGGTCATTGTATTTGATGAATGAGAACCTTCCACTATTTGCTTTTGCTCTTGAATGCCTTAAAATAAAAATATCACTATAATTTCAAAACTCTAACTTATATGGACCCTGCTTAGCAGGCATCCCGCTGCTTGAGAACAAGGCTTGGCACTGAAACTTATCTAGTTCCTATAAAATGGTTGATTTTGTGATGAGCTACTAGCCCATACATTACATCAGAAAATATGACAGGCTGACACTCATCTTGTCATTTTCTTGGCCAACATGAGAAATGCCTTGAGAGGAAATTAGAAGGAAAATAGTATGTTCTGTTTAATATTACTTAAGAGAACTTGGTCATCCTTAAGCTTTTATTCTCTTCTTTCTAAATATCATCCTGGATCCTGGCCAACTCAAGCATGTCTGTGTGACATCTTGTGCTGGTGAGTAGTCAAGACGTGTGGGGGGAGCTGTAGCATGCAGCCATGAAAGCCAGGATGGAGAAACCAGCCCCTTGGCAACCTGCCCAGCCATCTGCAACTCAGCAGGCAGGATCTCTTCAGTTCATAGAACGACACTTTACATACACTAGACTGTTTCAGCTAAAGCAAGGAACATGCTAATAAACATGAGGAAACCAAAGCCTTGACCAAATTCACACAGCAATTTCATGGCAAAGCCAAGACTAGAACTTGAGTCTCTTAACTTGTAACACTTCACTTTTTAAATTATTCTTTATTTGAATTAAGGTAAAAAAATTAATGACTAGAAAAACCAGAAAATTAGTTTAAAATACTTGTATGGAGTTATAAAATAGTGAATATTCAAAAATTTTCACAAGTTAAAATTATATAGGTATACACCTACTGGGTACCCACAAAAATTTCAAAAAATAAAAATAAATAGTGAATACAGGCCGGGCACAGTGGCTTATGAGTGGAATCCTAGCACTTTGGGAGGCTGAGGCGGGAGGATCGCCTGAGGTCAGGAGTTTGAAACCAGCCTAACCAACATGGCAAAACCCCATCTCTACTAAAAATACAAAAATTAGCTGGGCGTGGTGGTGTAATCCCAGCCACTTGGGAAGCTGAGGTGGGAGACTTGCTTGAACCAGAGAGGTGGAGGTTGCAGTGAGCTGAGATCATGCCACTGCACTGCACTCCAGCCTGGGACACAGAGTGAGACTCCATCTCAGAAGAAAAAAAAAGTGGGTACATAATCCAATTGATGAGTAATCAAGATCATAGATTAAAATGCAGCATAAATCTTTTAACTTACTTTTGAACTTTTTAAAGCATAAGAAAATATTTTGTTTTTCTTCTTTTTTTAATCTCACATCACTTCCAAGTAAAGCAGTTAGAGAGCTAAGAGTACAGGTTCTGTGTAGATTCAAACCTCAGCTCTCCCATTCACTGGCAATGTGATCTTGGGTATATTACTTCGTTCATTGCCTCGGTTTCCTCACCTGTAAAATGGGGATGATGATATTAGTGCCTGCATTGAAAGATAAAGCCCTTAGAACAGTGGGTAGCACATAGTAAGCACATGATAAATGTTAGCTGCCATTGTCATGATCAATATGATCAATATTACTACTTTAGCAGGTTCTTTCTAGCAAACTACAGAGAGCCTGTGAATGAGTCATTGTCGGGCAGTTGGCTTTCAGCAAGCCTCTTCATTTTGCTTAGGCAGGCAGTGCTGCAGCTGACATTGTGAGTCCTTGACTTGCAACCAAAGGCTCCAGTGACAGTTTTCTAAGCTGTCTTTTGCCAGTTGACTTCCATGACTCACATTCCAGGTGGCCATTTTTGACATATTCTTGCAGATGTCAACATGTTAGGAAAGAAACACAAAGTCTGTAACATCCAAGAAGCCTCTAAGTCTATTCTGCTAGTAGGTAAGAGTGAATGTAAAACTGCACTTTGCTGAACAATAATTTATAAAAATATCACAAAGACTGATTGTTAAAATAAAGTATGTTAGAAATGCTGTCAACTTAGGCCAGGCGTGGTGGCTCATGCCTGTAATTCCAGCATTTTGGGAGGCCGAGGCAGGCGGATCATGAGGTCAGGAGATCAAGACCATCCCGGCTAACACGGTGAAACCCCGTCTGTACTAAAAATACAAAAAAATTAGCCAGGCGAGGTGGAGGGCACCTGTAGTCCCAGCTTCTCAGGAGGCTGATGCAGGAAATGGCGTGAACCCAGGAGGCGGAGCTTGTAGTGAGCGGAGATCGCGCCACTGCACTCCAACCAGGATGACAGAGTGAGACTCCGTCTCAAAAAAAAAAAAAAAAAAAGTCAGGAAAGAACAGTTGCTGCTTCCTATAGGATCATCACGATTACCACATTTAGATGTTGCAGTGTCTCTCTCTGTTGCTGATGACAACAGCGTGTCTTTTTAGCTCTTAATTTTAGGCAAACTGACCTCTGATGGAAAAGAGTATACTAGGATGTTTAAATAAGTAAAACAATCTCTTTTTTTTGTACTTTTAGAATCCCCTATAGCTGGTGTCCCATCATTATGATTATGCAAAACTGGTCTGTTCGCATTATTAAAAACTTTTTTCTTATTAGCATCTCATTTTATTTATTTATTTATTTTACTTTAAGCCCTGGGATACATGTGCAGAACATGCAGGTTTGTTACATATGTATACATGTGCCATGGTGGTTTGCTGCACCTATCAACCCATCATGTAGTTTTTAAGCCTTGCGTGCATTAGGTATTTGTCCTAATGTTCTTCCTCCCCTTGCCCCCCAGCCCCGACAGGCCGTGGTGTGTGATGTTCCCCTCCCTGTGTCCATGTGTTCTCATTGTTTAACTTCTACTTATGAGTGAGAACATGCAGTGTTTGGTTTTCTGTTCTTGGGTTAGTTTGCTGAGAATGATGGTTTCCAGCTTCATCCATGTCCCTGCAAAGGACATGAACTCATTCTTTTTTATGGCTGCATAGTATTCCATGGTGTATATGTACCACATTTTCTTTATCCAGTCTATCATTGATGGACATTTGGGTTGGTTCCAAGTTTGCTATTGTAAATAGTGCTACAATAAACATATGTGTGCATGTGTCTTTATAGTAGAATTATTTATAATCCTTTGGGTATATACCCAGTAATGGGATTGCTGGGTCAAACGGTATTTCTGGTTCTAGATCCTTAAGAAATTCTCCACACTGTCTTCCACAATGGTTGAATTAATTTACACTCCCACCAACAGTGTAAAAGCATTATGTATCCACAGCCTCGCCAGCATCTGTTGTTTCCTAACTTTTTAATGATCACCATTCTAACTGCCGTGAGATGCTATCTCATTGTGGTTTTGATTTGCATTTCTCTCATGACCAGTGATAATGAGCTCTTTTTCAAATGTTTGTTGGCCACACAAATGTCTTCTTTTGAGAAGTGTCTGTTCATATCCTTGACCCACTTTTTGATGGGGTTGTTTGTTTTTTTCTTGTAAATCTGTTTAAGTTCATTGTAGATTCTGGATATTAGACCTTTGTCAGATGGATAGATTGCAAAAATTTTCTCCCATTCTGTAGGTTGCCTGTTCACTCTGATGCTAGTTTCTTTTGCTATGCAGAAGCTCTTTAGTTTAATTAGATCCCATTTGTCAATTTTGGCTTTTGTTGCCATTGCTTTTGGTGTTTTAGTCATGAAGTCTTTGCCCATGCCTATGTCCTGAATGGTATTGCCTAGGTTTTCTTCTAGGGCTTTTATGGCTTTAGGTTTTACATTTAAGTCTTCAATCCACCTTGAGTTAATTTTTGTATAAGGTGTAAGGAAGGGGTCCAGTTTCTGTTTTCTGCATATGGCTAGCCAGTGTAAAACAAGCTTTTATTCCAGTTTTCTTTGGTACTCCCTGTTTCCTCAAAGAGGTTCTGGCTGCTGGCATCTGTTTCCAGCAGCAGACCTCTCTTCCCTGCAATCACTCAGGACTGACTTAGTTACACGAGGGATCTTCCATACTTCAGTTTATCACATATTCGCTCCAGTGTGCTAAATTTCTTGCTTTATATGTTTTCTGGCAATGGTTTTCAAAATACTAGTTCTTTGGAGGTGCTAGGCTACCCAAGTCGTTTGGCCGGCAGAAAGTCAAAGGAGGCAGTTGCAAATGAAAGGGCTTAAGATGAGAGCTGCTTCCTGAGAGCATGGCATTGATATCTGTGGGATTCCAACCCTGCCTCTCTTTCCTCTGTCCCAAATGTGGACTGTGATGTCCCCAGAACCATAGACCGTGTCTTGCTTCAGTTGGAAAGGAGGGGGAGGGAGGGGGAAGAACCAAGTGCAAGAAGCTCTGACATCCCTTGTTCCCATTATTTTTAAGCATCATTTCTCAAAATGAAATGAATTTTTATATAATCCTGAGAGGAACAGATAGTCTCCTTTTTATTAGTAGAGAAACAGACGCACACACACAGATGTCTTATATGGAATCTGAACTTTAGACTGGGGTACAGGCACAGTTCGTGGCCTGTTAATAAATCTGCACATTCACAGCAGGATATGAGAGTTTTATTAATGGGTTCTTGGGCCAGAGAGCTTGGTAAAAACAGGTATAGGGAGGCCGCATGCTGGCCAGCACTGTCCCTGCTAATCTCCCACTGTTTTCTGTGGCCACACCCTCCCTGTGGCCATCTCCCCACCCCTACTACCTAAGTCTCAGAGCTTTCTGTGACACAAAAGAAACCTTATTCCTGAACGCTCATTCAGTGTGTAGATGTGGGTAAAATAAATTAGTTTTTCCAACATTTTCATTTTGATTTATCATGTGGGCTTTAGCGCCTGAGTGATTTATGATGCAGATGGCTTGATCTGTGCTCTGATTTGGGAACAGCATGCATGCTGTCTGTGGAACTCTGGACGCTCAAAGGGGCTGTGTTCTTCAAAGGGTGTCTCTTTGCCACATGTGAAAGGCCCAGGAAGTCCTGAGCAGCGCAGTCCTGGGCACGCACTCTTCGTGTGGATCCATGCCCAATGCCCTGGATGCCTGAGCTAAGACATCATGGAATGCCTGTCCTTTTCAACGGGCCTCGGCCTCGAGATTCCTCCAAGCAACTGGCATACTTCTGGGACGTCTTCAGTCTGAGCCTGGAAACATGGAACTGGCTCTGCCGAGTCATCTAGCTGGGTTGGAAACCCAGATCCACTCCTCGAAGCTCTCCACAGAGGCCTGACTGAAGGGGCTAAGGCCAGAACAGGCCCTACATGGGCAGCTACCTGTTTAATGTTTAGATGGTAGCCCCTAAATCTACCTGCATGCAAGACAGCATGAAGAACGTGGAGAACACCCAGGCCTCAAGAGGGCCCCAGCATCATGGCTGTCCAGAGGAAAAGAGTAATGAGGGGAGATACAAGTCAGCAAGGCTGTGGCAAAAGCCTGAGGCAAGCTTTGCCCACTTTGAAGCTTTCTGTTGCTGTTTGTTCCTGCCATGTCACTTGAGAGTGTTTGTGTGTGTGTGTATGTGTGTGTGTGTGTAGGTGTGTGTGTCTGCGCACATGCATGCATGGGCATGCATACACAGGAGGATCTAGGGATACCCTGGGCTTCCACACCTGTGAGGGAGTAAGGGGTGCTGGGCTGGGCAAAGGGAGAAGTTGAACTCTGATGTGGGTGCAACCAAGGGCTCCACCAACCCTACAGAGAGCTCTAGAGCTGGGTGGCCCTTCAGAGATGACCCAATTGAGCCAAGGAGGCTGGGCCTCTGTAGTTGGACATTAAGCTTTTACTGGATATGGGCTGCCATCTAGAGAGAGGAATTTGTATATATTTTTTCTTCTCCTTATAGATAATCTGAACAGTGTTCTCTTTCCTAGGAAACCTGAAGCTATATGTTCATGTTGATTCTACAGCTGTTTGGGGAGAATGGCGGGGTGGCGGGGGGAATTTGTTATCAGGCTACCACCATTGTTCTTCAGCCCCAGAAGTCCTCAAGTCATTTGCAAACTTAGGTACTTGAATTATTTATTTCTTTATTTTTTTTTTTATTTTTTTGAGACAGAGTCTCGCTCTATTGCCCAGGCCAGAGTGCAGCGGTGCGATCTCAGCTCACTGCAACCTCAGCCTCCTGGGTTCAAGCGATTCTCCTGCCTCAGCCTCCTGAGCAGCTGGGACTGCAGTTACCCACCACCACGCCTGGCCGATTCTTTGTATTTTTAGTAGAGATGGGGTTTCACCATGTTAGCCAGGATGGTCTCGATCTCCTGACCTCGTGATCCGTACACCTCAGCCTCCCAAAGTCCTGGGATTACAGGTGTGAGCCACTGCGCCTGGCCTGAACTATTTTTAATAACAAATTTCACACCACATACCTTGCAAGTGACCTTGACAATATCTCAGTTATGGAGAGCTCCGCAGAGCAGCACAGAACCAGATGGTAGCCCCTCAGATACCAAGCATCACACCCTACCACCTCTTCCGTGACTGTGTTTCTGCAGCCTAAATACATAAAATTCTTTCGAACATACCTCCTAAGATATGCTATGGAGTCTTTTCACCTACCTGATCCCTCTCCTGTTCTATTTTATCCAGGTTATTTAAATAGTATGCCTAGAAGTCAGCACAGTTTTCTAGATATGGTCTGACTCATACAAAATCAAGCAGGTCTGTTTTCTCTGTTTTTCTGAAAATTCTATTTCTATCGATGTAGCTTAGTTTTGTATTCCATTGCTGTTAGTCACATTATGCTGAGCTTGAAATTGATTAAGCCTCCGTGTCTTTCTCACATGAGCTTTTGTTAAGCAGCATTTCCTCCACTGGGGAATTGTCTGCTGCTGAGAGTGATTTTTTGTTTTTGTCGGAAGTTATATTCCTTTTTGTTAAACTTCATTTTGCTTGGTCAGGTTATCATTCCAGCCTTTTTTTAAGAATGGGAAAGACTGACATTTGGTGGCAGGTGCTTAAATGTTTCTGATGACCTGTTGTTTAAAAGGCCCATTAAAGCCAGGAGTGGTGGTACATATTTGTAGTCCTAGCTATTGGGAGGCTGAGGCAGAAGGTTTGCTTGAGCTCAGGAAGTCGAGGCTTCAGTGAGCCATGATTGCGCCACTGCACAATCTAGCCTGGAAACGGAACAAGACCCTGTCTCTTAAAAAAAAAAACAAAAGAGGACGTATTAAAGGAACTCAGGAGTATGCTGTACAAGCCAGCTCATGAAAAAGTCCTAATTATTTTGTTTGAATCAGAGGAGGATTGTAATTATACTTAAGACTAATACACAAGAAGATATGCTACTCACACCCTAAAGAAGGTCTCCCAGGATTCCGATTTTTTGCTTCAGATCAACTTGTTACTGCTGTGTTGCTAGCTTGCTGCATGCTAGCTATGTTGACTACAGCTAACTAGAGTGGCTTGGGCGTTAACAGAAAAATACAGCCAGGTCCCAACAGAGACCAGTTAAATCTACAGAGGTGAGATTGAGACACTGGAATTTTTGATAGTGCCTCTTCTTTCACTAAATGATTCTAATTTGCATCCTAGGCTGAGATCTGTGAGATTAAGCAGAGAAAACCAGCTTCATGTGTCTTCTCCACACTGGAAAAATGTCCATGGTGCCACTCCATTTACTGGGTCTACTTTTTAAACAGCGGAGATCACTATACCCTTCCCTACATTTGCAATGTCAATTGGCATGACCTCAAAAAACATTCTCATCTTGAACATATTACAAAATTAGTGGACTTTTGTGTTACATTGATATTCTGCGCTAAAAGAAAAAAAACCTGATAAAAATTCAGACTTGAAAATAAGCACATTGGGATTCTTTCTTTTGTGGAAAAACAGAATTCTTTTTTTTTTTTATTTTTTTTTGCACACAAAACAATAAACATTTTCTAAAAATACATACAAACAAAAAGATGCGTATCAAACATATTAGGAAGGTTGCACATGGGAAGTCGGGGAATAGAAATGGGGGGTGGGAATTAAAATAAATGAGAGAGGGACTTTATATGGATCAGTGATAATAACTCAATCCTCTATTTGACCAGAATTCTTTAAATAGCACATTTTTCTGGAGAATTTAAAAACACGATTTATTTTATAAAATGATTAATTATTTTTAAAGAACCATTTATTATATAAAGTGAGACATACTTGCAATTTTATGTTGCCTTTCTGGACTGAAAAGTTACTTGTGAAATACAGAGACTAAGGAAGTCAAAGTTATTTGAAAGCATGGAATTTTAGAAGTTGAAAGACCCTTAGGCGACCCTCTGCTGCAACTTTTTCTTTTCACAAAGAGTAGCAATCCAGAGAGGGTTTGTGGTCTAACAGACAACCATGCTCTCCGAAGTGCGGTCTGACCATCCGCCCGGGTACAGTCCAGGGACTGCTAGAAATACAATATCTCAGGCCCCACCAGTGACCTCCAGCATGAGAATCTGTAGTTTACCAAGAACCCTAGGTGATTTGCATGCACGTTACAGTTTGGGAAGCACTGGTCTAGAAAATTCATATTCCAGACAACTGAAAGGAAAACGGCCATGTGTAGCCAGAGTTCACAGAATTCAATTTAAATTTAATGCAACTGCCTTGAGGAGGGAAAAAAAGGGAAAAAACTCAATTTGTTTTATTCTGTGACCTTGTCAACTTGGATAATTAGAACCAATATAACAAAAAGGAATGTACTTTGCTAGTAGTTCAGAAAATTGAACTCAGACTAAATGTATTTTTTCATACAGTGAAAGCTAAAAATTTGCTTTCAAAACAGCATAAAATGCTTATTATATAGCTCTTTGTTTCATTGCCAGCTGCGGATTTAGACATGGAGTCGTTCAAAAAGCAGTGGGACATTATGAGTAATTCACAGTCTTCTGGGCTTTTGACATTTCTGCAAAGCCACAGATTCCCAAGCAAAGCATTTAGTTACAGCACTTCAAAAACACAGCACTATGATTTTATGGAAGCTGTAGTACAGATGTCATTCCCAGAGGTGTATGGAAATGCTGTGGGCAAAGATTATTCATTTAGTTCAAAATGAGCATTTTATCCTATTAGCATTAGAATGTATTTTTTTTTTCTCGTTGTCAAGTTTACTTTTTGTTGTTGTTTTTTTGGTCGTTCTTTTTTTTTTTTTTTTTTTTTGAGACACAGTCTCGCTCTTTCGCCCAGGCTGGAGTGCAGTGGTGCGATCTCGGCTTACTGCAAGCTCCCCCTCCCGGGTTCACGCCGTTCTCCTGCCTCAGCCTCTCTGAGTAGCCGGGACTACAGGCGCCCGCCACGACGCCTGGCTAATTTTTTGTATTTTTAGTAGAGACGGGGTTTCACCGTGTTAGCCAGGATGGTCTCGATCTCCTGACCTCATGATCTGCACACCTTGGCCTCCCAAAGTGGTGGGATTACAGGCATTGGCCACCGCGCCCGGCCTTTTTTTGGTCATTCTTGCAATCATTTTTGAGGAATACAGATGAAGGCCAGGTGAATTATGTATAAGCATATATATATGTATCAAAAAAATTACACCAAAAATAAAGCCAAAAGTGTGGACATCCGGATTTGACTTTCAATTGATTGTGCTCACCTTTTTTTTGGAGATTAAAGTGGTGGGAAGTTGTGTATTAATTGAGTGATGCTGGTTGTGTTACACATATTGTACAATACGGGGTGATGGCTGTGGATAGGAATATGTTTATTTAAGAAACACAGGATGGTGAAGCTTTTCCATCCTGTGTCCTATGAGGATCAACTGAAGGATGGGGGAATGTTTAGCTGGAAGAGGAGTTCATTATCTTTAAATGTTTGGAAAATTAACCAATGTTTGAAGGGGGTGCACAGACTTCTTTTGCTTGGTACAAAAGGGTAGAACTTGGAGGAATGCGTGGCAGCTCCAAGGAGGCAGAGATCAGCCCCAAATATGAAAGGAAGCAGGTAGTGAATTACTGCAGAGACACAGGCAGGGGTGTGCATCTTCTGCTAGGGTTGTTGTAAAGAGCCTGTCAGCATCAAATAGAAACTGGATTAGAAGACGCTTAAAGGTCCCTTTCAAACCTGCAGGTCTGCAGATACTGCTGTTTCTTACATAATACCCCTTCCACGTCTCAGAGCTACTCCCATGACCCAAGCCTCCAGAGTTCCCCTCCTGGACTGTGACCTCGGCCTCCCAAGTATGCCAGCTGGCTTCCTTCCAGCCATTTCCACACAGTGGCAGAGAGCGCTGCTATAGAAACCAGCTCCCCCAGTGCAGAAGCTCACCGAGGACAAACACCTTGTCTGTTTTCTCACTGATACACTCCGAACACCCAAAACAGTGCTACAAAGTGGCTTCTAGTTGAGTTTAGAAATGAATTTGAATTTCTGACCATGACCTGTGAAATTCATTGTCTGATCTGTGCTTACTCCAGGCCTCACCTGGGGTCAGGCCCTGCCTTTCTCAGCATTCGTTAGCTGTGCTGTCCTTGCTAATCCCCGAGCGTGCAAGATTCTTGCATCGCAGGGCCTCTGCCCACGTTGTTTCTTCTTGAAATGTTTATTCCAGTCTTCTCCGGCTACTCCTGTTAAACTACAGGTTACAACTTCAATTCATTTCCTTAAGGCCTTCCTGGCATCAGCCTCATCTAAGTGAGATTCCCCTATTTAAATATCATAGTATTCTCTACTTCCTAACACTCATCAAATCTGTAACGATGTATTTCTTATTGTGTGTTTGATTCTGTAGCATTCAGTTCTTTCAATAGACTGTAAGTTATTTGAGAACAGACCATTATATCTCCAATGTCTTGTACAGGGCACAGGGTATCAAGAAGGATTTGTTGAACTGGTGGTTCTCAACTGGAGCAGTTTTGGCCTTCAAGGATATTTGACAATCTGTGGAGACATTTTTGTCTGTCACAAGTGGGAGGTGCCACTAGTATGATACGGATAACTGGAGGTGCTTACTGCTAGACGTCCCACAGCGGGCAGCAAGGTCCCTGAATCATCTGGCCCAAAATACCCACAGTGCTGAGGTTGTGACCCTTGGGGTGAATGAATGAACTGTCTGTCTTTTGGTTGATTGTCCTTTGTGGCAAGGTGTTTTTTCCCAAATTATTCATTGCTTTCCCACTGCCAGTGTCTTCTCATCCAGAGGAAAGTTTGATTTATGCAGGAACAGCCAAACACATGATTCCTTGAGAAACCAAGCTCTCCAAAATTAGCTGGTTAGTATTTCTTTACATGGAAATATTGACATTTAAAATTATTCAAATGATAATGGTTTTGAAAGAAAACAGTTGCCAGCCATTTCCTTTTGCGATAAGGCAACTGCATTGGAAAGTTTTGATGGATGGAGAGAATGAGATTGTAGCAAATGTGTCAGTTGTAATCCCAATTTGAGAAAACATTTACTTTGATAGCACTCTCTGCACTATAACCTTCAGCTCCTTCACTGTTATGTACCATGTGGGCTGGGAAGGACACACCAGGGGAGGCCGTCTTGACTCTGCCCAACAGTGGTTCCTCATTCATTCTAATTCACTTAGTGACATGGCTCTCTCATTGCTTTTTTCACCACCTGACCTCTTTACCTTCTGAGTCTAACTCAGTAAAACTGTTCCCATCCTGGGGATGGCCACCTTCACCTGTCTCTTGGCAGGAAGCACAGAATCTGAGTTTGAGCTACACAACTTTTTGTCTCTAGCTCAAGCCATCATATTTATGAGGAAGACTTGTTAGAAGAAAATGAATCCCAGTTTCTACCTATTGAAAAATTTCTTTCGGCTTTGTAGTCAGAGTCTGGGACAGTACTTCCCAATCTTCATCGCTTCATGGCACCTGAGAGATTGATGTTTGTGCAGCACGCAAGAGTAAACTGTAAACTGAGGTGGGCCTCAAAGCAGGAGAAGACAGTACAAGGAATCCAGGCACCTGGGGCTCTGGTAGCTTCAGGCTCTGCCTTGCTACCCCAAGGCCTGAGAGGATTAATGTCTCAGCATAACTTTTAACCCTTTCCTGGCACATCCGTTGGGAATTTCTGGTATAGAATAGCCTCACATAATGGCCACTCATCTGTGGGCCAATAGATGATAATGTTATTCATTTCCATTTAAAATGGGCTGATAGATTGGCATTGCCTAAGAACAAGTCATATTTTGTCTATCCCTAGAGAAGCACAGACGAGATACTTTTAAAATTTTCCTTATTCAGAATTCTTGCCAACAATAGCGGTTTTGCCCCTCCGAGACAGGGATGCAGCGCTGTCCAGCAGGAACTATCTAAAGTGGCCATCACAAGGCCTGCTGCAGAGGACTGTGTGTCAGGAGAGGTCTCTCAGGACCAAAACATACGCAGCTGTGTCATAGAGGGCCAGCCGATGTGGCACACACCCCTTGGCTGACTACTGTGTTCCCTTACCCTGAGGTCACGGGTGTGGGCTTGCCAACCCATGTCAGCTCAGAATCTGGAGCCTGGCCACAGAGATCTGATACAGCCTGGACATTGCTGAAGACAGCATTTGGAGAGCTGAAGAGTGCAGGGACCCATATCAAAGGACCCAACTGAGTGTAACAGGCTGGAAATGAAGTACCTCATAAAAGGTAGGGATTGGGGATAATTTTTAGGATTTTGTTTTCAGCAACTGAGTGGGTGGGAGTACCATTTGCTAAACTATGGAAGGCCAGAGAAAAAGGTGGTATAAGAAGAGGAGACTAGAGTTTAAAGACTGTTAGACAGCTGAGGGATTTTCTAGCTATTGAGTATTTGAGTTTGAAGCCTGAAAGAGGCCTACACTGGGGATATAAACTTGGGAGTCATCTACAGTTAGACAGTATTCAATTAATGCTATGGTATTAGATTAACTCATTCACTCTCTCAACACATATATCCAGAGTGCCTACTATATACTAAATGAAATCACCTACGAGAACCCAGAGAAAACAGATGGTATATTCCAGCACATTCCTACTCATTTTATTCTCTCTCCCTCTCTTTCCCTGCAGAGATGGCCACTGTCTTGAAGCTGGTATCCTTCCTCTCATGCCTCTGTATATTTATTATGTCTGGATATAGTCATGGGCATTAGAGTATTATTTTCTGTATTTTAAAACTTTATGTAAGTGATATGAGCTGATATATAACTGTGCAGCTTTTTTCACTCATTATAAGACTATTCATATTGATGTATGTCTCCTTGTGAACATGTGTGTGAATTTCTCCATAAATGGAATTGTTAGGTCAAATTTATTTTATTTTTTATTTTTTACTATCTCAAAGGAACTCACTTTTTTTATTGTGCAACATTTAGTTTATTAATGGAATATGAAATTTTTGTGTGTATATAGCTGATGAGCTTTTTTTTCTTTTTCAACTTTTTTTAAAATAAAGAAAATAGGTTTAATTGACTCACAGTTCTGCAGGCTGTACAGGTAACATGGCTGGGGAGGCCTCAGGAAACTCTCAATCATGGCAGAAGGCAAAGGGAAAGCAGGCAATTCTTACATGGCTGGAGTAGGAGGAAGAGAGAGAGAGAAGTAGGAGGTGCTACACACTTTTAAACAACCAGATCTCGTAAGAACTCACTCACTACCTCAAGAATAGCAAGGGGTAAATCCACCCCCTTGATCCAGTCACCTCCCACCAGGCCCCTCCTCCAACATTGGGAATTATAGGTCAACATGAGATTTGGGTGGGGATGCAAATCCCAAACAATATCATTCTGCCCTGGGCCTCTCCCAAATCTCATGTCTTTCTCACATTGCAAAATACAATTATCCTGTCTCAAAAGTCCCTCAAAGCCGTAACTCATTTTAGCATTAACTTAAAAGTCCAAAGTCCAAAGTCTCATCAGAAACAAGCTAGTCTCTTCTGCCTATGAGCCTGTAAAATAAAACAGCAATTAGTTAGTTCCAAGATATAATGGGATTATAGGTGTTGGGTAAATACTCTCTTTCCAAGAGGGAGAAATCAGCCAAAACAAAGGGGCTACAGGCCCCATGGAAGTCTGAAGCCCAGCAGGGGAGTCATTAAATCCTATAGCTACAAAATAATCTGCTTTGACTCCATGTCTCACATTCAGGCAACACTGATACAAGGGGTGGGCTCCTAAGGCCCTGAGCAGCTCTGGCCCTGTGGCTCTGCAGTGTGTATCACCAGCAGCTGCTCTCAAGGGCTAGTGTTGCATGCCTGTGGCTTTTCCAGGCGCATAGTGCAAGCTGTCAATAAATCTACCATTTTGGGGTCTGGGGGACGGTGGCCCTCTTCTCACAGCTCCACTCAGCAGAGCCCCAGTAGGAACTCGGTGTGGGGGCTCCAGCCCTACATTTCCCCTCTGCACTGCCTTAGTGGAGGTTCTTTATGAGTGCTCCATCCCTGCAGCAGACTTCTGCCTGGATGTCCAGGCATTTCCTTACATCCTCTGAAATCTAGGTGGAGGCTCCCAAACCTCACTCTTGCCCTGTGTGCACCCACAGGCTTAACACTGTGTGGAAGCCACCAAGGCTTTTGACTTGCACCCTCTGGAACAGTGGCCTGAGACATATCTGGGGCCCTTTTAGTCATGGGTGGAGCTAAAGCAGCTGGGAAAATGCCTTGGAGGCATTTTTCCCCATTGTCTTGGCTATTAGCATTCAGCCCCTCTTTATGCAAATTTCTGCAGCCAGCTTGAATTCCTCCCCAGAAAGTGGGTTTTTCTTTTCTACCACATGGTCAGGCTGCAAATTTTCCAAACTTTTTTGCTCTGCTCCCCTTCTAAATATAAATTCATGTCAGAACATCTCTTTGTTCATGCAGATGAGTATATGCTGTTATAAGCAGCCAGGTCACATCTTGAACACATTGCTGCTTAAAAATTTCTTCTACCAGATACCCTAAATCATCTCACTGAAGTTCAAAATTCCACAGATCCCTAGAGCAGGGGCATAATGCCGGTCAGTCTTTTTGCTAAAGCAAGGAAAGAGTGACCTTTACTCCAGTTCCCAGAAAGCTCCTCATCTCCATCTGAGACCTCCTCAGTTTGGACTTCACTGTCCCTATCACTATGAGCATTTTGGTCACAACCATTTGACAAGTCTCTAGGAAATTCCAAACTTTCCCTCACTTTCCTGTCATCTTCCAAGCCCTTTAAACTGTTCCAACCTCTTCCCATTACCCAGGTTCAAAGCTGCTTTCACATTTTCAGGTATCTTTATAGCAAGGCCCCACTACTGGTACCAAGTTTCTGTATTCGTCAGTTCTGGTACTGCTATAAAGAAATATCTGGCCAGGCGTGGTGGCTCACACCTGTAATCCCAGCACTTTGGGAGGCCAAGGCAGACAAATCACCTGAGGTCAGGAGTTCAAGACCAGCCTGACCAACGTGGAGAAACCCCATCTCCACTAAAAATACAAAATTAGCTGAGCATGGTGGTGCATACCTGTAATCCAAGCTACTTGAGAGGCTGAGGCAGGAGGATCGCTTAAACCTGGGAGGTGGAGGTTGTGGTGAGCTGAGATCATGCCATTGCACTCCAGCCTGGGCAACAAGAGTGAAACTCCATCTCAAAAAAAAAAATATCTGAGACTGTGTAATTTATGGAGAAAAAAATTTAATTGACTCATGGTTCTGCAGGCTGTACAGGTAACATGGTGGGAGAGGCCTCAGGAAACTTTCAATCATGGTGGAAGGTGAAGAGGAAGCAGGCACATCTTACATGGCTGGAGTAGGGGGAAGAGGAGCTCTTTTTCAACTTTTGTTTTAGGTTCAGGGGTTACATGTCCAGGTTTGTTACTTGGGTAAATTGCATGTTGCTGGGGTTTGGTGTACAAATGATTTTGTCACCCAGGTAGTGAGCATAGAACCTGATAGGTAGTTTTTTGATCCTCACCTTTCCCCTACCCTCCACCCTCAAGTAGGCCCTGGTGTCTGTTGTACCCCTCTTTGTGTCCATGTGTACTCAATGTTTAGCTCCCACTTGTAAGTGAGAACATGTAGTACTTGGTTTTCTGCTCCTGCATTAATTTACTTAGTTTAATGGCCTCCAGCTGCATCCATGTTGTTCCAAAGGACATGATTTTGTTCTTTTTTATGGCTGTATGGCATTTCACAGTGTGTATATGCCACATTTCCCTTATCCAGTCCACTACTGATGGGCACCTAGGTTGATTCCATGTTTTTGCTATTGTGAATAGTGCTGTGATGAACATATGAGTGCATATGTCTTTTTGGTAGAACAATTTATATTTCTTTGGGTATATACCCAGTAATAGGATTGCTGGGTTGAATGGAAGTTCTGTTTTAAGTTCTTTGAGAAATCTCCAAAATGCTTTCCACAGTAGCCAAACTAATTCACATTCCTACCAGCAGTTTATAAGCATTCCTTTTTCTCCATAACATTGCCAAAATCTGTTATTTTCTTTTTATTGATAGCCATTCTGACTGGTGTGAGATGGTATCTCTTACAGTTTTGATTTGCATTTCTCTAATTATTAGTGATGTTGAATATTTTTCATATGCTTGTTGGCTGCGTGTGTGTTTTCTTTTGAGAAATATCTGTTCTCATCTTTTGCCCGTTTTTAAATATGGTTGTTTGTTTTTTGCTTGTTGATTTGTAGAATCCTTATAGATTTTGGATATTAGACCCTTTTCAGATTCATCTTGGCTCTGTGTCCTCACTCAAATCTCATCTCAAATTGTAATGCCCATAATCCCCACGTGTTGAGGGAGGGACCAGATGGGAAGTGATTGGACCGTGGGAGCGGTTTCCCCTATGCTGTTCTCGTGATAGTGAGTTCTCATGAGATCTGATGGTTTTGTAAGGGGCTCTTCCTCCTTCATTGCTCACTCTTCTCTCTCCTGCTGCCAAGTGAAGAAGGTCCCTGCGTCCCCTTATGCCATGATTGTAAGTTTCCTGAGACCTCCCCAGCCATGTGGAACTGTGAGTCAATTAAACTTCTTTCCTTTACAAATTACCCAGTCTTGGGTAGTATCGTTATAGCAGTGTGTAAGTGGACTAATATACAGTTTGCAAATATTTTCTCCCATTCGGTAGATTGCCAGCTATCCCAGCACTATTTACTGAATAGGGTCTTTTCCCCATCGCTTGTTTTTGTCAACTTTGTTAAAGATCAGATGGTTGTGAGTGTGCCCCTTTATTTTTGGTCCTTTAATATATTCCATTGGTCTATGTGTGTGTTTTTGTACCAGTACCATTCTGTTTGGGTTCTGTAGCCTTATAGTGTAGTTTGAACTCAGGAAGTGTGACGCCTCTGGCTTTGTTCATTTTGCTTAGGATTACTTTGGCTATTTGGGCTCTTTTTTTGGTTCTGTATGAATTTTATAATACTTTTTTCTAATTCTGTGAAAAATTACATTGGTAGTTTGATAAGAATGGTATTGAATCTGTAAGTTGCTTTGGGTTGTATGGCCATTTTAACAATATTGACTTTTCCTATCCATGAGTATGGAACATTTTTCCATTTGTTTTTGTCATCTCTGATTTTTTTCCAGTGGTATTTTTGTTTGTTTGTTTTACTTTAAGTTGCAGGATACAAATGCAGAACATGTAGGTTTGCTACATAGGTATATGTGTGTTATGGTGGTTTGCTGCACCTATCAATCCATTATCTAAGTTTTAAGCCCCACATACATTAGGTATTTGTCCTAATGCTCCCTCCCCTCACTCCCCGCCCCCTGGCAGGCCCTGGTGTATGTTTTTCACCTCCCTTTGTCCATGTGTTCTCATTGTTCAACTCTCACTTATGAGTGAGAACATGCAGTGTTTGGTTTTCTGTTCCTGTGTTAGTTTGCTGAGGATGATGGCTCCCAGCTTCATCTATGTCCCTGCAAAGGACATGGTCTCATTCCTTTTTATAACTGCATAGTATTCCATGGTGTATATGTACCACATTCTCTTTATCTAGTCTATCATTGATGGGCATTTGAGTGGTTCCAAGTCTGTGCTATTGTGAATAGTGCCACAATAAACATACATGTGCATGTGTCTTTATAGTAGAATGATTTATATCTCTTTGGGTATATACTCAGTAATGAGATTGGTGGGTCAAATGGTATTTCTGGTTCTAGATCCTTGAGGAATTGCCACACTGTTTCCCACAATGGTTGAACTAATTTGCATTCCCACTAACAGTATAAAAGCATTCCTGTTTGTCCACAGCCTCACCAGCATTTATTGCTTCTTGACTTTTTAATAATCACCATTCTTACTGGTGTGAGATGATATCTCGCTGTGGCTTTGATTTGCAGTTCTCTAATGATCAGTGATGTTGAGCTTTTTCTCATGTTTGTTGGATGCATAAATGTCTTCTTTTGAGAAATATCTGTTCATATCCTTTACCCACATTTTGTTTTTTTCTTGTAAATTTGTTTAAGTTCATTGTAGATTCTGGATATTAGCCCTTTGCCAGATGGGTAGATTGCACAATTTTTCTCCCATTCTGTAGGTTGCCTGTTCACTCTCATTATAGTTTCTTTTGCTGTGCAGAAGCTCTTTAGTTTAATTAGATCCCGTTTGTCAATTTTGGCTTTTGTTGCCATTGCTTTTGGTGTTTTAGTCATGAAGTCTTTGCCCATGCCCATGTCCTGAATGGTATTGCCTAGGTTTTCTTCTAGGGTTTTTATGGTTTTAGGTCTTACATTTAAGTCCTTAATCTATCTTGAGTTAATTTTTGTGTAAGGTATAAACAAGGGGTCCAGTTTCAGTGGTTTGCATATGGCTGGCCAGTTTTCCCAGCACCATTTATTAAATAGGGTATCCTTTCCCCACTGCTTGTTTTTGTCTGGTTTGTCGAAGATCAGATGGTTGTAGATGTGTGGTATTATTTCTGAGGTCTCTGTTCTGTTCTGTTGGTCTATATGTCTGTTTTGGTACCAGTACTGTGCTGTTTTGGTTATTGTAGCCTCGTAGTATAACTTGAACTCAGGTAGCGTGATGCCTCCAGCTTTGTTCTTTTTGCTTAGGATTGTCTTGGCTATATAGGCTCTTTTTTGGTTCCACATGAAATTTAAAGTAGATTTTTCTAATTCTGTGAAGAATGTCAATGGTAGTTTAATGGGAATAGCATTGAATCTATAAATTCCTTTGGGCAGTATGGCCATTTTTATGATATTGATTCTTCCTATCATGAACATGGAATGTTTTTCCATTTGTTTGTGTTCTCTCTTATTTCCTTGAGGAGTGGTTTGTAGTTCTTCTTAAAGAGGGGTTTCACATCCCTTGTTAGCTGTATTTCTGGGTATTTTATTCTCTTTGTGGCAATTGTGAATGAGAGTTCTTTCAAGATTTGGCTCTCTGATTCTCTGGTGTCTCTGTCAGGTTTTGGTATCAGAATGATGCTGGCATCATTGAATGAGTTTGGGAGAAGTCCCTCCTCCTTGATTTTCTGGAATAGTTTCAGTAGGATTGGTACCAGCTCTTCTTCATACATCTGGTAGAATTTGGCTGTGAATCCATCTGTTCCAGGGATTTTTCTGGTTGGCAGGTGTTTTGCTACTATTACTATTTCAATTTCAGAACTCGCTATTGGTCTATTTATGATTTCAGTTTCTTCCCGATTCAATTTTGGGAGCTTATATGTTTCCAGGAATGTGTCCATTTATTCTAGGTTTTCCAGTTTATGTGCATAGAGGTGTTTATAATAGTCTCTGAGGGTTTTTTTTTTTTGTATTTCTGTGGGGTTGGTGGTTAGTAAATTTACTAGATGCTGCCAACCTGTTTTTCTAACCAAATATATGAGTGTTTCTTTTTCCCCACATGCTCACCAACTTTTGTTACAATATTATCAGACTATTCAATATTTGCTAGTTTAATGAACATGAGATTTTGTCTTATTATTTGAATTTTCATTTTACTGATTACTAAGATTCAGCGTATAGTATAGTATAGTATAGTATAGTATAGTATAGTATAGTATAGTATAGTATAGTATAGTATAAGTATAGTAGTCAGTTGTGTTGACTTTTTTGTAAATAGCCTGTCCATGTCCTTTGCCCGCTTTTCTATCACATTTGGTTTCTTCCTTCTTAATGGTGCATATGAGTTATTTGAGTTCTTTGTGTATCTTGAATACTAAGATTTGAAACAAACTTGAACATTTCAATTTTAATACAAATTTTGTGGGCTTAATCCTCTGTCTTGCCGTGATTATTTCTTGAGTGTTGCTTTACCTAAAATCCCAGTGAATTTTTATTTTCAAAATGCTTTTGCAAATCTTTGCCTGGTTAGAGTTGTGGAAATTTCAAGCTGTGAACCTAAAGCTGTTTTTAAAGGATGTAAAATGTGGCAATTTGGAGAATATGTTAAACAACAGTTTTAATCCCCAATGCAAGTTATGTTGATATAATCAAATCATTTTCTGCATCCATCACAATTTGTTGATCACCACACAGTCTGGCACATTTTTAATTTATTTTAGGTCATATGGAGAGTATGAAAAAAATCCATGCATTTTTATCAAAAGTCACATAGTATAATCTGGGCTCTGCTGCCACTAAGCTGTATCACTCTACTGGGTGGGACTGAGCCCTGTAGCTTTTATCTCATCTGGCAAATGAATGTCAGACCGGATACTCTCCGGAGTCTGTCTCACATGAAAACTTAATTTTTCTCTTAAAAGCTAATTTTAAAAGCCACAGGTTTTTACAAAATGAAATAATTTCTTAAGGAATTAGATCCATTGATAGTAGCAAGAAATGATTAGTGAAAAATAGAACATATTCTATTTGACACTGGTTCGTTGGGAGAGTATAAAAAGCAACTTTTGTGTCTGGCTCTGGAATTCAAGAAGCGGTATTCTGTATACGTGGAACAGTCACAAAAATTGGCTCTATTTTTCTTCTATAAATCAGGGAACCATGACTAAACTGATCTTAAGGTCATGTTTTAAGCAACTTGGATTCAAACTTCACAGGACTTAAAAGACTTTAGGGCACCCCTTATAAATCTGAAAAAGAACAAAGCTGGAGTACTCAAACTTCCTGATTTCCAAACTTACTACAAAACTTCAGTAATCGAGACATTGTGGTACCGGCATCAAGACAAACATAAAGACCATGGTATATAATAGAGAAATAAACCCTCACATATGTATGGTCAAATAATTTTTTATAAGGGTGCCAAGACCATTCAATGGGGAGTCTTTTCGACAAATGGTGCTGGGAAAACTGAATATCCACATGCAAAAGAATGAAGTTGGACCCTTAGCTAACACCATACACAAAAATTAACTTGAATTCAAGCAAAGACCTAAAACTATAGAAGAAAACATAGGGCAAATAATTTATTGGATGTGACACTAAAGGCACAGACAATAAAAGAAAAAATGGGCCAATTTGACTTCATGAATATTTAAAACTTCGGGGCTTCAAAAGACACCATCAACAGAGTTAAAGGTAACTCACAAAATGAGAGAAAATATTTGCAAATCATATATCTGATAAGGGATTCATAAACTGAATGTATTGAGAACTTCTGAAACTCACCAGCAACAAAACTCCAAGTGACCTGGGTTCAAAATTGGGCAAAGGACTTGAATAGACCTTTCTCTGAAGAAGATATATGAATGGCCAATAAGCACACAAAAAGATACTCATCATAACAAATCATTAGGGAAACACAAATCAAAACTATAGTGAGATACCACTCACAGCCATTAGGGGGGCTATTAAAAAAACAGAAAATAACAAGTGTTGATGGAACTGTTGAATGGCACAGTCACTGGAAAACAGTATGGTGGTTCCACAAAAAAATTAAACATAGGCTTAACCACATGATCCAGTAATTCCACTTCTGGATATATATCTAAAAGAATTGAAAGCAGGGACACAGATATTTATGCACACCCATGTTTGTAGCAACATTATTCGCAATAGCTAAAACATAGAAGCAATCCAGCAACCATTGAGAAATGATTGGATAAACAATATGTGATATATGCACACCATGGAATATTATTCAGCCTTTAAAAGGAAGGAAATTTGGCCAGGCGTGGTGGCTCACATCTGTAATCCCAACACTTTGGGAGCCTGAGATGGCTGGATCACTGAGGTCAGGAGTTCGAGACCAGCCTTGCCAACATGGCGAAACCCCGTCTTTACTAAAAATACAAAAATTAGCCAGGCTTGGTGGTGGGTGCCTGTAACGCCAGCTACTTGGGAGGCTGAGGCAGGAGAATCGCTTGAACCAGGGAGGTGAGGTTGCAGTGAGCCAAGATCGTGCCATTGCACACCAGCCTGGGCAACGAGAATGAAACTCCGTCTCAAAAGAAAACAAAAACAAAAACAAAAAACAAAAGGAAGGAAATTTGGACACATGCTACAACATGAATGAAACTTGAGGACATTATGCAAAGTGAAATAAGTCAATTACAAAAAGACATATACTGTATGATTCCACTTATATGAGGTACTTAGAATTGACAAAGTCATAGAGACAGAAAGTGGAATGGTGGTTGCCAGAGGCTGGGGAAAGGGGAGAAGTGGGGGAGTTATTGTTAATGGGTACAGAGTTTCTGTTTCACAAGATGAAGATGATGGTAATGATTACACAGAATTATGAATGTATTTAATCCCACTGAACACACTTAAAGATGGCTAACATAGTAAATCTTATGTGCATTTTGCCACAGAAATTTAAAAAGGACTTTAGACAATGCTTTGGCACTTCTAGACTGTGGGAAGTCAGGGCTGTTGTCTTGGTAATGGTATTCTATGTCTAAAAAATTTGATACCAGACAAAGTTAATTACCATGTGATATGACAGGTTCACTCGGTTTTCCTGAGCCCCTCAAAAGAAAAGGATAAGCAGAAGTTGGAAGTGCATCTATTGCTTTAGGGACACTCCAGTGCTCTGAATGAGGGAGTCTTGGAATGTGAGGTAGTTCGTCTCTATGCCTCTGCTCCTAGAACACACCCTTCAAAGGAAAACTTTGACTTTGATCCCACTTTAATCAGGGGAAGGTCATTTTGGTCCTAATTTCAGGGTTTTCAGTTTCTCCTAGTGTGTTGTATGTTCTCAAACTAAACGAGGTCTCCCTTTGTAGTGACTGTCATTTCAACCACAGCCACTGAATGCAGGCCTCCTGTGCCTGCTGGAGTGCCAAGCTGATAACATTTGTCAGTAGTGGTCCTGTTGAGTGATGTGAGGGCTCCAAAGCCCCTGTTAGGACAAGTAACAGGGTCTCTATTAAGCTAGGAACTTGTCTCTCATTCTTTTCACTGTTGTTTTGTGTAACCAAAGGGAGTTGTTGGGGGCAGAGACTTCTAAAAGACCTTGCAAAAATCATGACAATCCACTTCCAACGTGGAATGAATATTAATGTAATAACTTATTCTAGACCACCCAGGTCGTTTTTGGAGAAAGTTCAGTGGAATACTAGATACCTTTGCTAGGTTGTCAGAATAGTAATACGCTCTGTAATGGTGGCTACTGTAGTAAAACCTTCCCAAGGGGAGTCACTCTGGCAGATGACAAGCGTGTGTGCCACAGTATGCTCCGGCCAGGGCGAGAACGGCGCACAAAGGAATTACAGTCCTGTGGCTGCTGACACCCAGGTCCACCCCTCCACTCTTCAAAGAGAGTTTTGGATCCTTCTTTAAGCATGTGTTTTCTTGACGCTTTAATGATTCGTAGAGGGGTCAGGGCCAACAATTTGCCTAAGAAAAGTTCCAATAGCCCAGTAACAAAACCTACCGGGTGTTGGTGTGTGGAGAGCAAATGGGAAGGGCAACACAGTAAGAGGCCAGTAGATTCAAAGAATCAGACTCATGCTGATTTTGTGAGCCAAGTCTTGGCACTCAGTCAAAGCAGACAGGTAGAGTTTCAGAAAACACCAAGGCTCGACCTCTAGTGAGTACGCAGATCCCTTGTCCCCCCAGAGCATACTTGATTTTGTTTCTAATTTCTATGACGTGTTTTAATTACTGGAAAAAATCTGCAGTTGTGATATGGTTTTTCTCAGAATATGGGTGGTGGGCTGCACATTTTTTTAAGTTTTTTTTATTTCAACTGATTAGAAAAACCTCATTTTTCTAGCATACCTTAGCCAGTGTTTTTCAAAGTGTGAGTTGCAAATCATTATTGGTTGCCAAATCCACCTCATAGATCTAGACCGTCATTTTTGAAAATGAAATAGAATATAGAACATGTCAGTGTTTGTCTCAGCTAGGAAACAATCATTTATTAGGATTAATTTTTATTATTTCAAATTTACACCTAAAGGCCAGAACTGATGGCACCTGAGGCAAGGTCAGACTATGGCGAGACAGGGGGCACTTGGCTCAGAAGGAGGGGAGAAGGCACTTTCTTATACAAAGAGCCAACCTCAAATAGAACTGGGTTGCCAGTCTCCTGGGTGTCCTGCCTCACCAAGGGTCTGTAGAGCATTGCTGTTCAAGGTGTGTAAGCTTAGATCTGGCTTTTCATCCTGTGTACCTTTCATAGCTGTGTGGTGTTGTAAAAGTTACTTAACCCCCCTGAGCCTCAGTTTCCTCTCTTTTAAAATAAAGAGAACAGCTGCTATGTCCTGTGGCTGTGAGGAGGAAATGTTGTTCATGTAACTGTTTAGTCCCGAGCCTGCCACCTGGTAAGCCTTTTAAGTGTCATTGCTATTACTGTTACATGAAAGACGGACTGTACAAGGTAAAACTGAATATAAAGTGAGATTTTATTTATTTCCAATTTATATCATTCAAGCTTGCATGACATGCACCCATCCTACTCATCCATCTAATAAACTCTTACCACAGGGAAATCCAGAGGGATCCTTTCTGAGCTTGATTCTTCATCTAAGGTAGTAGTTGTCAATCCTATCGAAGCCACATTGCTTCACTGGCCTGAAATTAAATTTCTAGGTTTTATAATTTACCTATAATTATAATTTCAAAAAACAACATAATTCCACAACTGTTTTTAAAAGAGATAAGATGAAAGATCTTTCTGATAAAATATGCATTTCATGTGTGAAATGTGTGCATAACTGTGCTAGAAAATGTCATGAAGTTGGCCAGTGCTGTGCTTGCGTGTATATAGAGCCACCAAGAATGGATGGCTACAAGTGCAGACTGATACAGCTGTATTATACAGGTGACTCAAATGTCATCAGTAGCATTGCTGTCAGTGACATGGTTTTCTGGAATTATGAGTTTCCAAACAAGGAAAAGTACGTATTTCCCTCGGTATCCATTGGGGGATTGGTTCCAGGACTACCCACACATACCAAAATCTGAGGATGCTCAAGTGCCTCATATAAAATTGGCCGAGTGTGGTGGCTTATGCCTGTAATCCCAGCACTTTGGGAGGCTAAGGTGGGTGGATCGCTTGAGGTCAGGAGTTCAAGACCAGCCTGGCCAACATAGCGAAACCCCGTCTCTACTAAAAATACAAACATTAGCCGGGCACGGTGGTGGCCGCCTGTAATCCCAGCTACTCGGGATGCTGAGGCAGAAGAATCACTTGAACCTTGGAGACAGAGGTTGTAGGGAGCCAAGATTGCACCATTGCACTCCAGCCTGGGCAACAAGAACAAAACTCTGTCTCAAAATAAATAAAAAATTTAAAAAAAAATAATAAATAAATAAAATGGTGTCACATTTGCATGTAACCTACACACTGCCTCCTATATACTTTAAATTATCTCTAGATTACTTACAATACCTAATACCATGTAAACACTGGTAAATAGTTGTTGTACTACATTTTTTAGGGAATGACAAAAATCTATAAATGTCCAGTACTGAGACAACCATTCTTTTCTTTTTCTGAATATTTTTGACAAATGTGGAACCCACAGATATGGAGGGCAAACTGTATAGTCTTACTTTGACTTTTTTTTTTTTTTTTTTTTTTTTTTTTTGAGACAGAGTCTCGCTCTGTTGCCCAGGCTGGAGTGCAGTGGTGCAATCTTGGCTCACTGCAAGCTCCACCTCCCAGGTTCACGCCATTCTCCTGCCTCAGCCTCTCCGAGTAGCTAGGACTACAGGCACCTGCCACCACGCCCGGCTAATTTTTTTGTATTTTTAGTAGAGACAGGGTTTCACCGTGGTCTTGATCTCCTGACCTCATGATCTGCCCGCTTCAGCCTCCCAAAGTGCTGGGATTACAAGCGTGAGCCACCGCGCCCGGCCCTTACTTTGACTTATATACACAGTTGCAATCCTGGAAAATTCAGAATATATTAAAACCATGCAAAAAATTATTGTGCTTGAATGCACAAAGGAGTCAGATTCTAGGCTTGGATAGTTACGGACAGGGTTTTCACCTGCATGCATGCCTGATCGGACATGTGAATGTCAGCACATTGCAGGACTGCCAGCATCCCTAGCCTTTGCTCCCTAAATGTCAGTAGTATTCTCTAACCTGTGTGACCGCCAAGATGCTGTAAAGTTCCAACAGGCCCTATACAGTTGGGATCTCTTGTTAAAGGCAAACAGCTGGAGGGTGTGTGGTTGGGAGCAGATAGGGTGGCGCCCTCAAGGAATGGTTTCTTTCTTAGCTAACACAGCTCTTTAAGTCCTGCAGAGATGGGTGGGTAGATGCTGGTATGCCTTTCTGGAGAGAAATTAGGTTCTTTGTTCTGATTTGAGTTTCCCCTCCCATATGGTTTGGCTGTGTCCCCACCCAAAACTCGATTTGTAACTCCCACAATTCCCATGTATCATGGGAGGGACCCAGTGGGAGGTAATTGAATCATGGGAGTGGGTCTTTCCCATGCTGTTCTCGCAATAGTGAATAAGTCTCAAGAGATCTGTGGTGTTAAAAAGAGGAGTTCCCCTGCACAAGCTCTTTCTCTCTCTCTTTGCCCACTGCCATCCATGTGAGACGTGACTTGCTCCTCCTTGCTTTCTGCCATGATTGTGAGACCTCCCAGCCAGTGTGGAACTGTAAGTTCATTAAACTTTTTTTTCTTCCCAGTCTCGGGTATGTCTTTATCAGCAGCGTGGAAACAGATTAATATACCCTTGTTCTCTACAGAAATCTTTTGAGAAAGGAAGAGGCACTGACTATGCAGGCATCAGCCAAGCATGGCCCTTTCCTGAAAGGCTTCATCTGTAGGAGGGAGTGCTTTTGATCCTGGCTCCCAGCACAGCGGAGAAAGGTTGCCTTTCTCTGATGCATCTTAACTGAGGAGATGCCAAGTTTATTCGTCAGTGCTTACAAGGAGCCTTGTTTGTTTTGACACGCTTTCTGTGGTGTTGTGGAAAAGCACCGAACATACAGAGAAGAGCCCCATGAAGTTGAATTTCGGTGATTCAGCCAGCATAATGTGTGCACGTTGGTTTTCAAAAGCCATGTTCAGATTATACACAGAGGAGGTATTTGGTTACATATACGCTGAGACTCTTGGGAGGTGGTCAGTTTTAGTCTGCAGGTCACAAAAGGAAAAAAATAAGTTGTACAGTTATGGATGTCATCTTGAAAAATGATGTGAGAAGAAACAGTCTTCATCTTCCATATCTTTTTTTCTTTTCTAAGCTGGGTTTAATAGAGACATTTGTGAACTGGCCTAGAGGGTGATCCCGGGGTCATGTCTATCACTGGACATGCACAGAGCTTGAGTTATCTTATTTGTTTTAATAATTCATATCATCCTTTATCTTCCACAATGAGTGCGGATCTATAGCACCTCCATCTCCTTTCCTCGGGGCCATGTTATTTTTCTAGATTTCTCTGCAAAATTACTTTGAGACGCCATGAGAGAAGAAGAGGAAACATATAACTCATAATGAGTAACTGTCCTTGAGCAAGTTCTTGCATGAAGAAAATAGAAAACATTCTAGTTACAAGTAATAAAAATATCCTGACAACCAAAATGCCCACATGAGTAGTACTTTACTTTGCAAATGTTAGTGGGAAAACCCACAGTATTTTCTTTCTAAAAAGAAATCCTCGTAAGTTTTATTTTTAAAATTATTATCAGGAACATGGGCATTTTTCTGCTGATGTAGAGTTTTGTGAATTTTAACATGTGTGTATATTTATGCAGCCATCCCCATAATCAGGATACAGAGCATCATTTCATCAACCCAAATAACTCTTCCCTCTAACCCAGTTCCTAGCAACCACTTATCTGTTATCCATCCCTATAGTTTTATCTTTTTGAGAATGTCATGAAAATTATATTCATGTGTCATATAATAGATCATATTTTGAAACTAACATATTTTTACTCAGCATAATATCTTTAAGATTCATCCAACTTCTTATAAATGTCAATAGTTTGTTCCTTTTTGTTGTTAGCATTTCATTGTGTAGGTGTTCCAATTGTTTTGCATCCTTGTCAGCGCTTGGTATTGCCAGTTATTTTAACTTTTGCTATTCTAATGGGTTTGTAGTTGTGCATCATCATCGTTTCCATTTGCACTTTCCTAATGACTAATGGTGTTGAACATCCTTTCATATGCTTATTTGTCATCCTGTGTCCTCTTTGATGTCTCTTTGTATGTCTTTTGCCCATTTTTTAAATTAGGAGTTTTTTTTTTTTAAACCGTTGAGTTTTGAGAGTTCTTTATTATGCATACAAATTGGATATGTGATTTGCAAATATTTTCTCCCAGTTTGCAGCTTATCTTTTCATTCTCTGAATAGTGTCTGTCTTAGAGCAGAAGTTTTTAATTTTGATGAAGTCCAGTTTGCCAGTTTTTTCTTTCATGTTTTTTGTGCCATTTTTAAGAACTCGTTGCCCAGATCAAGGTCATGGGTTTTCTTCTGAAAGTTTTATAGTTTTATATTTTACATTTAGATCCATGACCCATTTTAAGCTGGCTTTTGTACAATGTATGACATTTTAGTCAAAGTTCACTTATTTGCTTACAGATGTCCAGTTGCTCTGACCATTTGTTGAAAAGACTTCTTTCTCCACTGAATTGCTTTGAACCTTTGTAAAAATTCAATCAGCCATATTTATGTGGATCTATTTCTAGAGCCTCCATTCTGTTCCACTGATCTGCATGTTTATTCCTTTGTGAATACTACCCTGTCTGGATTACTGTAACTTTATATAAGTCTTAAAATTTGGCAGTGTCAGTCCTCCCATTTTATTATGTTTTTCAGAATTGCTTTAGCTATTTGAGTTCCCTTGCCTCTCCATATAAATTTTAGAATTACATTGTCTGCATCTACAGAAAATTCTGCTGGGACATTGATTAGTATTGCGCGGAATCTATAGGATAATTTGAGGATAATTAATACTTTCATTATGTTCAGTCTTCCTATTCATGAACATAGTATGTCTCTCCAACTATTTAGGTCTTCTTTGATTTCTTTCAAAGAATTTCAGATTTCTCTCTGAATTTTGTAGGTTTTACATGCAGATCCTATACATGGTTTGTTAGATGTATACCTAGGTATTTGATTTTTGAAACTATTGTAAATGGCACAGATTTTTAAATTTCAGTTTTTAATTGGCCACTGCTAGTTGTATTAATTTCTATGGTGACTGTAACAAATTTCTACAAATTTGGTGCTCAAAATAACAGAAATGTATTCTCTCACAGTTCAAGAGGTCAGAAGTCCATAATTAGTTCTGAGCCAAAATCAAGGTGTCAGTTAGCAGGGTCATGTTCTTACACAGGGTAATTCTGGCCTCATAAAATAAAATGAGACCTGTTCCCTCCTCTTCTGTTTTCTGGAAGTGATTGTGGATATTTTGTGTTATTTCTCCTTTGTGTGTTTCATAGAATTTACCAATGTAAACATTTGGACCTAGTGCTGCTATTTTTCAGGTTTTTGATTACAAATTAAATGTCCTTCATAGTTACATGACTATCCACGTTACCTATTTCAGCTGGGGCAAGTTTTAGTAGTTTGTAGTTTTTGAGAAATTGGTCCATTTTATCTAAGTTGTCAAAGGTATATGCATAGAGTTGTTCATAGCATTCTGTTGTTATTCTTATATTGTCTGCACTATCTATAGTCATGTCTTCTTTTTCTTTACTGCTAATTTGTGCTTTCCCTCTTTTTTTTCTTTTATCAATCTTGCTAGTGAGTTATTAATGCTATAGATCTTCCCTCTTTTTTTCTTTATCAGTCTTGCTAGTGAGTTATTAGATCTTTTCAAAGAATTGGCTTTCGGGTTTATTGGTTTTCCTTATTGTTTTTTTCTCTTTTCAGTTTCATTAATTGTTTTGTCCTAATTATTTCCTTCCTTTTGCTTGCCTTGGGTTTATTTGGCTCTTCTTTTTTTTTCTAGATTCTTAAAGTTGAAGCTCAAATTGTTTGAGACCTTTTTTTCTTATTGAATATAAACATGTAATGCTATGTACTTCCTTTTAAGCATGTTTTAGCTGCAGTGAACAAATTTTGATATGTTGTATTTTCATTTTCATTTAGTTTAAAATATTTTCTAATATTCTTTGAATCTTACTCTTTGACCCAGCGATTGTTTAGAAGGATCTTATTTAATTTCTAAGTGTTTTGAAATTTCCCTATGATCTTTTTGATATTGGTTTCTAGCTTAATTCCATTATGGTCTAGAAATATGCTTTGTGTAAAGTCAATTATTTAGGTTTGTTAAGGTTTGCTTTATGATCCATGATATAGTCAATCTTGGTGAATGTTTAGTTATTTGGATATTGAGTTTTCCTTAAAGGGAGGCATACTTGAAACTGGCTGTTGGCAGATTTACTCAAGACTTCCTGGAAGATTGTCACTCACAGCCAGTTCTTTCCTCTGTCTAGAACATCCAGGATGTGAGGAGCGATGACGAGGATTATGAAGAGGAAGAGGAGGAGGAAGAGGAAGAGGCTACCAAAGGGAAAGAGATGGATTGTTTAAAGAACGGCCTCGGGGCTGAGAGGCACCTCATTCCCAATGGTCAGCACGGCCGTTAGCTGGAAGCCCGCAGGACTCCCATGGCACAGCATGCTGCAAGTACTGTTGGCAGCCTGGCTTCCAGGCCCCACACAGACCCCAGATTCTGCCCTTCCCTCTTTCTCACCACCGCCTTCCCTCCCATCTAAGATGTGTTTACCAAAATATTGTTAACTTGTGTTAAAATGTTAAATATAAGTATACCCATGGATTTTTACTGCAGTTAGGACTCAGACTGGTCAAAGATTTCAAAGGTTTCTCCACAGAACCGTCTCAGTTCTAACTGCACTCCTTCATGCATGTCACTTTCTCAGGGGCTCACTTTGTTACAGGCCCTTTCGCCACCTTGCCTGTCCTCAGGACGCTTTCACAGGTGCTAAGTAATCCCATTTTTCCCAGGTGTGTTTGGCTACGAAGAGCAACTTGTTTCTCAAAATGAGTTAGAAGTGGCAGTGGGACAGGAGCAGAAGGACCACACCAGGAGACACTTCCACGTTATGGACACATGCTGAAGCTTAGGTGCCTCATCTCCACAGGGCAGTGGCAGTCCCTGCCTGTCACCCCACAGGGTTGCAGAAGTTTAAGTTCACACTGTCAACCGTGGGGTCATCATGAACCAACCCACTTTGCACTGTTTGGGAGACAGAAACCTGGCTAAACTTGGCACTGCGTTGTGCCTGAACAAAAGGCAGAATCTTTAAAAATTCCTCTTAAATGACTCTGGAGATACCTGGAAATGAAAGTGCCAAGAAAGGCGTTCCATTTTATTTGCTGACTATTTATGCGTTAGCTCCCCAAGGGTCACTCTCAGATTCTCCTGGAATTCTTCTCCCTCAGGACCCATGGTTCAAGGAAGGAAGTTTAGGCCCTGTTACTTCCTGTCCTTTGCTGGTCTTTCACTTTCTTCCTTTCTAGGAGGGAAGCTTCTGTGCTGCTGCCCTGAGCCCTTCCTTCAGGCCAGCACAGCTACCTGGGGACCTCCACGGGGGAATGGGATCCAGGCCAGGCTGCTTGCTGAGCCGCATCACCCGGGAGGCCTGAGCCTCTGGGGAGGGCGCGCATGACACTGCCAGACCCAGGGGAGATCTTGGGAACAGAGGATGCTACGTGATTTCCTCTGGCTTCCAACCCAATCAGCCTGCATCACGGTGAAACAGCACAACAGAAAAGGCCATAAAAGGTATACCCCTGAGCAATGTTTAAGGGCAGGTGCTAGAGTCAGTGCCAGCTCCCTGGGAAGAGCATAGGGATGGGCAGATCAGTAGCCAGCTTGTCCTCACCCTCAGGAAGGGAGCACCGGGGAAGACTTGCACATGTCCCTGCCTCCCTTGTGGCCTTGTCACCACAGGGACACATCTCCTGGGCACAATGTGCAGGGCTGACCTGGGAGACTTCTCAGGTGGCTGCTGACTGAGGAGAGGCCAGGCCTTCCCAAGGAAGACCCCAAGTAAAATCTGCATCTGCCCTCACCCCCGCCACAGTCTCTCATAACGGTCAGATTTTGTATGTTCATCGTATTTATTCAGGGGCTCATATTATAAAGCCACAGGAGAGGTCGGCTTGTAGGGACTGGAAAATCAGTCCCAAGCAGGGCAGCTGCAGGGCCCCTGGAGCCGGAAGGACACTGCACAGAAGAGATTGCATTATTATTATTTTTAAATAAAAATACACATTTGAAACCTTAAGGCTAAAGAAAAATAAACAAAAAATCCTTTAGAATTCTTTCTGCAACAAAATCTCTTTTTGAGAAACTGTTAAAAACAAGGTCAGATTTTCTCTGTATAACATTTGCTTTTATGAGGACAATATCATATGCATTATATGCATAATATGATATTATAAATCAAAATGCCTGCACCCACTTTAGGGCTTAGCTATTGATTTATTATTAATATTATATTATATTTTGGTGGAAGAAGGTCACATTAAGATATAATTTTTTATGTTTTCAGTTAACGGTATGTTTTCTTCTTTGCTTATTTGGTTTTTGTCTCTGTACCAAATATCTTCTTGCTTAAGGTAGAAAAGTGTTTGTTTAGCTCTATCTCCAGTTTTTTTCTTATTTGAATGTTGAAGGTAAAATTGATATACCAATTTTAACTATTTCGGATACAGCTGAAAGCACTAAACCACTTCATAAGAAGCAGATACTCATTTTTGTAACACTATTTATGGCTTTTGTGGTTAATTTTAAAGGAAACCACTCTTTCTACAGGAAACAAGGGCTCAGGATTCTTCCAGATGACCTTATGAAAATGCAGTCCATGTGCCATCGATATTGTAACGTAATGACTTACAATAAAGCAAGAGTCCAGTGTACATGGTGATTAAGCGGATTCAGCACACACATTGCTTGGCTTCTTAGGGGTAATAACAGGTCTCCCTGTGCAGTGGAAATAAAGACTGGCCATTCCTCCGGAAGGGCCGTGCCAGGAATCAGGGAAGCCGTGAGGAGAAGGAAGCCAGGTTGGGATATTCGGGCTGCTGCGTTTGCGGTGTCAGACACCAGATGAGAGGAGCCTGGCTGACGTGGGGAGCCCCTTGCCTGATTGGGGTGAGCCTCTGGGCTATGCACGGTGGAACCAGCCAGCCTGGGGGCTGGAGTCGAACCAGAGCACGGCAGCTGTACCCTGTGCAGGACCCACTGAAGTGCTAAGAAACGGGACTGATTCTAGAGGTGTTTTCTCAGCCTCATTTTCTGTATTTACCTTTCAAAGGTGTAGCAGGAAACTGAGTCTAGATCGTCCATCAGAATGACCTCTGGAGCTTTAAAAACAAATGCACCTTGCCTGTCTCCCGCTCCACATTTTGATTCAATACTTCTGGAGTGAGAAGCAAAAATCTTCATTTTAACAGAGTCCCACGTATTTCTGAAGAGCAGTCAAGATTCTGTGTGCCCTCCTCTGGTTTTAGTCCTATCTGCAGCTTCATATGCTAAGAGATGGGAAAATGCAATGGTACAGAATATTTAATCCAAAATAAAAGAAGAAAAGGAAACACAGAACAAGCAAGATGAATTGCAAACTCATGTTAAGATGGTGAGTAGGTAGATTTCAGTTCACATTTACCAGTAATTACACCAAGTGTAAAAACAAAGAGTGCCAGGCTGGATTTTTTAAAATCTCAATTATACGGTGTGTATAAGAGATATACTATAAAAAAGTGTTGAAAGTAAAAAGATGGACAAATATATACCATGCGAACTCTACTCCTCCCCAAAAAACGCTGGCATACTTATATCAATATCAGACAAAGGAAAGAAGAACTAGTGGATAGTCAGAGGAATGTTTAATACTAATGAAAGGGGCTAGGTGTGGTGGCTCATGCCTGTAATCCCAGCACTTTGCGAGGCCGAGGCGGGCGGATCACGAGGTCAGGAGATCGAGACCATCCCGGGTAATGCGGTGAAACCCCGTCTCTGCTAAAAATATAAAAAATTAGCCAGGCGTGGTGGCGGGTGCCTGTAATCCCAGCTACTTGGGAAGCTGAGGCAGGAAAATGGCATGAACCCGGGAGGCAGAGCTTGCAGTGAGCTGAGATTGCGCCACTGCACCCCAGCCTGGGCGACGGAGCGAGACTCCGTCTCAAAAAAAAAAAAAAAAAAAAAAAAATTTAAATCTGTATACACCTAATAATATAGCTTCAAAATATATAAAGAAAAATTTCACAGACTTAAAGGGAGTAACAAATTCATAATCCTGTTTGGGTGGTTTTTAATACATCTCTCAGTATCTGATAGAACAAGAAGATAAAAAACAATAGGAATATAGAAGATTTGAACAATACCATTAACAAAATCCGCCTAGTTGATCTATATATATATATTTATATCTATATCTATATCTATATCTATATCTATATCTATATCTATATCTATATCTATATAGAAGACTGTCCCCAACAGCTGCAGAATTTACATTTGTTTCGAGTGCATGTGGAACATTTACCCAAATAGGCCACATACTGGCCTTGAAGGCAACTTTCAAAACATTCCAAAGGTTTAAAATCACATGGAATTTGATTACAGACAACAGTGAAATTAAACTAGAAATCTATAACAAAAAGATACATGGAAAAGTCTCCACGTATTTTTAAATTAAGCAATTCACTTCTAAGTAACCTGTAGATCAAAGAAGAAATGGAAATAAAACATCTTAAACTGAGTTATAGTAAAAAATGTGTGGGATGCAACTAATAAGAAATTTAGAGAAAAAAAATTACATTAAAAGCTTTTATAAGTAAAGATAAAGGCTGACAAAATCAGTCGTCTAAATATATCAAAATGTAAAAAGGAAAATAACATGGAAAACATAATAGCTCAGAGTATCAAATAAAAAAAGCTGGTTTCTTAAAATAAAAAGTTTATAAAATTCTAGCAAGACTGATGAAGAAAGACAAAGAGCAATGCTAGGAGTGAAAAGGATCTGTCACTGTAGACCAAGCAGAAACCAAACAGGTAATGAGAGAATATTGTGAACAACTTTATGTCAACACATTCGAAGATGTATATAAAATGTATAAATTCCTAGGAAAACAAAACTTGTCAAAATGGACACAAGAAGAAATAGGTATTTAAATAGTGCTCTATCTGAAACAAAACTGAATCGGAAATTTTAAACCTACCTGCCCACCCACCCCACCACAAAAAAAAAAGCCCACGAAAATACTTTAGGTCCAGATCAATGAATTCTTCCAATATTTAAGGAAAAAATAATACAAGAATTATGCAACCTTTTCCAGGGACAAAAGGAACAGACATTTCCAAACTTGCTTTATAAGGCCAGCATAATCTTGCCAAAATCTGACAATAATATTAGAAGAAGAAAGAAACAAAACTATAGGCTAAGTCAGTCATGAACATAGGTACAAAATGCCTAAAAGAAAGCAAACTGAATTCAGCAATATATAAAGAGATAATGTGTGAAAACCAGGTTGGGTTTATTTTGGGAACTTGAGGTTGATTTAATACTTGAAAATTAGTGTTATTCACCATTTTTATAAAATAAAGGAAAAAGCCATATGTTTAAAAACCTTTATAAAATTCAGCATACATTTGCTGCAACAAAAACAAAAATCCCTTTTATCAAAGTAGGATGGAACTACCTTAATCTGATAAACAGTATCTTTAAAAAGTGAAAAAGCATTGTAATGCTATAATGAAATATTGAAACTATTGAAAACTTTTCCCTCTCAGATTATTATTAAGACAAAGATGCTCGTGATCTTCAAGGATACCCATCATTCTAAATATAGTTAATATTGTTTCTCTTCCCTCTCCTCTCCTCTCCTCTCCTCTCCTTTTTCGCTTTCTCTTTCTTTTTTTGAGACAGAGTCTCACTCTGCCGCCCAGGCTGGAGTGCAGTGGCACGATCTTGGCTCACTACAACCTCCACCTCCCGGGTTCAAGCAATTCTTCCACCTCAGCCTCCGAAGTAGCTGGGATTACAGGCGCATGCCACCAGGCCCAGCTAATTTTTGTATTTTTATTACAGATGGTTTCACTATGTTGGCCAGGCTGGTCTTGAACTCCTGGCCTCAAGTGATCTGTCCGCCTTGGCTTCCCAAAGTGTTGGGATTTCAGGCATAAGCCACCACACTCAGCCAACACTGTGTTTTTTCATTCCAGCCAATGTAATATTTCAAGAAATAAACATAACAAGGTTTGAAAGGGAGAAATAAAAGCTGTCATTGCAGATGCATATATATAAAATAAATGTGTTTGTGTGTGTGTGTATATGTGTGTGTGTGTGTGTGTGTGTGTGTAATTTATACAGAAATGCCAAGAAACAAGTCTGGTCAAGACAATCTTTGAAAGAACAAAGTGAGAGAACCTATTCTGCCAAATACTAAGACGTATTATAAAATATTTAAGGCAGTTCAAAATTAGCACAAGCATAGGCAAATAGAAGAATAACATTGTTTTTAAAGTCCAGGAACAAGCTCATGCATATACAGACAGTTGGCTATCACTAACGATAAAAATTTAACAGAGCTGGGCATGGTGGCTCAGGTGTATAATCCTAGCACTTTGGGAGGCCAAGGTGGGAGGATTGCTTGAGACCAGCAGTTTGAGACCAGCCTGAGCAACATAGCGAGACCTGCCCCCCACCATCTCTACGAAGAATAACAAATTAGCTGAGTGCGCTAGCTAGTGTGTTCCTATAGTCCCAGCTACTCAGGATGCTGAGGCTGGAGGATCACTTGAGTCCAGGAGTTGGAGGCTGCAGTGAGCCATGATCACGCCATTGAACTCCAGCCTGGGAGGCAGAATGAGACCTTGTCTCTAAAAAAAGAAAATTTAAACTTGGCCCCTACTTAGCAACACCATACACAAAATAAATTCCAAGATTTTTGTATATTTAAATGCAAAAGGTAAAATAATAAAGGTTCCAGGAGGAAACATAAGAGAATATCTTAAAATAAGCAAAGATTTCTTGAACAAAACATCATTATTTATAAAGGAAAATATTAACATCATATTAAATCAAAATAAAGAACATTTGTATGTCAAATATGCTATTAAGACAGTAAAAAGCCAAGCCATAGAGTGAGAGAAAATGTTTGCAACACATCGAACTAATGAAAGGTTAACATCCAGAATATTTAAAAACTCCTACAAAAAATAATAATGAAAACATACGGTTCAGGCCTAGTGGCTCATGCTTGCAATCCCAGCACTTTGGGAGGCTGAGGCTGGCGGATCACCTGAGGTCAGGAGTTCGAGACCAGCCTGGCCACCATGGTGAAACCCCGTATTTACTAAAAATACAAAAATATTAGCCAAATGTGGCTGTGGGTGCCTGATAATCCCAGCTACTCGGGAGGCTGAGGCATGAGAATTGCTTGAACTCGGGAGGCGGAGGTTGCAGTGAGCTGAGATGGCACCACTGTACTCTGGCCTGGGCAACGGGAATGAAACTCTGTCTCAAAAAAACGGAAATCATACTGACAGCCCAATGAAAAAAGCAGGCAAGGCATTTAACCAGACGCTTTAGAAACTACCATATCCAAATGTCCAACACACATGAAAAGGTGCTCGATTTCATTAACCACGAGAGAAACGCAAAGTACAACCACCATAAAATACCACTAAACACCTACCAGAATATTGAATATTAGATAGTACCAAACGGCAATCACGAGGAGCCGGCAGAGCTCACACGCTGCTGGAGGAGTGCAGACAGGTGCAGCTGAGGCAGGAGAGGTAGTCAGGGAAGTAACCACCAAGTCCTTGGGACGGCAACCGTGGCAACCGCACCAGCAACGCAATAAGCCCCAGCGTTCGCGTTGTAGTCAAGCTCATTCAAGCAAAGCTATATCCAGTAGGGAACAACCCCCGCAGAGAGCATATGCTTTTTTATTTTACCTGACCTCAGACTGACCCTTTGTTCATAATAGTAAAAAACACACCCCTGGGTGGAGATTTAAGATGCTAATAAGACATGCAGTATATGAATGTATGAACAAGCATGTACAGCTACTGCGTGTGTGCACCCAGAGGACCACTCAGAACATACTAGTAACACCTCTTCCCACCCTCTTGTGAATAACCATGTAAGACTCTCATAAAAGGAGTTTCCCCAGTAACAGGCAACACTGTCTCATCCTTATGAGCAGCCTGCTCTGAGTCCTCTCTCAGGGTGTAGTCTATTCTGCACCTAACTTGGAGAGTATTCTTTGTGATACATTGCTCTATGCTGCATCTTCTTTGCTGTGTCTCTTGTTTAAATATTTTTGAACTAAGAAGACAAGAACTGAGGTTTCCTAACAGTCATTTTCTGTAATTGAATATATGTCTATATTATGACCCAGCAGTTTCATTTCTTGTTATACAGTTGACCCATGAACCATGCAGAGGTCAGAGGTACTGACTGCCCAGGCAGCTGAAAAATCCATGTGTGACTTAACTCCCTAAAAACGTATCTACTAATACCCTACTGTTGACCAGAAGCCTCACCAAGGACATAAACAGGCAATTAACATACATTTTGTATGTTTGATGTATTATGTTAACATACTGTATTCTTACAATAAAGTAAGCTAGAGAAAAAGACATTTTTAAGAAAATCAAAAGGAAGAAAAATGTATCTGCTATTCATTACAGGGACATGCGTCATCATAAAGGGCTTCATCCTTGTCATCTTCGCATTGAGTAGGCAGAGGAGGAAGAGGAAGCGGAGAGGTTGGTTTTGCTGTCTTCCAGGTAGCAGAAGCAGAAGAGAATCCATGTAAAAGTGGACCCATGTGATTCAAACCTGTGTTACTCGAGGGTCAACTGTAGAACCGAAAGGCATGTGTGTGAATAATCCTATCAGCAATGTTCATAGTTGCCTAATGGACACTTTCCAAATGTCCATCAAGAGTAGGATGGGTGAGTAAACTGTGGTATATTTATACTATAAGACACTATATAACACTGGAAACAAGCTGGTATTTGCAACAATGTGGCTTCATCACACGATTTTAGTGTTTTGCAAAATTATCTACTCAAAAATGAATATACGGTTTATTTTTGTGTTTTTTATAAAATTCAGAATCAGTCAAAACCAATCCATGGTGCTAAAGTCAGGGTAGTGGCTATCTCTGAGGTGAAGGCAGGGGCTGTGTCTTTACGGGGGCCCTGCAGGCTTTCGCGACGCTGGTGATGTTCTACTTCTTGACCTGGGTGGTGGTTACCTGGTGTGTTCAATTTGTGATCATCAAACCATACACTTGATCTGTATACTTTTCCATATTTATTATAATTTTTAAGTTATTAAAATGAAAAAGGAAAAGCTAGCTACTTTTACATGAGACAGTTGACATTATTGACCATAATCTCTTTTTTATAAGAACTTGCAATGCAAAAAAACTTTTTTTAAGTAGACATAAAAGCCCATAATCTTACCACCAGGTAATCGCCACTGGCATAGAAAATAACAGTAACAAAAGTGATACATGTGCATCAAGCATTCAAATAATGCAAACGTGGAAAGTAAAAAAGCTCTCTGCACAGTCTCTCTCCCAAAGAGAAGCACATTGACATTAATTGTGATTCCATCCACAAGCACCCTTATGCCTATTTTAGGAGGTATCCACTGCTCCCTGCCAGCTCCCCAAATAACCTCAACACAACTTGCTGCTAAGTGGCAGTAAGGGAGAGCACCTCCTTGACAGAGCTGCGGCACTGCTCGGTGGGGAAGGACCAGGCCCTACTGCACTGAGCTTTCTAGGATTGGCTGAGGATGGTGATATCACAGCTTAGGGCTGGTGAAAGCAGCAATTGCCAAGGTCCTGAGGTGTTCAAAGAGTCTCAGGGCTTTGAAGGAGCAAGCTGTCTACCAAGGCCTATCAGTGTCTTGTGAGAAGGTCCTCAAATGAACAATATAGTTATTTGCCTGACAAAAGCCTTCTGGAATAGTAAATCATACTAATGAAAATAAAGAATACTCAAATTATACTAATAAGGACAGTGAGCTTGGGGGGTCTGTGGTTTAGGCTCTATTCTGCATACTTATGCCATCTCTATGTATACAGTTGGCCCTCCCTGTCCATGGTTCTGAATTCATGGATGGATTTGACCAACCATGGATGGAATTTGAATATATTGGGGGTAGGGGAAGGAACTGGGTCTGTACTGAACACGTACAGACGTTTTTTCCTGTCATTATTCCCTAAACAGTACCTTACAACAACTAGTTACATCGCATTAACACTATGATTTCAACTATATAGAAGGAAAGTGTGCAATTGTATGCAAATACTCTGCTATTTTATATCAGGGACTTGAGCATCTGGGGATTTTGGTATCCACAGGTTGGGTGGGGGCGGTCCTGGAACCGATCTCAACCAGACATTGAGAAACAATTATGTTTCTATTATCCTTATCCATAGAAACGCTGCACTAATGTGCCCAGGTGAGGTGGAAACGAAGGCATGGGGCCACCTCTTCTACATGCCCCCGGGACTGTGAACACCCAGAGGCACTGCCGTTACCTAATTCGCACTCAGATTCCATATAGGCTATTAGCACTCACATGCAATCTATTTTTAAAACACAAAAAGACCTGTACTCTGAGTGGAACATGCTGGTCTGTACCTTGCTTTTTTTCTCACTGCTGGGTGGTAGAGAGCATTCCACATGAGCACAGATGGACTTCATCTCTGTAGGGGCTGTCCCTAATCCTTAGAAATGTATCACAAAATATTTAACTAGTCTCATACTGTTGCAAGATTGAGCTGTTTCTAGTTTGTAGCTCTTACAACATTACAATGAACATCCTTGGGAGCAAGTATTTAACCAAGACTGCCTGAGTTAAAATCCCTACTCCGTGGTATACTGTGTAATCTTGGGCAAGTCCCTTAATTTCCACTTTTTTTTTTTTTTTTTTTTGAGATGGAGTCTCACTCTGTTGGCCAGGCTGGAGTGCAGTGGCACAATCTCGGCTCACTGCAACCTCCGCCTCCTGGGTTCAAGCAATTCTCATGCCTCAGCCTCCCAAGTAGCTGGGGTTACAGGCTCGGGCCACTACGCCGGGCTAATTTTTGTATTTTTAGTAGAGATGGAGTTTCACCATGTTGGCCAGGCTGGTCTTGAATTCCTGACCTCAAGTGATCCTCCTGCCTTGGCCTCCCACAGTGCTGGGATTACAGGTGTGAGCCACTGTGCCTGACAAGTCCTTAATTTCTTCACTCTCAGTTTAGTCATCTATAAAAAGGGCATAGGATCTTCCTCATGGTGTCGTTTTGAGGATTCAAGGAGATGATCCATTTTGGGAATTTTTTACCCTGCTTTCTTATAGCAAGCACTCAGTACATGTTAACTCTTCTTACTATTCATAATTACCACAGGGTAAATTTCTACAAGTGGGATTTCTGGGTCAAAAGGCACATACCTTTTTTTCCACTAGATACAAATTGCCTTGTTCTACAACATTTAAACTCTACTGCCATTTCTCTGAAACGGGAATCAACTTCTGACCTTTTTGTCTGCCTGAGAGACTTAATCTTATCATGTTTGACTTGCAGATGGAACATTTGTGGTTCTTTTGTTTGCTTGTCTGTTTTTCTATTGGAATAGTGCTCTTTTCCTTGTAAATTTCTATGAGCTCATTATAAATTAAGGGGTTTGCTTTCTTTTCCATCATATGTAATATAAAAATTTCCCAGTTTGCTTTTGGTCTTATGACTTTATACATACAATTGGGGGGGCATTTTTTTCCTTTGGTAATAAAATATATTAATCATGTCTTTAACAGTCTTTGGAGTCTATATCTGACTTGGAAAGTCTGCACTAAACAGAATTATGCTCAAAAACATTCATGCTTCTTTTTATAACTTACACGGGTTAATGAACCCTTTGCTCCATCTGGCATTTATTTTGGTGTAACAAGTGAGGTAAATAGGGATTTTTTAAAATGGTTTGCTGGTTGTCCCCAAGGCATTTGCTGAGCATTTTTTTCTTTTCCTTTGTGCTTTGCAATGCCACCGTTAAATTATTTTGCGTCTCTTGTCTCTTTCTGGACTCCCCATTCTGTTTCACCGAAGTACTGCCAATACCAAATTGTTTTAATTAGTACAGCCTTATAATAGGTTTTTCTATGGTTAGATCAATAATCTGTTTTTCCTCTTGTCTTTCCCAATATTACTGGCCCATTCAACATCTTTATTTTATTTTATTTCCAATATTTATTTTATTCCAAGCTAGAAACTGGATGAGTTCTAGTTTTTGTTTTTTTTGTTAGGCTCCCCTCAAAATCTCGATGGTGTGCTATTTTAAGATTGCTTTAAATTTATACACTTAGAAGAACTAACAATTTATCATATTGAGTATTCCCATCCAAGAGTGAGTTGTCTTGCTATTCAGTTAAATTCTTTTATATCTCTTAGTGAAATAGGGAATTTTATTTGTATACACCCTGAACATTGCCTTTAACATTTCACTGAGGTAATTTTCTCTTTGATTATTATTGTGAGTAAGATCTTTACTTCCTTTTAGTTTTTTTAATACTTAGAAAAGCTATTGATTTTTGTATGATAGTTGTGATATATGCCTCTCTACTCAAGTTTCTAATAGGTTTTCAGCAATTTTGGGGTTTTCTATGTATAGAAAGTCATCATTTACAGATTGTTACTATATATGATAGTAATAAATCAAAATACATTATTACTATGTATGATAGTAATACATTATCTGTAAATTATAATTTTCCATTTTTCCTCCAATATTTTTCTTTTCTTTTTGTGTAAATGCATTGGCTTTTATCTCTAGATTAATGTTAAATATTAGTATTGACACAGACTAGGCTCGTCTCGCTTCTGCCTTTAAAGATTATGTTTCTAGTTACTCACCATTAAGCATGATGATGGCTTTTAGTTTGACACATATGTTCTTCCTCTTTTTAGTTTTAAAAATCAGAAATGGGTGTTGAATTGCATATCTTGGGGGTGTTGATTTAGCCCTTTGTCATTTGGCCTGTTAGTCTGATGGTGATAGCTGTTTATTACTGGACTAGCCAGCATTCTTGAGGTCAGCCCATCTTGGTCATAGTGTGTTATTTTTTCATTTGCAGATGGATTTTATTTGTCCACATTTAGCATTTTAGCATAGATTTTAGTTTTGTGTTTAAAAATTAACTTTATATTTCAGCACAATTTTGAGCTCACAGCAAAACTGAGTGGAAGGTGTAGTGGTTGTCCATAAACCGTTTCCTCACACCTGTGTAGCCTCCCCGATGATCAGCATCTCTCATTAGAGAAAAATGCTTGTTACAATTGATGAACCTATATGGACACGTCATTGTCACCCTGAGTCCATAGTTTACACTAGGGTTCACTTCTGGTGCTGTGCATTCTGTGGGTTTGGGCAAATGTATCATGACATGTAGTCATCATTATAGTACCATACAGATAGTTTCAGTGCCGTAAAAATCCTCTGTGCTCCCGCAATCATTCCTCCCTTCCCCCACCCCCTAGCAACCACAGATCCTTTTACCGTCTCAATAGTTTTGCCTTTCCTAGAATGTCATATGGTTGGAATCATAGAGTCTGTAGCATTTTCAGATTGACTTATTTCACTTAGTAAATTTAAGTTTCCTCCATGTCTTTTCATTGTTTGATAGTTCATTTCATTTTAGCACAAAATAATATCCCATTGTCTGGATGAAGCACAGTTTATTTATCCATTCACCTACTGAAGGATATCTTGGTTGCTTCCAAAGTTGGGCAATTATGAGAAAAAGCCTTTATAAACATTCATGTGCAGGTTTCTGTGTGGACATAAGTTTCATTTGGGTAAATATCAGGGTGCACAATTGCTGGACTGTCTGATAAGAGTATGTTCATTTTGTAACACTGCCAATGTGTCTTTTAAAGTGTCTGTACCATTTTGTACTCCCACCAGCAATGAATGAGAGTTCCTGTTGCTCCACATCCTCACCAGCATTTGGTGTTTTCAGTTTTCTGGATTTTGCCCATTTTAATGAACTTTTAGTGGTTTAGCAAAAATATTTCACTAAAAATTTTTTCTACAGATTTTTATTTTTCATTCTTCTTAATTACTTTGTATAAATATTATGCCAGTTTATAAAGAGAAATTGGAATGATTCTTTCTTTTCTCATTCTGAAATATGTTAAATAGTATCAGGCTTATACATTCCTGGAGAGTTTGAAAGAATTTACTTTTGAAACCATTTAAACTTAACAGATTTTGGGGGTGGGGCTGGGGGGTAATTTTTTTTAAGCTTTCTTAACATCTTCAGTTGTTATTAGTCTGTTGGGTCGTCTTCTATCTCAAGGCCAATTTTGGTCATCTGTATTTTCTTGAAAACCAATTTCCTCTATTCAGCTTTTCAAATGTATTTGTGTAGATAATCGCAAAATCCTCTGGAATAATTTCTCTGTATTCATGCTTATTTTGCCCTTTTCATTTATAATGTGTGATTGCACTTGCTTCCTTTACTTCTTGATTAGGCTATACAGTAGCTCATCTCCATGACCCACCCCCCAAAATGATCAGTTATTATGCTTATTAATTTCTAACTTTATATTCTTTTGTTCTGCTTTCCTTGGGTTTATTGCTCCTTTTCTAATTTCTTGAGCTGGATACTTTCTTTTCTTGTTTAGATATGTAGGTGTTTAAGGCTATGAATTTTCCTCCAAACACAGTTTTAGCCCATTTTGTACTGTTTTCATAGGTATTGATGTCATATAATTGTTTTAAAGATAGTGTACAATTTTAGTTTTTATTTCTTTGTTGATCCAAGATTATTTATGATAATGTAAAAAAATGATAGTTGGTTAATTTATCCCCCATCTATTTTTTCATTTTCTAGATTATTTTTGCATTATAGTCAAACCGTGTACTCTCTAATATATTTTGCAATATAGCTAGCATATTTTGTTGCCTAATGTATGTTCTAGGGCAGCGGTCCTCAACCTTTCTGACATCAAGGACCAGTTTCACGCGGGTGGGGGGTGTTTGGATGGTTTCAGGATGAAACTGTTCCACCTCAGATCATCAGGCATTAGATTCTCGTAAGGATAGATGTGCAGTGTAGATCCTTGACATGTGCAGTTCACAATAGCATCCGTGCTCACAATGGAATCTAAAGCAGCCACTGATCTGACAGGAGGTGGAGCTCAGGTGGTAATGCTCGCTCACCTGCTGCTCACCTCCTACTGTGCCCACTGATAACAGTTTGTGGCCCAAGGCTGGGGACCCCTATTCTAGGGGAACTTGCAAATGTATATGCAATTTTGTCAGGATGTTGTTCAACCTTATTAATTATTTTATTTAGATTCATATTTATTTGGGGTATGTCATGCTTTGACAGAGGTGAGTTAAAATCTTCCATAGTCATAGTTATGATTTCCAATTTCTGCTATTTTTTCATAGTTAAGTTTTTTTATTGCTATATTTTTGGTGCATACCTTATTTGTGATACTTGCAGCTTCAGTGTGGATTTTACCTTTATTAATATGTGTGTCTGCCTCAACTAGTTTGGCTTTTTCTATCTTGAGTGTCACATTGTGAGTTGTATGACTAATGTTAATAACTTGATTCCTGATTTCTTTTCAACTGAATTTGTTTGAAATCGTTTTGACTTTTATTTTTATTCTTTATGATTTGATTTAATTTCATGTCATATATCGTAGGTTCTGAAATGTTTTTACCACAACATTTCTGACACCGTACGTGTGGGTTTTTCCCATTCCAACAAGCAACTCTTCAATTCTTGGGACATAAGCTGTGTGTCCTATAATTCAATTCAATTCTGGCCCTAACTACTCGGAGTCAGTGTCAGCTCCGAAGGTTTAAGGGCTCTGATCCACAAGACTGCCCTCACTTCAGTTGCAAGTCCCAGATTGTGACGTGTATTTCTGACCAACTGGCTACACACTGGGGGTTCCCTCTCATCAGGTTCAATAACTCCCTTGAACAGCTCATAGAACTCAGGAAGGCACTTCACTTAAGTTAGTTTATTATGAAGGATGCAACTCAGCAACAGCCACACTGAGGAGACACATGGGGCGAGGTACAGGGATGGAGCACTTCCATGCTTCTTCAGGCTCTTCACCCTCCCAGCACCTCGATGGGTTCACAGGATCCCTCCAAAGCCTGTCATTTAAGAGTTTTATCAGTTTTTTTACATAGACATGATTAAGTCAGGAGCCACTGGTGTTTAACTCATTATCTAGCCCCTCTCCCTTCCTCAGAGGCCAGGATAAGTCTGAAGGTTACAACTTCTAAATATGCCTTGGTCTTTCTGGTGACCAGCCCCACTTTATAGGTGTGGCTATAAAGGTGTGGCCAAAGGAACAGCTTTGGCTGTTGACCGTGGTGGTAGGTATCCAAAGCTATGCATGTGATAAAATTGCATAAACTATGCATACACACACACACAGACACACATGCACAAATGGGTTCATGTATAATTGGTGAAGTCCAAATAAACTGTGGGTTGTACAAATGTTAATTTTGTGATTTTGATATTATACTGTAGTTATGCAAAATGCTATCACTAGGAATATGAGAGTGCGGGGTTGCAGGCTGCACGGGATCTCATTGTATATCTTTTTTCTAACTTTCTATGAATCCATAATTATTTTAAAATAAAAAGTTAAAAAATGTCAAATAATTCCAACATCTGTATCATTTTGATATTGGCATCATCAATTGTCTTTTCTCATTCAAGTTAATATTTTCCTGGTTCTGGCTGGGTGTGGTGGCTCATGCCTGTAATCCCAGCACTTTGGGAGGCCAAAGCAGGAGGATCACTTGGGGTCAGGAGTTCGAGACCAGCCTGGCCAACATAGTGAAACCCTATCTCTACTAAAAATACAAAAAGTTAGCCAGGCATGGTAGTGTATGTTTGTAATCCCAGCTACTCAGAAGGCTGAGACAGGAGAATCGCCTGAACTTGGGAGATGGAGGTTGCAGTGAGCCGAGATCATGCCACTGCACTCCAGCCTGGGTGACAAAGTGAGACTCTATCTCCAAAAAATATAAAAATATAAGATTTTTCTGGTTCTTGGTATGACAACTAACTTTGTATTGTATCCTAAACATTTTGGTTATTATGAGACTCTGGATTTATCTAAGTCTTCTATTTTATCACGCCTTTTTTGACACCATGATGGTGAGGAATAGGAGAGGAAGAGCTGCCTCATTAGTACCTGGTGAAGGTGGAAATCCAGTTTCCTCACTTTGCCAGTGTTGACACCCAGGTGCAGAAGGGTGTGTCATTAGTGCTAGGTGAAGATGGGAGCTCAGCCTCCCTGAGACCTCTGCTGACATACTGACACCACCCTGGCTAGTAGGGACACTTCATTGCCCTTCCCCACATTGCTTCCACCGACACTGCAGAGTGGGGTGAGTGCTCAGTATTGCTTGAAGGTGGTGAAATTCTCAGTTCCCCATTCAGCTTCCTCTGAAACCATCCCAGTGAGGACAGGGAAAGGCATGCAACTGATGGAAGCCTAGGTTCCCCACTCATGCTTTGCTGTGAGGAGTGGGAATGAGGGCACAGGTTTTTTTCATGGCATTTGGCTGGAGTAGGGAAGTTACGCACCACCATGTGGTTCCTTGGGTCCTGAGGGCCAGTCTGCCTTCTTTCCTCCACCTTTCAGTGTCTTCTTTTGCTTGTTTTCATATAACGTCCAAGGTTTTTAAGTGTACTTAGCAGGGAGAATAGCAAAAAGCGCGTTTACTCCATCTTGTCCAGCAGTCTTTTCTTTTAATAACTAAGTTCCATTTACATTTGTTGGAATAATACTCCTAAATAATACTCTTATGTTTCTTATTTCAGTTTGTTTCCCCTTTCTATGTTTTCTGTTGGGATTATTTTGTAGTGCATGTGGGTATGTGTTTTCCTTTTGCTAATTTGAAAGGTTTATAGTTGTGCTGGTGTTTCCAATGATTATATATAGGTTATATGAGAGATTGTAATTTCAGATATTCATGAGATTCTCCTAGTTTTCCCTCTTGCTAAAGTTCTGCTCAGACCAGGGAGCTGGGGGAAGCCTGCTCTGGGCAGCCCAGACCAGGGACTACAAAGTGAAATTTGGCTCTGGCAGGGCCCTAAAAATTAACCTTTCCTTCTGTGTGAGTGGCTGAGAAAGAAAAGGGGAATGTGAATCAAGTTTCTAACATGGAACCCCTTGTGTCCACCTAACTGGGGAGGCACTCCTTTGGAAAGAGAGGGGATAACTGGGTCAACTGACACATTTTTACATTAATAAAAGTTGGGTGTATTATATTTTACATTTTACTCAATCTGCAGTCCGTTAGGAATACTTCTAGGCTACTAGGTTTAAATTTCTATTGGAAACCCCTGTATTTTCTTGAGTTATAGGGAGGGAGTAAACTAAAGCCCTGAGGACAGCCTGGGGATTCCCAAGAACTCTCTGTGGGAGCCTCCACCCACCATCTGTGACTTTGGGGAAGCCAGTGCTTTATCTTTCCGTCTTCCACTATCCCTGGCAACAGGTGATTTTGTTGAGCTTTGCTTCCTGGGACTGGCATTAGGAAAACAACAGGCCATCACTGAGGATTGCTGGATGGGTGGAATTTTAAGAGAGAAAACCTAATCCCAGCTAGGCGAAGGGTCTTGCCCAAGGTGGTAGTACTACTTGGCCACACCTGTCCCATCTGGGTACCCTCTTTTACCTTTTGGTAAAAGACTTTGGCCCCCTGCTGTCACAGTTGGGGCCTGGCTTCAATACAGGATTGGTGGAGTCTCTGCAAAGTGGCTGAAGTTTTCTCACTTGACACTTGAATGGAAGCCCCGACACCCGCCCCTCAGGGCTTGGCTCCGAAAGCAGGCTGCTTGCTTCGGCAGTTTTCTTGGCTCCCTGCTCCCACGGCGACAGCCATGTCCCCTTCAGAGCCTCAACCACTGGCCTCCAGGGTTCTCTAACAGCCACCACTCAGCCCCCATGCACGGTGAGCAAGTAAGTGGCCCAGCCTATCTCTCACAGTGAGCAAAGGCTTCTGGTCCAGACACTGTTCTGCAGCTGATATGTCAACCTGCCCTGTGCTCCAGGGAAGCACACATCTCCTCTCTCGGGGCTGTTGTCTCAGCTGCTTCTCCACAACCTGCAGCTCTGCCAAGCTGCCAAACTCTCCCTCGTCCTCCTTGCTAATAAAACCTTCCACCAGGTGGCTCTCATGTTCCTGTGTAGGACAAAAATGAGAAAAATAAGACAAAATGCCTAGGTTTTTAAAGAGAGAGAGGGGCAGGTGACAGAAATAAATGAGGGCCTTGTCCAGAGCTGCTCTGAAAGGACATCTGTCCCTTGGCAGCTGCCTCAGGTGCCCTGCATTTACTCTGGGGTTTGGGACGAGTCAAGGTACTCAGCTGTTGTGCCAGGCTTGGCATCACGTTGTGTGTCCTGTTCCCACTGGTCACTGTGAGTGGTAGAAAGGTCCCCTGGAGCTCACTGCAGATGAGTCTTCCTTACCTATTGGGATCAGTGACAGGTCCCAGCTCCTGTGGTGGACCTTTCGTGGGGATTCTTTCTCTTTAAAACGACAGCATCAGTAAAGGAATTCAGTGATAAGCAGGGCCCCCTGGGCTCCTTCTGCACCAGCCTAGCTGGGTTGCAACAGATGTGGAGGCAACAAACACGGAGCCACGTGGAGCGATGTGGAACAGGCATGCCTCATGGCCGGCGCTGCTGGGTTTGGGCTCATTCTCTTTTTCCATTCTAGGCTTTCCCTGCTGCTGTTCTGGGGCAGGGGAAATGGGAATGACTTTGCAACATTTACATTGGGGCCCTAAAATATGAACTGGATCTTGGAAGGCAGAGTTCAGCAGGCTGCCGCGAATACTACTGAAGGACCCAGACACCATCAGGCTCGCATCCTACATGTGCTTGAGTAGGAGTCCGTAACCTGGACCTCACAGGGCTATCCTCTGCAGAAGAATCTGACCCCTTGGGCATGCAAAAGCAGACACACTGGGGTCAGGTCAGGGATGAGAGGGTGACAAGTCAGATGACCAGACAGCCATGGCAACTTAGCAGACGGTGTGCAGCATGGCCAGCGAGAAAACGTATGGGGGGTGGGCGCAGTGGCTCATGCCTATAATCCCAGCACTTTGGGAGGCCGAGGTGCACGGATCACTTGAGGTCAGGAGTTCGAGACCAGCCTGGCCAACATGGTGAAACCCTGTCTCTAATAAAAATACAAAAATTAGCCGGACATGGTAGCACATCCCTGTAATCCCAGCTACACGGGAGGCTGAGGCAGGAGAATCGTTTGAACCTGGGAGGCAGAGCTTGCGGTGAGCCGAGATGGCCCCACCGCACTCCAGTCTGGGTGACAGAGCGAGACTCCATCTCAAAAAAAAAAAAAAAAAAAAAAAAGCAAGAAAAGAAAATGCATGGGAAGGGCCAGGCCCGTGAGTAGGAGTGTTGCTTGGAATTTGTTAGTAAGAATAAAGTACTGAACTGCAGATAATTTATTCTAAAAAAGAATGCATTCAGAATTATTTATCTAATTTCATCCAAATGATAAATTTTATTTAATCAGTGTGCAGATGATGAAAGATGATGAAAGGAAGGCAATTGAGGTGGAGCTACATGAAATGCACAGAAAATGGTTTCTGGAGTCAGGAAGCTCCTGACTCCAGGCAGCCTCTGACTCCAGAAACTCCAGTGGTATGAGAATCACGGCCCACCATTTACAAGCTAGACAGCCCGGGCCAACCACTTCATCTCTCTGAGCCTCTATTTCCTTACTTGTAAAAATGATGTCTTCCTCTGATGTATGTTGTGAGGATTAAATGAGATACATTTGGAAGCACCTGGCACAGAAAAAGTGCTCGGAAAATATGAACTTCATTTCCGAAAAAAGAAGCTGAGGTCACCCAAGTTGTGAATGGCAGAGCTTAGATTTAAACTTGGACTTTTGGCTGACTTCCGACAACCACACTCCTTGCATTGATGGATTAAAAATATTTATTGAGGCTCTCTGTGTGTCCATCTAAGGAGTTAAATTTACAAGAAAATACCACACCATTCCTGACACCACTGAGTCTAGTGGATGAGGGACACTGGAAACACAGAGTATCAGTTAGGGCTCAGCAGGGAATCACACTGTATTCAAACAGTGGAAATTTCATGCAGATTTACATAGGTATTGAAGGGCTAAGAAAAATCCAAAAGGGAGCACTGAGTTACCCAGGTATCATGACTGTAGAAAATAGAAGTGAAGGCTTTTCCAGAATGTAGGTGCTTGGAGGAGAGGACCCTGGGACTAATGCATGGGTTCCCAGGGGATTGGCTCTCTATAGCTGATCCCCAAGCTCTGGATATGTGGCAGGGCCTGGAAGCTGCTGGTTGTACCACTGAGGAGTCCTGTGGCTGGTGCTGGGACCTCTGAGAAGAGGACACAGACCAGTGGGTGTTGGGACCTCCACAGAGGAAGCCCAGATTGGCAGGTGAAGGACATGAAGGGGTAGTACTCTATTTCTCAAAGGGGTGCCACCTGGCTCAGGTGAAGACTGACAGCTGGCAGCTGGGGCCATGCCATCAGCTACTGCTAACAGAAGCTAGCAATTAGGAAGGAATCCTTATCCCCTTCCGTATTCCAGTTGTTGGGGTGATCAGACCCAACACCAGGCCGTGGGGGTGACGAAGTCCGGCGGAGACAAAGGAATGAGAAAAGACAAGACAGAAAGTGGGACCAGGGGGCCAATGCTAGTATGGAGCCTGCGAAGTCCCCAAGCTCTGGGAGCTCACATTATTTATTGGTGATCAAACAAAGAAACAGGTGGTGAGGATGTGGGGGTTGAAAGGAAGCAGTGTATCAAGTGAATGAGCTACAGCTGTGATGATTTAGCATGTTCTTTGAAACATATGGCTACTTGAGATAATGGGAGTGCTAGAAGCAAGGAGCCAGCAAGTCTAGACACGTTCCAAAGGCCATGAGGGGTTTTAGACCCTGGGCTCCAGACATGTTCCAAGCCCTGCCTCAACTTCTCTCCCAACACTCAGCTTTTCTCCCAACATCAGTCTCTTATTAACAGTTCTTATTGGCAGATGTAACAGAAAGCCAACTGGCAAGGGAGTCTAGAACACAGAGTTTGTAGAGCCTCAGCCCCAGCAGCACAGAGCACGATTTAGAAGGAAGATTTAGAGTTGAGAAATATAGATAAATAACTAGCCCAGTCTATCCCTTTGACAAATCAGCATGTATATGCACCTTTAAATGCATGTTTAAAGTTCAACAAATGGTGCTGGAACAATTGAATATCCGCATGCAAAAAATAAATAAATAAACTTGGATCCATACCTCATACATGGTGATAAAACTGGGGGTTTGAAAGGCTTCAGACAACCAGCTTGAGCCTTGAGAACTTTACCAAATTCTGAAACTCTACAGGAAGTAAAAAAGCTGAGTTTAAAACTAATGAAAAACAGATGGGTCATCCTCTAGTCTCTTTGAGACAAAAATCTCCCAAGCTCTCAAAAGAAAGCCTGGCTTTCTAGGTTTACACTCAAGGAAGAAGGGGAAACAGATGCAGGCTGGCTCTTACTGTCAGCTGTTTACAAGGGAAATACTGCAGAGATAAGGGCTTAGAATGGTTGAAACTAAAAGCATGAGAATTACTGTTGCAGGAAGTCAGGGACCCTGAATGGAGGGACCGGCTGGAGCCAAGGCAGAAGAACATAAATTGTGAAGATTTCATGGACATTTACCAGTTCCCAAAACTAATACTTTTATAATTTCTTATGCCTGTCTTTACTGCAATCTCTGAACATAAATTGTGAAGATTTCATGGAAATTTATCACTTCCCCAATCGATACTCTTATAATTTCTTATGCCTGTCTTTACTTTAATCTCTTAATCCTGTTATCTTCATAAGCTGAGAATGTACGTCACCTCAGGACCACTGTTGTATAAATGGATTGTAAAGCATGTGTGTTTGAACAATATAAAATCAGTGCACCCTGAAAAAGAACAGAATAACAGCAATTTTCAGGGAACAAGGGAAGATAACCATAAGGTCTGACTGCCTGCGGGGCCGGGCAGAATAGAGCCTTGAGCCTTGAGAGCTTTGCCAAATTCTGAAACCCTACAGGAAGTAAAAAAGCTGAGTTTAAGACTAATGAAAAACAGATGGGTTATCCTCTAGTCCCTTTGAGTTGAGACAAAAATCTCCCAAGCTCTCAAAAGAAAGCCTGGCTTTCTAGGGTTTACATTCAAGGAAGAAGGGGAAAACAGATGCAGGCTGGGTCTCCAAAAATATAAATGAATACATACATAAATAAATGAGGCCCCAGAAAGACCTTACCCCTTCCACCATGAAGACACAGCAAGAAAGCACCATTTATGAACCATTTATGAAGCATTTCCTCACCAGACATTGAATCTATCAGATCCTTGATATGGAACTTCTCAGCCTCCAGAATTATGAGAAATAAATTTCTGTTGTTTCCATATTAATTGTAGGGTGCTATTTATTTTTATTGTACACAAATGTTCAGAGCAGCATTATTGTTAATAGAAGAAAGTGAAAACCACCCAAATGTCTCCACCTGAGGAATGAATACATAAAATATTGGTACAGCCACACAATGGACTGTTATTTGGCAATAAAAAGATATGACATATCCATACATTCGATAACATGGATGAACCTTGAGGCATTATGTTGTTAAAGAAGCTAGTCACAAAAGACTCATTACATTTACATAAAGTGTCCAGAAGAGGTAAATCTATGGAGACAAAAAGTAGGTCTTTAGGGTGGGGACAGAATGTGGGGAGTATGAAGTAGCAGCGAATGGATATGGGGGTTCTTTGACAGAGGACAAAAAATGCTCTAAAATTATAGTGATGGCTGCAAAATCTTGTGAATACACCAAAAAATCAAAATGTACACTTCAAAATTCAATAATTGGCAAAATTAAACCACAGTGTTTAAGTAACGATAGCAGTGATAGCAGATACTGTTTGGGGCTTTTGGTGTGTTGGCAATGTATTTGTTTTCTATTTTTGAGATGGAGTTTCGCTCGTTTCCCAGGCTGGAGTCCAATGGCGTCATCTCGGCCCAACGCAACCTCTGCCTCCCGAGTTCAAGCAATTCTCCTGCCTCAGCCTCCCGAGTAGCTGGGATTACAGGCATGCACCACCATGCCAGCTAATTTTGTATTTTTAGTAGAGATAAGGTTTCTCCATGTTGGGCAGGCTGGTCTTGAACTTCCGACCTTAGGTGATCTGCCTGCCTCGGCCTCCCAAAGTGCTGGGATTACAGATGTGAGCCACCATGCCCAGCCACAATGTTTTATTTTTAAAAATACGTATATTGACTATATAGGTTTTCACTTTGTAGTTGTTCATGGAGTTATACATTTATGTTCTGCCCATTTTTCTACGTTAAGATTTTTTAACAGGATGTAACAAGCAAGTGTTGCTGAGAAAATGGCTCCATCTCTAGTAGACTGGAGAGTCTACTATTTACTCCCCTGGGAATGTGATGGGAATACAGCAACACAACAGCTACTTTCAGGAAGAGCGACTTGTTTACTTAGAGACATATGCCCAGATAGAGCAAACTGTGTCCTGATTCCAGAGTCCTAGCTTCGGGAGAGCCTGGGATGTCCCTGGGATGGAGTCTTTGCTTGAGGTCTGTCTGTAGGACACAGCCAACTGGCATCCCACGGAAGAGACCCCTAGCCTGTCTACTTATTCTAGAATGGCTTACACTACAAAGTTCTTTCTGCTACTGAAGCACTGGGTTTTCCATCAAGTATAGCTGGATAAACTAATTTCTCAAGCAAAGGCAGACTCCAGGGATTTTTGAGAAAGAAAAGGCAGAGTCTCACTCTTTCGCCCAGGCTGGAGCACGGTGGCACAATCTTGGCTCACTGTAACCTCTGCCTCCCGAGTTCAAGCAATTCTCCCACATCAGCCTCCCGAGTAGCTGGGACTACAGGTACCTGCCACCACGCCCGGGTAATTTTTGTATTTTTAGTAGAGATGGGGTTTCACTGTGTTGGCCAGGCTGGTCTTGAACTCCTGACCTCATGATCCACCCGCCTCAGCCTCCCCAGAGGTTTTGTATTTGTGAACATACGTCCTCACAACATAACTAATACGTATTAATATTTCCTGTGTGTGCATTCAGTGTGGCTTATGCTCAGCTCTCACAAATTTCTTTTTTGTTTTTCTTTTCTCGGCTCACTGCGACCTCCGCCTATTGGGTCAAGAGATTCTCCTGCCTCAGCCTCCCAAGTAGCTGAGATTACAGGCTCACACCACCATGCCCAGCTAATTTTTTGTATTTTTAGTAGAGACAGGGTCTCACCCTGTTGGCCAGCCTGGTCTCAAACTCCTGACCTCAGGTGATCTGCCTGCCTCGGCCTCCCGAAGTGCTTGGATTACAGGTGTGAGCCACTGTGCCCAGCCATGTTTTAAACTTTTAAGAGCCCTTTTCATTCTTTGAATTTTTTTATGGTATATTATTCTTGTTTAATGGATGTAGTATCTTCTCATATCTCTAAGACTAATAGCATTTTTTTTGAAGTTTTCTTCAAAACATTTCTGCACACTAGGTTTCCTTCAGTTGCAACTTTTTTTCTTTTTTTGAGACCAAGTCTTGCTCTGTCACTCGGGCTGGAGTACAGTGGCGCGATCTCGGCTTACTGCAGCCTCTGCCTCCCAGGTTCCAGCGATTCTCCTGCCTCAGCCACCTGGGTAGCTGGAATTACAGGTGCAAACCACCACGCCTGGCTAAATTTTGTATTTTTAGTAGAGATGGGGTTTCGCTATGTTGGCCAGGCTGGTCTTGAACTCCTGACCTCAGGTGATCTGCCTGCCTTAGCCTCCCAAAGTGCTGGGAATTTTTCTTTTGGTTTGCTTTTGTCTCCATCACTTGTGGGATGAATTTTTGTCCCCTCCAAATCCATACATTGAAGCCCTAAACCCCAGAGATAGAGTCTCACTCTGTCCGCCAGGCTAGAGTGCAGTGGTACAATCACAGCTCACTGCAGTCTCGACCTCCTTGGCTGAAGCAATCCTCCTACCTCAGCCTCCTGAGTAGCTAGGATTACAGGCACACAAAACCACGCCTGGCTAATTTTTGTATTTTCCACAGAGACAGTCTTTTGCCATGTCGCCCAGGCTGGTCTTGAATTTCTGGCCTCAAGCTATCCGCCCACCTCAGCCTCCCAAAGTGTTGGGATTACTGGCATGAACCACCGTGCCTGGCCAGAAAATTTCTTAAAAGTGTGTGGAACCCTTCCAAGCTGTTGACATCTGGGAGTTTGATCCTGGGGCTTCTTTGATTTTCATAGAAGATGTCAACAAAAGATGTTCAGGAAAATAAGCAAGGTGCAAATGATCTCAGTGATCCCTGAATGGTTCATTGATCGAAACATCAAAGGTTGAGGTCACCCAGTCAAGTCACAGGTGTAACTACCAAGTTTGTTCAGACACAGGGAAAATGACAGCACAGGACAGTTTGTGGACAATGATGTTAAGATTCACCCCAACCTCAGAGATGCTAAAATGTGAAAAAAAATGTGCATCTTAGAATCTATGAAATAGGCCAGGCACGGTGGCTCACGCCTGTAATCCCAGCACTTTGGGAGGCTGAGGTGGATGGATGGCTTGAGCTCAGGAGTTCGAGACCAGTCTGGGCAATATGGTGTAACCCCACCTCTACCAAAAATACAAAAAAAAAAATAGCTGGGCATGGAGGCACGTGCCTGTAGTCCCAGCTACTCAGGAGGCTGAGGCTGGAGGATCGCTTGAGTCTGGGAGACAGAAGTTGCTGTGAACCTTAACCTCTACTCATGCCAGAGACAAAAATTAATTTGAAATGGATCATAGACCTGAATGTAAAAGCTAAAACAATAAAACTACAATAAAACACAGGAACATATGTTTGACTTTGATGTAGATAAAGATTTTTTAGATTGGATGCAAAAAGCACTAACTATGAAGTAAAACATTAAATTAAAAAGTCTGTGCTCATCAAAAGACGCCATTATAATAGCCAAACACTGAATATATTCTCAAATGTCCATCAAGGAAAACTGATAAATAAAGTATATTTATACAATGGAATCTACTCTGTAATATAAAAGAATAAATGAGTGATACATACTACAACATGGATGAATCTCCAAAATATCATGTTGGCTAAAAGATGTCAGAGATGATACCTATTGCATGGAATCATTTGTATGATGTCCAAACACAGGCAAAAACAATCTTAGATTATAGCAATTAGAAAGTGGTTTTATTTGGGGTGGGGAGAATTGACTGGGAAATTTTGAAACCTTTTAGGTGATAGAAATGTTCTATGTCTTATTTGGAGTTGTGGTTACCTGAGTGAATACCACTCTCAAAATGTTCAAACGAACACTTAAGATGTGTTCATTTTACTGATTGTAATTATACCCCAATCAAATTATTGTGAATTCTCAGCAAACTAGGAAGAAAGGAGAACTTCTTTAACTTGATAAAGGACATCCAAAAAAAAAATCCTGAAGGTAAAATTATACTCAATGGTGAGAAATTGGAAGTTCTCCTGCTAAGATCAGGAAAAAGTCAAGGATGTCCCCTCTCACAACTGCTATTCAACATCATACTGGAAGTCCTAGCTTATGAAATAAGACAAGAAAAAGAAATAAAAGATAATCAAATTGGGAAGAAAGAAAGAAACTGTCTTTGTGCTCAGATGACATGATCATTTATGGAGAAAATCAGAAAGAATTGACCAAAAAAACCCTGTAAGAAGTGATTATGGCAAGTTTACATTATATAAGGTTAATATACAAAAGTCTATCACTTTCTTATGTACCAGTAATGAACAAATGGAATTTGACATTAAAAACATGTACCATTTAGCACCCCCACAAAATGAAATACTTAGGTTTAAGTCTAACAAAATATTTATAAGATCTATATGAGGAAAAGTACAAAACTCTGATGAAATAAATCAAAGTACTAAACATACGGAGAGATATTCCATGTTCACAGATAGGAAGATGCATTACTGTCAAGATGTCAGTTCTTCCCAACTCAATCTACAGACTCGACACAATCCCAATCAAAATTTCAGCACGTTATTTTATGGATATTGACAAACTGATTCTAAAGTTTATATGGGAAGCAAAAGACCCACAGTATCCATAAAAATACTGAAGGAGAACAAGGTCAGATGATGACACTACCCAGCCTCAGGACTTACTATAAAGGTACAATACTCAAGACAGTGTGGTATTGGTAAAATAGACAAACAGATTAACGGAACAGTACAGAGCCCAGAAACAGACCCACACCAATATAGTCAACCTATCTTTGACAAAGGAGCAAAGGCAATACAATGGCGAAAAGACAGTTTTTCTTCTAGTTTTGGACAACTAGATATCCACATGCAAAATAATGAGTCTAGACACAGACCTTAAACCCTTCACAAAAATTAACTCAAAATTAATCATAGACCTAATCATAAAACACAAAAATATAAAACTCCTAGTAGATAACATAAGAGAAGGTCTAGATAACCTTGGGTTTGAAGATGACTTTTTAGATACAACACCCAAGATATAATCCGTCAAAGAAATAATTAATAAGCTGGACTTTTAAAAACTTCTACTCTGAGAAAGACACTGTCAAGAAAATCAGAAGACAAGTTACAGACTGGGAGAAAATGTTTGTAAAAGATGTATCTGATAAAGGACTGTTATCCAATATATAGAAAGAACTCTTAAAACTCAACAAGAGGCCAGGAGCAGTGGCTCACACCTATAATCCCAGCACTTTGGGAGACCGAGGCAAGTGGGTTGCTTGAGTCCAGGAGTTTGCGACCAGTCTGGGCAACATGGCAAATCCCCGTCTCTACAAAAAATGAGGCAGGCATGGTGGCACGTGCCTGTAGTCTCAGGAGGCTGAGGTGGGAGGATCATCTGAGCCCAGGAGGTCGAGGATGCAGTGAGCCATGACTGTGCCACTGCACTCCAGCCTGGGTGACAGAATGAAATCCTGTCTCAAAAAAAAAAAAATAATAATAACACCACAATTTAAAAATAGACAAACTATCTGAACAGAACAAGGAAAATATACAGATGGCAAATAAATGCTCAACATCATATATTATTAGAAAATTGCAAATTAAAATAATTAGATGCCACTACATACCTATTAGAGTGGCCAAAATCTAGAACACTGACAATTTCAAATGCCTGTGAGGATATGGAGCAACAGGAACTCTCATTCATTGCATGGGAATACAAAATAGTGTAGCTATATTGGAAGACAGTTTGGAAGTTTCTTACAAAACAAAATACACTCAGCATACGATACAGCAATCATATTCCTTGATATTACCTAAATGAGTTGAAACTTATGTCCACACAAAAAGCCACACATGGATATGGTACATCCCAGACAACAGAATATTAGCACCTAAAAAGAAATGAGGATCAAGCCATGAAAAGACATGGAGGACCCTTAAGTGTATATTATTAAATAACAGAAACCAATCTGAAAACTACATGCTGTATGATTCCAACTATAGGAGATTCTGGAAAAGGCCAAACTATGGAGACAGTAAAGAAATCAGTGGTTACAAGGAATTAGGGGGGCCGTAAGGATGGGTCAGCTCCTTTCCCCATCCAGCGAAGAAATCCTGCTAGGGTGAGAAAATAGAAGGGAAGTTGAATGATGGGTGTTTTTTGGTCCCTGATTCTATTAAATGGGCCATGACAACCATCTCATTATACCTATCTCTTAAAATTAAAAAAAAAAAAAATCGGGAGCAATTCAACAAATCAAGTCAAATTATGGGCTTCCGGCACAAGAGGGACATCCAAGAACAGAGTGACCAAATGCGGTCATTCTGATGAGAGTGCTCAGGAAAATGCCTGGCTGGGGGTTACTGCAGAGTCTGTGGTCACCGGCAGGGGCTAGTTCAGCCTCTGCAGGCACCAGGACTGCACTGGTTTGGGCACCTCAGTGTAAAGTTCACGCAGCAGCCCAGGATTGGGCAGGGGAAGGAGGGAGAGAGGGAAAGGGAGGGAGGGAGAGAGGGAGAGGGAGGGAGGGAGGAAGGGAGGGAGGGAGGGAGATAGAGGAAGGGAGGGAGAGGGAGGGAGGGAGAGAGAGGGAGGGAGGGAGAGGGAGGGAGGGAGAGGGAGGGAGAGAGGGAGGGAGGAGGAGGGAGGGAGAGAGAGGGAGGGAGGAAGGGAGGGAGAGAGAGGGAGAGAGGGAGGGAGGGAGAGAGAGGGAGGGAGACAGAGGGAGGGAGGAAGGGAGGGAGGAAGGGACGGAGAGAGAGGGAGGGAGAGAGAGGGAGGGAGGAAGGGAGAGAGAGAGAGGGACGGAGGGAGGAAGGGAGGGAGGGAGGAAGGGAGGGAGAGAAGGGAGGGAGGGAGAGAGAGGGAGGGAGGGAGAGAGAGGGAGGGAGGGAGGGAGAGAGGGAGGGAGGGAGGGAGAGAGAGGGAGGGAGGAAAGGAGGGAGGGAGGAAGGGAGGGAGGGAGAGGGAGGGAGGAAAGGAGGGAGGGAGGAAGGGAGGGAGGGAGAGGGAGGGAGGAAAGGAGGGAGGGAGGAAGGGAGGGAGGGAGAGGGAGGGAGGAAAGGAGGGAGGGAGGGAGAGAGAGAATGGATCACCAGACCAAACCAAAGAGTGACTGGGAGACGGAGGGTAAGGGTGAGCGAGGGCAGGAGTGGAGATCCAGTAGGTCTTTCTGGAGTGGCCAGAGGGTCCCCACTCTCCCGGCTCTTCTTAGCTCCACCCCGTCCCCACCCACCTCCCGACGCCCCTCCTTCCCCCTCGCCCACCCTCTCCTGCAGGCTCCAGGCTCCTCCCTCCCTCCGCCCCTCTTCCCTCGCGGCTCGGCGTGCGGAGGCCCAGTGTGTCCACCTGGAGGTCCCCGGGGTGCGTCTGGCCGCCGGTTGGACCTTCGCTTTGGGGACTGCGTTTTATCAATGACAAAATATTTCCCGAGAAAGGGGTGAGCTCCACGGATGCCTCCGCGAGAGCAGGCGCCGGTTCAAGTCCCGCCGCCCCCCGCCCAGCCCTGCACTCTCCAGGCCACCCCGACAGCCGCGGCCTCGGCCGTGGGCAGGACAGGAAAGCTGCGAGGCCGCGTGGAGAGGCGCCCTGAGGCCGCAGCGCGTGAGGACGACCTTCCCTCGTGGAGACGCCGCCGCCGCCGCCGCGCCTGGCCCGGCTTCCCCGGGGGTGGAGGCGGAGGGCGCGGGCGCGCGGGGCCGCGAGGGGAGGAGAGAAGCGGAGGCGAGGGCGAGGGACGGTGCGCGCCTGGCCCAGGCTCCATGGAAGCGGCTTCGCGTGGGGACCGGCGTTCCGCCTTGAGGGCCTGTTCGCGACTCTGAAACCCCCGTGCCAGGCGCCTGTCCTCGTCCACGCTTCGTCCGCCTCCCGCGGGAAACCCGTCCGCAGCGGGGGTCGGGGGGGTCCCCTGGGAGAGGTGAGGGGGGAAAGCATGAGACCAGGTCCTAGGAGAAAAAAGAGAAACAAAAGGTTTGATTCCCTCTCTCCTCGCACCCCCTCCTGTTTTCGGCAACAACAACTCGCCGGGGGCTCCAGGGAAGGGGACTTTGATAACCACGTAGCTGCACCCTTAGGCCCCCAGCCAAGGCTTTTCTGCGGCGCGGAGCTGCCAGTGATTTGCACAGAATGCACCTACCTTCCTCCTCTCTTCGCTGTCTCTTTCCGTCCCTCCTTCCCTTCTTCCCGCCCTCTGTTTTCTCTCCCTTCCTCCCTCCACCTTCCACCCCCCAACCCCTCCCCAAGATCTTAGTTGGACAGATCTGATTTAATCACACTCTCCACGGCGTCAGCAGAGAGCCTCGCCAAGCTCTGATTTTGTTCTCTGCTATTATTTTCCTCTTAATCCCCACTGCTCACACTTAGAGTGGACAATTTGAGAATACAGGTTAACATATGTATTCACCAACGTTTCTACAGATGTATACCTCCATGAAATCGTCACCCCAATCAATATAGTGAACACATTCATCACCTCCAAACATTTCCTCCAGTCCCTTTATAATTTATTCCCCATGTACCTCTCTGCACGCCTCCTTCTCCAGGCAACCACTGACTTGCCAACACATTCATTTGTGTTTTCTAAAATTTTATGTAAATGGAATAATATACTATGTGCTCTTTTTTAAAAAAATAATTTCAACTTTTATTTTAGATTAAAGGGTACATGTGCAGGTTTGTTTCATGAGTATATTGCATGGTGCTGAAGGTTGGGGTTCAGATGATCCAGTCACCCAGGTAGTGAGTAGCAGTTTTTCAGCCCACGTTCTGTTCTGCTCCCTCCCTGCCTCCCTCCCTCCCTCCCTAGTCGTCCCCAGTGTCTGCTGCCCCCATCTTTACGTCTATGTGTATTCAGTGTTTAGGTCCCACTTGTAAGTGAGAACATGCGTTATTTGGTTTCCCATTCTTGGGTTAATTCCTTAGGACAATGGCTGCCATCCATGTTGCTGTGAAGGACATGACCACAGTGAGATAATGTCTCACACCCGTCAGAATGGCGATTATGAAAAAGCCAAAAAACAACAAATGCTGGTGAGGCTGTGGAGAAGAGGGAGCCCTTACACACTGTTGGTGGGAATAAAAACTAGTTCAGCCACTGTGGAAAGCAGTTTGGAGATTTCTCAAAGCACTTAGAACTACTATTTGACCCAGCGATCCATTACTGGGTATGTACCCAAAGGCAAGTAAGTCATTTTATCAAAAAGACACGTGCACTCATATGTTCATCACAGCGTTATTTACAATAGCAAAGACGGAATCAACCTAGATGCCCATCAGCAGTGGACTGGATAAAGAAAATGTGGTACCTATACACCATGGAATACTAAGCAGCCATAAAAAAGAACATCTGTTCTTTCCTTGAGTCTGGCTTCCCCTACTCAATAGTTATTCTGAGATTCATTTATATTGTTGCAGGTATACCTAGTTCATGATTGTTTATTCCATTGTATATTCTATATTCTACAGTCCACTTGTCTGTTTACCTGTTGAGCATTTGGATTCCTTGTATTTGGGGATATTACAAATAAAACTCATGATCATTCATTTACAAGTCTTTGTATAGGTATATGCTTTCATACTTAAGAGTGGAATGGCTGGGTAGGTGGATGTTTAACTCTTTAAGAAGCTGCCAAAATGTTTTCCAAAGTGGTTGTACCATTTTACGTTCTCATCAGTAATGTACTAAAAGTTCCAATTCCTTCACATCCTCACCAACACTTGGTGTGGTTAGTTTATTGGGGTTTTAAATTTGCATTTCCCTAAAGACTAGTTAATGATATTGAACACCTGTTCAAAATTTATTTTCCATCTATATATCTTTTTCCGTAATATGTATATTCGAATCTTTTGCCCTTTTAAAAAAACTGGGCTATGTGTTTCCTTATGTGTTTGTTGTGTGTGTGTGTGTTTTATTGTGGTAAAGTATACATAGCATGAAATTTACCATTTTAGCCATTTTTAAGTGTACAGTTTAGTAGCATTAAGTACATTCACATTGCTGTGCAGCCATCACCACTATTTCCAAAACTTTTTCATTATCCTAAACAAACTCCATACCCTTTAAGCAATAACTCTCCATTCTCCTCTCTCCTCAACAGCTGATAACCTCTCTTCTATATGTTGGATAATTCTATATCTAGTTTTCTTCCTTTCTTTTTTTTTAAATAATTTTCTCCCAGTCTGTGGCTTGTGTTTGCATTCTCTTTTTAAAAAAATTCAATTTATTTTCATTTCAATAGGTTTTGGGGAAACAGGTGGTGTTTGGTCACATGAGTAAGTTCTTTAGTGGTGATTTCTGAAATTTTGGTGCACCCATCACCCGAGCAGTGTACACTGTACCCAGTGTGTAGCCTTTTATCCCTCACCCCCTCCCACCCTTTCCCCTAAGTTCCCAAAGTCCATTGTATCATTCTTATGCCTTTGCAGCCTCATAGCTTAGCTCTCACTTATGAGTGAGAACATACAATATTTGGTTTTCCATTCCTGAGTTACTTCATTTAGAATGATGGTCTCCAATTCCATCCGGGTTGCTGCAAATGCCATTATTTTGTTCCTTTATATGACTGAGTAGTATTCCATGGCGCATATATATACCACATTTTCTTTTTTTTAATTTTTTAAAATTATACTTTAAGTTCTAGGATACATGTGCAGAACGTGTAGGTTTGTTACATAGGTATACACATACCATGGTGGTTTGCTGTACCCATCAACCTGTCATCTACATTAGGTATTTCTCCTAATGCTATCCCTGCCCTATCCCCCCCATCCCCTGACAGGCCCCAGTGTGTGATGTTCCCCTCCCTGTTTCCATGTGTTCTCATTGTTCTACTCCCACTTATGGGTGAGAACATGCAGTGTTTGGTTTCCTCTTCTTGTGTTACTTTGCTGAGAATGATGGTTTCCAGTTTCATCCATGTGCCTGCAAAGGATATGAACTCATCCTTTTTTAAAATGGCTGCATAGTATTCCATGGTGTATATGTGCCACATTTTCTTTACCCAGTCTATCATTGATGGCATTTGGGTTGGTTCCAAGACTTAACTGCTTTTGCTTTAAAGTTTGTTTTGTCTGATATAAGAATAGCTACTTCTGCTCACTTTTGGTATCCTTTGCATGGACTATCTTTTTCCACCCCTTTACCTGAAGTTTATGTGAGTCCTTATGTGTTAGGTGAGTCTCCTGAGGATAGCAGAAACTTGCTTGGTGAATTCTTATCCATTCTGTCATTCTGTATCTTTTAAGTGGAGCATTTAAGCCATTTACATTCGACATTAGTTTTGAGATGTGAGATACTATTCCATTCATTGTGCTACTTGTTGCCTGAATACCTTGTTTTTTTTTCATTGTGGTATTGTTTTATATGTCTTGTGAGATATATGCTTTAAGGAGGTTCTATTTTGGTGTATTTTGAGGATTTGTTTCAAGATTTAGAGCTCCTTTTAGCAGTTCTCGAAGTGCTGGCTTGGTAGTGGTGAGTTCTCTCAGCATTTGTTTGTCTGGAAAATACTGCATCTTTCTTTCATTATGAAGCTTAGTTTCACTGGATAAAAAATTCTTGGTTGATAATTGTTTTGTTTAACGAGGCTAAAAATAGGACACCAATCCCTTCTCACTTGTAGGGTTTCTGCTGAGAAATTTGCTGTTACTCTGTTTTCCTTTATAGTTACCTGATACTTTCACCTCACAGCTCTTAAGATTCGTTCCTTCATCTTGACTTTAGATAACCTGATGAATATGTGCCTAGGCAATGATTTTTTTTGCGATAAATTTCCCAGGTGTTCTTTGAGCTTCTTGATTTTGAATGTCTAGATCTTTAGCAAGGCCGGGGAAGTTTTCCTCAAGTATTCCCTCAAATATGTTTTCTAAACTTTTAGATTTCTTTTCTTCCTTGGGAACACCAATTATTCTTAGGTTTAGATGTTTAACATAGTCCTAAACTTTGTGGAGGCTTTGTTCATTTTTTTTTTTTTTTCGAGATGTAGTCTTGCTGTGTAGTCCAGGTTGGAGTGCAATGGCACGATCTCGGCTCACTGCAACCTCTGCCTCCTGGGTTCAAGTGGTTCTTCTGTCTCAGTGTCCTGAGTAGCTGGGATACAGGCACCCGCCACCTCGCCCAGCTAATTTTTGTATTTTTAGTAGAGATGGGGTTTCACCACGTTGGCCAGGCTGGTCTCGAACTCCTGACCTCAGGTGATCCGCCTGCCTCCACCTCCCAAAGTGTTAGGATTACAGGCATGAGCCACCATGCCCGGCTGTCTTTGTTCATTTGTTAAAATTCTTTTATCTTTGTCTTTGATGGATTGGGTTAATTAGAAAGTCTTGTCTTCAAGCTCTGAAGTTCTTTCTTCTGCTTGTTCAGTTCTATTGCTGAGACTTTCCAGTGCATTTTGCATTTCTCTAAGTGTGTCCTTGATTTCTGGAAGTGGTGATTGTTTTTTGTTTATGCTTTCTCTTTCACTGAAGATTTTTCCTTTCATATCCTGTATCATGTTTTGGTTTCTTTACACTGGACTTTACCTTTCTCTGGTGCCTCCTTGATTAGCTTAATAATTAACCTTCTGAATTCTTTTTCTGGGAATTTAGAAGTTTCATCTTGGTTTGGATCCATTGCTGGTGAGCTGGTGTGATCTTTGGGGCTGCTAAAGAAACTTGTTTTGTCATATTACCCGAATTGTTTTTCTGGTTTCTTCTCATTTGGGTAGACTATGTCAGAGGGAAGATCTGGGACTCGAAGGGTGCTGTTCAGATTCTTTTGTCCCACTAGGTGCTCCCTTTATGTGGTTTTCTCCCTCTTCCCCTAGGAATAGGGCTTCCTGAGAGCTGAACTGCAGTGATTGTTTTTGCTCTTCTGAGTCTAGCCACTCAGTGGAGCTACCAGTCTCTGGGCTGGTACTAGGGAGTGTCTGCAAAGAGTCCTATGATGTGGTGTCTTCAGGTCTTTCGGCTGTGGATACCAGCACCTGCTCTGGTGAAGGGAGCAGGGGAGTGCAGTGGACTCTGAAGGTCTTTGGTTGTATTTTTGTTTAGTGCGCTGGTTTTGTGTTGGTTGGCCTCCAGCCAGGAGGTGGTGTTTTCAGGAGTGCATCAGCTGTGGTTGAATAGGGAGGAATAAACTTGCCCCAGGGTTACGTGGTTTAAGTATTCCTAATTTTCTTTCTTTCTTTAATTTTTCTCTGCAATATTTTATAGTTTTCAATATACAGGTCTTTCACATCTTTTGTCAGACTTATCCCTAAGTATTTTATGCTACTGTTTTTATGCTATTGTTAATAATATTGTTTTTAAATTCTAATGTTTATTCATTGCTAGTATATAGACATACAGTTGAAATTTGTGTATTGATCTTATATCCTGCAGTCTTGCTGAACTTACTATTAGTCTTAGTAAATTTTTGTGTGGATTTTCTATGAAGATGATCATGGTGTCTGTGAATAAAGGCAGTTTTACTTCTTCCTTTCCAATCTGGATTCCTTTTACTTATTTTTCTTGCCTGACTACATCAGCTAGAATTTCTTGTACAGCGTTGAAAAGAGATGGTGAGAGCCAACACCCTTGTCTTGTTCCTGATTTTAGGGGAAAAGCATTTCAGTCTTTCACCATTAAGTATGATGTTATCTGTAGGTTTTTTTATAGATGTCCTTTATCAGGTTGAGGAAGGTCTCTTCTGTTGTTAGTTAGCTGAGAGCTTTTTTTTTTTTTAATCAGTAACGGCTGTTGGATGTTATCAAAGGCTTTTTCTATGTCTTCTGACATGACCATATGATTTTTCCTTTATAGTCTGTTAATATTGAGAACTCCAATGATTGATTTTAGAATATCAGACAAACACTTCCTTTGTGATCACTCGAGCTCAGTGTATTTCTGATACTAGCAACCAAAGATTTTGGATAAATACAATCTAGTTATTGAGATCTGATCATAGTTTCTCTGCCCAGCTTTGTATTTCAAAACTTAATTGATTTTGGAAGAAAGTTCTAGGTGACGTATGTAGGAAAGGGGAGAAACCCATAAACTGCTGGTGATTTGGAAAATATTTCTTACCAAGTACTTGCTATGTGTCAAGTGGCTTAGGTGTTGGGTGCTAAAATACACTCTCCTGAGATGTGGTGCCCAGACAGGGGCTGTTGCAAAGAAATCCCAGGGTTAAGCCTTCCTTATCCCTTCCCTCTCTGGATAGCAGGGCACACTTTTACATCTGGACTTTTGTTGCTGTTATTATTGTTTTTAATTAAACCTACACAAACCTGGTGAATCGAAGTTACTTCAGAGAAGAATGACAGTCAGTGAATCCAGAGAGAGATGGGTTTGATGCTTTCTTATCTCTGGCCACTTGACAGTTCATGGAGTCTTCAGAAATTTCTAATTTTATCAAATTGTTTTCTTTATTTAGTCATTTATTCAATAAACATAACCAAGTGTGTATAATGTGCCAGGACTCTCCTAGGCCCTTGTCTGTGTTTCCAAGAATTGTTTGAATTGCTGCATTACAAGTTCAAGCATAAATGGGAAGTAATCTAGCTCAACTCCTCATTTTACAGATGAGAAAACTGAGAATCTGAGAAGAGAAAAACATTGCCCTAGACTCTGCAGTCAGAGAATCACTACAACCACCACGTGATCCATTCACAGGTAAGTTGGACTTCCCTTTTTCTTCCGATTTCCCACCTTAATGATAGAGGGCATGGCTCTGGTGTCCCAGGGTTTGAGGCAAATTCCTGTTCCACCAATGACCATCTGTGCAACCTTGATGAACACAATGCTTACTTCTGGTGCTATTGCCCTGAGTATAGAATGTGGTTAATAATAACACCTATGTCAAAGGGTTATGGTGAGGCCACTGCTTCTTGCCTACTTCCTCCTGCTTCTAGCTTTCCGATGCATACATAGATGGTCACCATGTCCCACAGAGAAATAGGAACCATGCTCACACATTAAATCCTTGTGGCCCAGTGGGAAATTTTGTATCTTTGTTGACATTACATTTTTATCTATAAGATTCTTCACGAGACATTTGTGAGACATAGTCAATATTTTAAGATTTTATAACTCTTGAAGATATAACTTATTGAGTCATCTTGGGCAAGTCATTAGCATTTCTCAGATCACTTTTCCCACTTATTAGTGAGAGATAATAATTTTTTCCTGGCAGAATTATTGTAAGAATTAAATACTTATTTGTGTATGTTATGTTATACAAATGCCATCCTAGTTGTAAAAACAAAAATAATACGTATATTAAAGGAGGAACCATTCTGGAATTTTAAAAATATTAATTTTTTAAAGTAATACATTCAATAGTTAAAGAAAATGATATAGAAGTTCCTAAAGTGTGAAATAATGACACCTTGCCCAAATCTCTCTATGCTAGACTCACTACTGAAAGCAATCCTTTTAACTATTTCTGGTTTTAGTTTTTCGATTATTTTCTTCATACCGTTAAAATTGTTCTTAATTTTTTTTATATGTCAAGACTAGATATGGCAAGTGATGTATTACAATGATGGATAAGGATTTACCTCACTTTTTATCATATTCCCATCCCAATATGAGACTTTTATTTCTTTTATTAATTACCTTTGTAAATTCAAAGTATACATGTATATCTTTACTTCTTATTTTACCAACTATAGGCAATATATTTCTCTTCACTTTGGAAGATGAGGGAACTTGCCCCCGTACGTTTCTTCATTTCTTTTTAAATTCCATCTCTCCTCCTTTGTTATCTATTCTTTTACTTTGACATTGTTATGGATGACAACTTCTACAATTGATTCTGCAGCCAGAATGATATATTCTGCTATTGCTTTTTGGTTGATTCTAAAAGTTGAAAAGCATTGCACAGTGTTTACATTATGATTTTGATATAAATGTTATATAAATCTTTTCTGAAGCTAGGCATGTATCATGACTATATTTCCCTTTCTTGTGGGATATTTTGGCCCTTTTTTTCTTTCCTTTTGTCTTTTGTGTATGTGTGTTTCTGTTTAGCTTCTGGACACTGGGACTTCCATTTCCTCTCTGATGGTGTCAACAACACAATGCAAGCACCACATTCATTGTTTCCTAGGGAAGCTAAACAGTTCCATTCCTGGACCTATACCATGGGTGGGTAGAGAGGCCACACACAGGGACCACTAGCCATCTGGCTGCTCTTGCAGATGTACTTACCCTGCTCAGCCTACAGGTTGCTTTTGGGTGCCGTAAATTTTTTATGGCCACTTCCTGCACACCTCCATTAGATGAATGCTTTCATATAAATCTTTAACGTGCCTTAGAATTAATTTTAGTTTGTGTTATGACTCTGTAGTTGTTAGCTATTGCTGCATAACAAATTAGCCCAAAACTTAGTAACTGAAAACACTAATAATAATTTATCTTCTGTTGTTTTTTTTAACGGTCTGGAATTCAGCCAGGGGGGACACAGTGGGAAGGGCTTGTCTCTACTCATGGTGTTTGGGGCAGACTCAAAGGCTGGGGGCTGAAATCATCGGAGGGCCTGACTGAGGCTGGAGGATCTGCTTCCAAAATGACTCACTCACATGACAAGGTAGTTGATTCTGGCAAGTTGGCTTCCTTTCCAAGAAGTGCCTCTCCACATATAAGCTTCTCTGTAGGGTTGCTTGAGTGTCCTTATGACATGGCTGGTGGTTCCCAAAAAAGCAAGTGATCCAAGAGCAACATTCAGGAATAAGTTCTATCCTTTCTATGACCTAGCCTCAGAACTCACAAAGCATCACTCCCAATACACCCTATTCATTAGAAGCAAGTCAGTAATTCTAGCACACTTTCTAGGCAGAGGAATTAGGTACACCTGTTGAAGGGGAGCAGGTCATAATTAGAGGATATATTTTTGAACCACCGCAGAACCTAACTTAGGTTCGTACAAGTATATAAACAGCTGTCCAATACCACGTACTGAATAGTCTATCATTACTGTATCAGTTTGAGCCATGACTATTTGCATTTGCTAAGAATGTGTGTTATTATCATTGACGACCTTCCAGTGGGACAAGACGTGCAAACAGAAGACAGTGGTGTTGATGATCCTGACCCTGCATAGGCCGAGGCTAATGTGTGTTTGTGTCTTAGTATTTGACAAAAAGTTTAAAAAGTAAAAAATGAACAATTTCAAAAATAGGAAAAAGGCTTATAGAATAAGGATATGAAGAATGAAAATATTTTTGTATAGCTGTACAATGTGTTTGTGTATTTAAGCTGTTATTAAAAGTCAAAAAATTTAAAAATTCATAAGGTAGAAAAGTTACAGTAAGCTAAAGTGAATATATTATTGAAGGAAAGAAAACTTTTAAAAATAAATTGAGCATAGGCTTAGTGTACAGGGTTTTAAAGTCTACAGTAGCATAGAGTAATGTCCTAGGCCTTCATATTTACTCACCACTCACTCACTGACTCACCCAGAGCAACGTCCAGTCTCGTAAGCTCCAAGCGTATAGTAAGTGCCCTAGACAGGTATACCAGTTTTAATCTTCATACCATATTTTTACTGTATCTTTTCTATGTTTAGATACACAAATACTTACCATTGTGTTACAGTTGCCTACAGTGTTCAGTAGCACACTGTACAGGTTTGGAGTCTAGAAGCACAGCCTACAGCCTGGGTGTGTAGTAGGCTGTGCCATTTAGGTTTGGGTAAGTACACTCTATGTTGTTTGCACAATGATGCAATTGCCTAACGATGCATTTCTCAGAACGTCTCATTGTTACGCAACAGAGGACTGTGAATGAGAGTTTATTTTGTTTTTCAGTCTGTGCTGGCAGTGAATCATACATAGCTTAGTTGATCAGACAAGCTGCTTTTCTTGAGCAGAGAAAGAACTAGGAGAGAAACGGGGCTTTGGAACCCTGATGCGGCAATGCTGAAAGAGGAGAAATATTCCAAGGAAGGGAAAGGTGTGTTGCAGAACGATGAAAAATAGGCGGCTCCTCACAGCTGTTCTCAGCAGACGAGACGGGGTGGGCTGCAGCTCCGCCGGTGCCTAACACTGAGGGCCTCCATCCTGCTGACTCAGTTGTATGGGGACTGCCGTGCTGGCTCCTCGTCAGATGCTGCTCTGGTCTCCCTGCAGAAGATGCCACTGGAGTTGCCTCCTCAAGGATGGGGGCATCTGAAGGCCCCGGACACTCAGCTCTCAGGCTGGCTGAGGTCTCAGGAGCACCGCCTGGCGGAGGGCAGAGCCAAGCTGACGCGGGAAAGTAGGGCACAGAAGCACTCCGCGTTGGCCCGGTAACAGCTAGCCCGAAAAGTCTGTATTTAAAGGGATAGTAACTTGGACTTGTTCTGCAGTATCCCCGCAAGGGCCTGACCGAGTGAGCAAGCATGGCGGGCCGCGGGGCTTTCTGCACAGTGGCGCTTCCCAGTCAGGCGGGACGGGCGCCCTGGAACCCAGGAGGAAGCACACAGGCCCCACAGAGAGCGGCTGGCAAGATTCACTCGGGGATTAGGATGCTGGCCAAATCGCGGAACTCGAGGCTGGAATCCAAGCTCAACAGGAAAGCAGTGAAATACAAATTGGAAAAACAGGGCTTTGGAGCAGGGAGGGAGCGGGTGCCTGCCTGTCCCACCAGCGCCGGTTTAGGAAGGCGGGACTGATGCTGGCCGCCCCCTGCTGGACGCGACGCGGCATCTCACCGGCGGCCGGGGAGCGGGCTTGGTTCCTCCTGGAACCGGTGGGAAGAGGGTCTCAGAGGAGGCTGTGGGGGGACCCCCCGCTTACCCTTGTTCCTCCCACCGTTCCCTCCGGATGCCTCGGGGCAAAGGCCTTCTTCCACCTATAAAAAGAATTTACACAGGGGTCTCGGAACCCTGGCACACCAATCCCCAGCTAACGAAATCCCCGAGTTGGGGGATTTGAGAGGGTCAAGTTTGGCCCAAGAACCCGCAGTCCTCTTTGGTCTTCGGCCCTCTAAGTGTGGGCTTCTAGCACGGCGGCTCTGGGCAGACCTGGGTGCTTTCAGTGACGACAATAATTACCACAGTGACGGTGACCTGCACCCCAACAACAATAATTACCACAGTGACGGTGACCTGCACCCCAACAACAATAATTACCACAGTGACGGTGACCTGCACCCCAACAGGACTGCGGTGTGTGAAGCACTCAAGAGAGCCCCTGCAACCAACCTGCCAGGAGTCAGCTCCTGAAAACAGGGTCGGAAAAGGTCACTGCCCGTCAGAATCGAGCTGTTCACAAAAAGCTGGAAAGGTTAGGAGCTTTGTCTATTTCAAGGGCAACAAATTGCTTTCACCCTGAGGACCCTGAAGACGAGTTTCCCTCACGGCAGCTCTCAAGACAACAGGGATCAGATTCAGAAAGACACTGCCCCTGTAAGGCTCTTGTTTGTCTTGTTTTTAATTCCCGCCCTCCGCCTCCAAATCTCAGTCCTCTATCTGTGAAATGGAATTCAGCCTTGCCTGTCCTCAAAATTAAGACAAGGCATCACGTGTGCGTTAAGATGAAACAAGATCTTAGCAAAGGAGTAATGATTTCTTTTTTAAAACATTTTTTTACTGTAGTAAAATGTACTATAACATAAAATTACCATTTCAATCGTTTGTAAGTTCAGTGCCATTAAGTACATTCACATTGTCGGGCAGCTGTCAGAGGTGTTCGAACCAGAGCGACTCCATCTTGAACAGGGGCTGCGCAAAATGAGGCTGAGACCTGCCGGGCTGCATTCCCAGGAGGTGAGGCATTCTTAGTCACAGGATGAGTCATTGGCTGCCAGGGAGGAAGGTTGGTTACCCCATGAACCAAGAGGAGGTTTCACCGGATACAGGTCACAAAGACCCCGCTGATGAAACAAGATGTGGTAAAGAAGCTGGCCGAAACCTACCAAAACCAAGATGGTGATAAAAGCGACCTCTGCTCGTCCTCACTGCTCATTATACACTAATTATAATGTATTAGCATGCCAAAAGACACTCCCACTAGTGCCATGACAGCTTACAAATGCCATGACAATGTCTGCAAGTCACTCAATATGGTCTAAAAAGGGAAGGAACCCTCAGTTCCAGGAACTCCCCATCCTTTCCCAGAAAACTCATGAATAATACACTCTTTGCTTATCACATAATTACAAAATAACCATAACCATACCAAAGTAAAGGAGTAAATAACTGAAGTAAGGATACTTTTATCCAAAGGAATAAATTTACCAAAGTAAAATAACCAAAGTAAAGGAATAAAAGGGTGGCTACTCCATAGGCAGGGCCCGTGCTGCTGTTCTGCCTATGGGGTTGCCACCCTTTTATTCCTTTACTTTTCTTAATAAATGTGCTTTCATTTGACTCTTGGCTCCCTCTTGAATTCCTTCCTTCATGTAGCCAAGAACCCACTTAACCTCCCAGGCTGAACCCCAGTTTCAGGGTTCATCCTATGACACAAGCATCACCACCAGCTATTTCCAGAACTTTTTCATCATCCCCAAAAAACTCTGGATTAATTAAACACTTAACTCCCTATTCCCCCTTCCCCTCAACCCCTGGCAACCACCAGGGTACTTCTGTGAGGTACCTGGAGTTGTCTCCATAAATTCGACTACTCCAGGTACCTCACAGAAGTGGAATCTTACAGTATGTGTCCCTTGTGACTGGTTTATTTCACCTAGCATAATGTTTTAAGGTTCATCTATGTTGTGGCATGTGTCAGAATTTCCTTCCTTTTTAAGGCTGAATAATACTCTATTGAATGAATAGATCACATTTTGCTTATCCACTCCTCTGTTGATGGACTCCTGGGTTGCTTCCACTCCTTGGCTATTGTGAATAATGCTGCTATGAATGTGAGTATGCAAATACCTGTTTGAGTTCCTGCTTTCAAAGCTTTGGGGTATATATCCAGAAATGGAATTGCTGGATCATAGGGTAAATCTATTTTGGAGGAATAGTCATACCATTTTCCACAGTGACTACCATTTTACATTCCCACAAAATTATTTCTTTCTATCTGCCTTCCCCCACTAGATAGAACACAGAGAAGTTACTTTTTCATTTCTAAATCCCCAGCACCAGGAACAGTGTCTAGTTCATAACAGAGCTCTATAGAGAGCGGTGGGGAAAAAAATGCAATTTATATGCTGCTGCCTCTTCATCTGGCATCTCAGTACATGGCACACAGAAAGTAGGCACTGAAGAAGGGTTGAAAGACCTAATGAGTACATGAATGAATGCAGTTACCATTGCTTTTTCCTTGGCGTGAGGACAGACATTTTTGTAAATTAAGCTACTTAGTTAAATGTAGACCTCTGGCCACTTTTGCTCATCCAGAAGTTTCACTTTAATGCCACTTCAAAGATACTGTTTTCTGTAAATCAGATCATAATTGTGATGAGAATGATGTAGGGATATGTCCTGGAGTCTCCCCATCCCCCACCCCACAGCCTAATGTATAATGCACATTTTATTCAGGACCATTTTGGGATATGCTGGATGTATAGGATCTGTTCCAGAACACAGGATAATGGGGCTCTTTTCTGGAGATGTCATGGTTCCATCATTAGATAGCAGGTGTGTCGTCTGCAGGAACTGGTCTCACTATTCAACCACTGGTTGAAAGATTGGTTCAAGATCAACTCTTTGAAACGTCAAAGTATTACTTTGACAAATGCTTTTTTTTATATTTCTCAACTAATTAACCTTGAAAAGTTCACCATGAAGTTGAGTTGCCTACACTTATACATTGTATGGACACTGAGATGCAATTTTTAGGGCTGTGTGGGCATCAGCAATGCCTGCTTTCAATACATTGTAGCTATGCTCAGTGTCATGGGCCTTGCAGGTCTGACCTCTTTTTGTTCAAGCATTGAAGCCAATCTAAAACTCTTTTCCAAAAAGAAATGTTTTCTTTGCTAATAAGTCACCATCAACTGCAGCAGAGGCAGCTGTTTGGGCTTCACAATTTGCGGAAGCACATGCCAGCCTTGCTCTGTTTTGTGCTTGTTGACAGTACATGGCTTTCGCCTTGTTCAGCATCAGGGAGTAGCTGTTACTTGGGTCATGGAATTGGATTTAACCCTGGCTTTCAGCTAGCCAGTCCTCATCAGGAGCTTGGGCAGGAGAAATAGTACTCTGGTGAATAGTCTGAAGACATTAGATCATAGATGACCTTGGCTGCATGCAACTAAACCCAGACCACAACAGTTTATCCAAATAGGGTTAACCAGACAAGTACAATGTGTACCCAAATGATATCAGTGTCCCATGATCCTTCCATCATCCACTGGATGATTTCTTAATTCAAAGTCAAACAAAAACAAAAGCAGACTTGAAACATTCTCATCCATCCTTGAAACTGGATCACATTCCATGGTCTCGCTCTTTGAAGCGGTCAACTGAACAGCTGGATTCACGGTCTGGAGCTGGGAAGAGGAGTGCCTTAGTCCATTCCTGCTGCTATGACAAAATAGCTTAGACTTGGTAATTTACAAATAATAGATATTTATTTCTCATTGTTCTGGTGGCTGGAAAGTCCAAGGTCAAGGTGCCGGCAGAGTCAGTGTCTGGTAAGCTCTCTGTTTCCGAGATGGCACCTTGTTGCTGCATCCTCTGAAGAGGACAAATGCTGTGTCCTCATATGGCAGAAGAGATGCAGGGCAAAAGGGCCAGGAAGCCCTCTTGAGCCTCTTTAATGAAGGCATTAATTCCATTCATGAGGGCAGAGCCCTCATGATTTTGGGCCTTAACCCAAAAGGCTCCACCTCTTAATACCAGCACAATGAGGTAAGTTTCACCATGAATTTTGGAGGGACATAAACATTCAAACCGTGGCAAAGAGTCTGGACTAGGGGATGTCTCTGTAGAGTGCTTGTCCACTGCCAAAAGAAAGGGATGAGATGAGGAATGCGAAGCTGAGAAGGGGAGGGTTTGAGATCATCACTGCATTGAGAGAAAGGGGAGTTGAGCAGAGGAGTGTAGTGTAATGGTGGGCATGGTGATGGCTCAAATGAAGAAGGTGATTGCAGATTTCCCTGTTGCGTGCTTGGTGTTCGGAGCTCAACCACATGCTCAGTGAGAGTAGAGAGTTGAGTTCACCCAGGCCTGTAGTTCTGCCTGACAACTGCAGTGAAAAGGCATAGGGGAGGGTGCTAACCATATTGGCAAGAGTGTTTTCGGAGTCATGGGGCCTGGAATGCAAGCTGGCTATGGAGGCAAGTAAAGGGAGGCTGGTGGCTTGGGAGATGCAGACTGAGAGACATTCTGAGGTAGGAGCATTTGGACGAGCATGCTGGGAGGACAAGAAGCCATGGTCAGAGGTGGATGTTCAAGTTTTGGAAGGTGGAACAGCTAGGGGTGATGACAAGGTGTAGGGTGTGACTTTGAGAATGGACAGTTGGGGCAGCATAGCACAGAAGGTCACTGAAGGAGGAAATTGAGGAGCCCAGAGCCCAGGGTGGGGGATGGCAGTTGTCTATATGTGTGTCTGTTAGGGGTCGAGTTTGGCTGCATGTAACAGACAACCCAAATAGCAACAGCTTAAAAGAGACAAGAGTATAATTTCTTCTGATACAGCAAAAAGTGCAGAAGTAGACAGCTCAGGTCTGGCATGGTGACTCCAAGATGTCATCAGCAACCCAGAGTTCATTGATCTTTTTGCTTCCCAGGGGTATGGCACTCTTCCTCATGCTTACCAGATGGCTGCTGGAATTCCAGGAATCACATGCAAATTCTAGTCAGGAGCAAAGAGGAAGAGACACAGTGAAAAGGGATATACAGTGGCAGAAGGAAGCTCCTCAAATGAACCCTCCTAGAACTCTAGCCAGTAGCTTCTCCTTCTATCACAGTGGCCAGAACTGTGACAAGTGACCATCTTTAGGGGAAAAAAGATGCCGAGAAAGGTGGAATTTTGTCGCCACCTTACATTTTCAAAGGAGTTCCATTCGTAAGTACAGAATGCTCAGAGAAGAGGCGGCGGATCTAGGCTATGGAGCAGCAGCTCCTAAGGGCACAGTGGGAAGGTTTCAAGACTGAGGAGAATCTTGGATTTGGGTGGGGAAGGCAGTTCACAGTACTGCGGAGGAAATGCTGTGAAAGAGAAAGTTGAAGGCATGGAAGCTTAAACTTTTAATATGACTGGTGAATACAAAGATGAAGGGCAAAGGGAACTCAGATTCATGGTGGCCAGATTAAGACCTTTAGCGGATCTGTCTCCCAGCCCCACATACCCACTTCCAGGTTCTGCTTTTTACTGGAGCTCAAAGTCTGCAACCTTCATTCTCTGAGTCCCTTACATTTTCTTAGGCTTCTTGCTAGCTTCTGCCATAAAGAGGCCCTGGCAGGAGACTAGGTGGCAGGGGGCAGAGGTAAGGATTCCACGTAACAGGTGCTGGAAGTTGCTGGTATGGCAATGCAAACTGGGCCCCGGTCGAGGGAGCACTACTTTGGTAGATCCAGAGTCAACCATGGTAACTGTGACAGTGTCTTCAACAGTGCAGCAGTACACACAGGCCCCTGGTGCTGGAATCCAATCCAGGGACAGGAGCAGCATGTAGTCACCAAACACCATCTTGCCTTCATGTCACTTTTGCATTTCTTCTTTCTCCCTCTTACTGTACCAGCTACCTGTGGAGATGTCTAACCTTTTATCTGTAGCTGTCTGCTTAGGAACAAAAGAAAAGGCAGCTTATTGCATGACTCAGCTTTCAGCTTGATTTTTTTCTTTTGGCAGAGTGAATTGGGGTCCCAGGTTTTAATTTTCCCTTTGTAGTAACTTTCCTCAACATGCAATTTAATACAAAAAGAACAATAAACCTTAACAAAGTTTGATGTGTATTATTCCAGACCTTTCTCTTTGATTTTATGCACATTTATCTGAATCCACGCAGATTATGTCCTATGGGTCTGTGTGTTTATATACGTATTTTTTTGGTGTGCCTCATTCTGTAACTTGATTTTTTTAAAAATTTGATAACTGATCTTAGAGATCTGTCCATGTTGTTACATATATGAGATTTTTGTATTTCTTTTAATTAATGGTGTTCAAGTAGCCATTTATGTAATGATGAACATTCAGGTTTTTGCAATTTTTTGCTCTTAATAAGGTGCCCTGGTGAACAAACATTCTTGTACATGTGCCAGAGTTTCTCTGGAGTAATTAACCAGCGCGGAATTACAGAGTTTAGAATGTGTGCACTTTTAGTTTTACTAAAACTAAAGTAAAACTTTAATTTTACAGGTTGCCCAATTGTTCCTCAAAGTGGCTGTGCCAATTTATACGCCCACCCATGGGTAGCAGAGTGTCCTCTCTAATTCTTGATTTTTCTAAGCTCTTTAATTTTGGTTAGTTGGGAGATAAAACAGTATCTTTCTGTTTTAGTTTTCATGTCCCTATGGACTAATTTTAGCATCTGAGCATCATCTGGTAGGTTGGTGGTGGCTCCTTCAGCTGACTGGTGAGGTGATGTGGTGCATACTCCATGGTTTTCCGTGGCAGGCCTTAGAAATGGCTCTTTTTGACAAAAAGATTCACTAAGAAGCTTACTGTGATATCTTTAAAAAAATTAATATTTTGTGAGTACCTAGTAGGTGTATATGTTTATAAAATGTATATACATGAAATTTTTTGCTATGGCCATACAATGAGTAATAATCCCATCAGGGTAAATGAGGTGTCCATCATCTCAATCATCAGGGTTTCTTGTGCTGCCAGAAGATGCTACTGAGCTGTCAGTCGTCTGAGGCTGTTGACCTGGACAGAGGCAAGGGGGAGAAACACAGCCCCAGGCCTGGCCAAGAGCAGGACCTGTGCAGATGCCCCCAGAACTGTAGATGCCAAGCAGTGAGTGGCAGCCCCTTTTGTGGCAGGCCTCTGTGGAGGGCCACTGTTCAGCCCTGGGGTTCATTATATTTCGGGGAAGCTGGACAGTGTTATAGATTCCTTCAGATGATATGTAGTCTTGTGATGAATTTAGATTCTGAGGCTTCAAGCAGCATCCATTGGGGAACTATAACCTTTCTGCTATGATAAGATGGAAAAGGGCAGGACAGGGAAGGGAAGGGAAACCTGAGATTGGCTGTGGTTACACTTCAGTTAATTTTTTTTTTTTTTGAGATGGAGTCTTGCTCTGCTGTCCAGGCTGGAGTGCAGTGGCACAATCTCAGCTTACTGCAACGTCCGCTCCCCAGGTTCAAGTAATTCTTCTGCGTTAGCCTCCCGAGTAGCTGGGACTACAGGTGTGCGCCATCACGCCTGGCTAATTTTTGTATTTTTAGTAGAGACAGGGTTTCACCATATTGGCCAGGCTAGACTCGAACCCCTGACTTCGTGACCCTCCCGCCTCGGCCTCCCAAAGTGCTGAGATTACAGGCATGAGCCTCTACAAGATGCTATTCAGCAAGCTAATGGAGCCACCTTTCCTGCAGACCTCAGTTATATTGTGGCAGGAAAGGATCAACTCATTCTGTTTCTGGGAGACTCACGTTCAAGTCCAGGCTTTGGGACTTTGTGCCTCAGTTTCCTAACCTGTAACACTGAGTCCTGCTTCCCTCGGGGCGGGGGGATCCTGCTGTTAATAAGAAGCACCAAGCCAGAAATCAGGACCACAAGTTCTAGCCTTTGCTACAACGGGAACTCTCTGGGTAACTTAAGCGTTTTTCCTTAAGCTCTCTCCCTCGGTTTTTCAATCTGTAAGAGGGTGTGAGCATGCCTGTTGCACTGGCTCCTGTGGGATTAAAGAAGACAGGAGGTGTGAAGAGTTTGGATAAACGCGCGGATATAGCCTTCAGGTGCAAACTCAGGTGTGCAGGAAAGTGGACTGGGAGTCTTTCCAGCCACAAACTAAAACCTAACTTTAGATGTAAAGAGTATATGCAGTTTTGGATGAAACCGCTTGGTCGGGGCGATTTCCGGCCTATCTTCCCGGGAAACTGGGCAGCAGGGCTGCGAGATTTCCAAAATGAGGACAAGCTCCGAAGACAAGCCTCGCGTCCTCCAGCTCTTCCAGGATCGCACGGCTCCGGTCGGCTCCCGCGCGCCATCTGGTGCCGCGTCCCCGCCACTGCCCAGAAACCACGTGTAAGAAAGTGCTGACAACCTAACTACGCACAGTGGTTTCGACCCATCCCAACCAGTAGGGAAGGAGGAGGCGGGGCGGAGGAAAGCGAGGGCCCAATCCCCTCCCGCTTTCCGAGGGGAAGGCGGGGCTTGAGGTTTACCACGTTGGGTTTGTCCGCAGCGCTAATTACTTTTTCCAAAGGCTGGAGGGCTTCACTCCGGCTGGCGCCGCCGCCTAGCGCGCTCCCGCTTCGCCGCCACGGTCCGGGGGGAGCTGCCGGTCCCGGGTACCATGTGTGACGGCGCCCTGCTGCCTCCGCTCGTCCTGCCCGTGCTGCTGCTGCTGGTTTGGGGACTGGACCCGGGCACAGGTAGCGCCCCCTCCCACAGCCCTCTTCACCCCGCGTCCTGAGGCTACCTTCCCTCTGCGTTCTCGCCGCGTCCTGGCGGCCCGGGGGCGGCGGTGGGACCGCTGACTGCGCCCGAGCGGAGGAGGCGCGGGCCGCCGCCGGAGTACGGGAATCGGGTGGCTCCGTGGCAGGCGCGCCGCCGCCGGGTCTCCGCTCGCCGATGGCGGCGCCGTCCCGGGAGGTGCTCGGGCGGCTGCGCCGGAGACCCTCCCTGGGTGGCGCGGGCCAGCGTGGAGGTGCCGGGCGAGGGAAGGGAAGGCAGCGCCCGCTCCGGGTCGCGCTGTCCCCTCGCTGGCGCGGCTGGCGGCCAGCGGGAGGGCGGGCGTCCGGGCGGGCCCCGCCGCGCTGACGCGTCTCCTCTCTCCCCGCAGCTGTCGGCGACGCGGCGGCCGACGTGGAGGTGGTGCTCCCGTGGCGGGTGCGCCCCGACGACGTGCACCTGCCGCCGCTGCCCGCAGCCCCCGGGCCCCGACGGCGGCGACGCCCCCGCACGCCCCCAGCTGCCCCGCGCGCCCGGCCCGGAGAGCGCGCCCTGCTGCTGCACCTGCCGGCCTTCGGGCGCGACCTGTACCTTCAGCTGCGCCGCGACCTGCGCTTCCTGTCTCGAGGCTTCGAGGTGGAGGAGGCGGGCGCGGCCGGGCGCCGCGGCCGCCCCGCCGAGCTGTGCTTCTACTCGGGCCGTGTGCTCGGCCACCCCGGCTCCCTCGTCTCGCTCAGCGCCTGCGGCGCCGCCGGCGGCCTGGTACTGCCCGCGCCACCTCCGGGTCGGCCCGTCTGGTCTGTTGCGGCGCACAGTGGTCGCCGTGGAGGGTGGGGGTGGGGCGCCTCTGCTGGAAGTCCAGCCTCCAGGGGAACCGGAGGGAACCCCCTGCCTTTCCACCTCTCCCCATCCCCCACCCCGGCCTTCAGTATCCTCTATAGGCAAAGCGGGCAGCATCCCAGTCCAGCGCCTCTGCAGCCCGTGGAACCCACGCGGAGCTGGGGTTGCATGGGGTATACGCCGCCCACCCTAGGGAGCGCAGATCTAGCAGGGATGAAGTTGTCAGGGCCCTGGACAGAGGCGCCCTGGCCCCGATGTAGAGAGAACACTGCATCTGCACCGCTGGGTCAAAGTGTATGTCACGGGAGTACCTGTGTGCGTATAGGTTATGTTCCTGGACGTGGAGGTGTGGGAGTGGGTATTCACCTCCCTTCCTTTTGAGTCTTCTCTCTGTACCTGGAACAGGAAGTTTGGAGAGGTACCCAGACAGGCCACGGCTCACCCCACTCTTCTTAGTTGAAACGTAAGAAACAGGAGAGAAAGGGTGTTTGTCTTTGCCTCCTTATACTATTAGTAGGCGTTTGTCTGGTGCCCACCCCCAACCAGGCCTGAGGGGTGCTTACATTGGTGATAAACCCTATTCCTGCCTCCGGGAGCTCCCTTGCTGTGGCAGTAACTTCCCTGCCCCGAAGTTCCTGGCTTGTTGCATTTGAGGCACCCGTAACAGGTGCTCCCAGGGGGAGGGGGGGTTCTTGTGTGCACTTGCCCTGCCTGCGCACACACTTGATCATGTGGCTACACTGGCGCCCAGACGAGCACTCAGCTTCTCCATCGTGCACCGAAAGCAGCACACATGGCCGGCAGATGCGCTGTGGTATGGACCCAGAGCATGAATCGCAGGGGTTCTCTGTCTTCTGTCATGACTGGCCTCTGGGGAGGCAGTTTCTGATATTAGTTTGTGTCTGTCCTTTCCAGGCACAAGAAACCTCCCCACACCTCCACCTTTTCTTGTGCCACCGTCTAGAATTCTCCAGCCCTTACTCACAGAGTCTGTGGCGAGTCCTTGAGAATCTACGAAGCTAGAAGGCTGGGGGTGCAAGGTCTTATGTGAGACCTCTCCTTTCTTCCCAGTGCTGCGGGTATCTCTGTGTGTAGTTCCCTAGATCAGCCTGGCTCTCCTTTCAGGAATTTTCTGAGTTCTGATTAGGGTATGATAGGCTTTTGCTCAGCAAAAGGCAACTTTGCTGAAACAAAGTAGGCAACTTTGGTGAAACAAGGAAAGTGATATAGACCCTTGGAGGGGGCCTGGTAGGAAGGAGCTAGTGTGGACCTGGGGCGGGGAATGTGGACCTGGGGCGGGGAATGTGGGTTGTGGGCAAGGAGGCTTAAGTAGTAGGAGTGAGAAAGGCTCAGATCACTCACTGTAGGGCTCGGGTCAAGGCTGTATCATGTTCTGGGAGGGACTGGAAGGCCCACCTCATTTTTCCTGTTTTTGCCAAAGTGTTTAAAGTCTAAGTCACATCATTGTACTGTACATGGAAACATCTGCATCCCATTTGCTGCGGTTTAGTGAGTTTCTGTAGAGGTCAGAGTTTATACTTCTTGGTGTAAAGTTTCCAGCAAGGAGCTATCTGTGAAGGAGCCGAGGTGGAAAGCTGGATAACATTGATTTAAAATCCTCGCAGAATGAGGGCTGGACCCATCTCAGCCAGCTTCTCGGCAAGACTGTCCTTCCCTTTAGCACCATGTGAGGGTGCTGTGCTTTAGATAAAGGAACCTGGCCAACAGGCTGAGTTCAGTGTGTGCCAGTGGCGGGTGTACCTCTAAGACTTCAGCTTTTAAATTCCTGCTGGAGCAGACACTTCTGTTGTTTAGTCTGCCTTGTTCATCCCGTTCGTGTGAGCTGGACATTGGACACTTCCCGCTCCATACATATCGAAGGCAGGAGGGAAGAGACAGTGGGGTGACTTGAGGTGGACCCTTTGCTTGCAAGGTGGTCCTGAAAGCGTAAAGAAAAGAAAGCAACAGGAATTTGGGCTGACCAAGTTTGCACTGCAGACTAGCTTTGACCTTGGTTCTCAGTTCAGGCGGCTGATGATGTTGTGTTAGTCCCTCTTGACTGTGGTGGAAGCTCTGTGAAGTGGAGATGTGGAGTTGTGTGTGCGTATTTGCTATGACAGGCTCAGCTATAAGATGTGGGAAGGGAGGCTGTAAGTAGATGATTTTTAGTGGCCATGGATGAGGGGCATTGCAAAGTGTCCTTGTATCTAAAAATGAGGAGCAAGAGTCGGCAAACTTCTCTTAAGGACCAGATAATAAATATTTTAGGCTTTGTGGGCCACACAGCCTTTGTTGCAGCTGCGCAAAGCTGCCCTTTTAGTGTGAACGCAGCTACAGCTACGGATGGCATACAAGCGAATGGGTGTGGCTGCGTTCAACAAAACTTCATTCCGGATGTTGAGTATCATGTTAATTGCTGGTAAGTCCCACTGTATCGAACGTCTCCTAAAGGGCTCAGTAGAGAGTGTTGAGTGCCTGGGCTGGGGGCACACAGGTTCTGTTCCATGTTGCATGGAATCTGTGCTGTTTGTCTCCAGAGATGTTTGCTATCTGTTTAAAGGAGACGCATTATTAGAATAGATCATTCCTTAGCTGTTTAGGGGCCATAGAGAGTAAAGCACCTGTTCCGTTTTTGCTCCTTCTCCTTTTGACAGCAGACAGAGGCATGGGTCTGCAGCGTTCCTTTCTTGGTGTCTTGTCTTGAAAAGCTGGGCCAGCTGCGCTTTTTGGATCTTCAAAGACTATAGACTTAAGTTTTAATTGTTTTCTGTTTATGCTTCTTCATTGTTTTTACATTTCCAAGAGTCTTTAGGGCATAGGTGTTTTGGAAGTGTTTCTATGAGCATATCGTTTCAAAGCATGAACTTCAGGTGTGTGAGGAAAGCCTTTCCACTCCGCATGAATTTATGTAAGTTCAGATCAGCTGCCTCTGTGACCAGGACTGGATTGTGAAAGGCCAGTGGAATTGGAATCAGGCTGAACTTCATAGGTAGACAGGATAGCAGAGAGGGCACTTCAAGAACAGCATGAGCGTCGGGCTCTGAAAAGAATCTATGCAGCTTGTCCAAAGTGAGTGGCTGGAGGACTTGTTTTAGGAAGACGGAACGAGAGGAGGGGAGGGCTGGAGGCCCCTGCTATTGGGTTTGGTCTGCCAAGCAGCGGCCATCCTTCCTTGGATGATACAAAGCTTGGGAAGGCCACCCACTGGAATGTGTCCACCCCTTCTTGGCCAAGGCTGTGGCCTGCCAGGGGCACACTGTGAGATGGTGAGACCAGACAGACCACCAAGGAGCTGTGGGCTGCAAAACATTAAGCCATAACCGCGTTCCAGTCCACCTTGAAGGACTATGAGGTCAGGGGTCCTCCTGCCATAGCTCCTCTGTTGTCACAGCCACATGCTGTAGGACTCTTATTTGGAATCACTGGGGTCAGTCTGGTGGCCCAGCCCACCCTCACTCTGACTGGTCAGCCTGACTGCAGACCATGTGTCCATGTTGGTAGCACGTCATTTGTGGCACATGGGACATTCATAGTTCTGCACAGCTGTTCCAGTCCCCTTGAGAACTTTTAGAGAATGCTCACCTCTAATTTATAGGGGAGCAAGTGTAGTCCAGATAAGAATAGGTGGGGGCAGCTGGGTGCGGTGGCTTATACCTGTAATCCCAGCACTTTGGAAGGCTGAGGCGGGTGGACCACCAGGTCAGGAGCTGAAGACCAGTCTGGCCAACATGGTGAAACCTCGTCTCTACTAAAGATACAAAAAATTAGCTGGGCGTGGTGATGGGCGCCTGTAATCCCAGCTACTCGGGAGGCTGAAGCAGGAGAATCACTTGAACCTGGGAGGCGGAGCTTGCAGCGAGGTGAGATCGCACCAATGCACTCCAGCCTGGGTGAGCTTAGCCAGCTGATGAGTAGGCAGGTTAGGTTAGACGTGTTGGGGACCCTTTTAAGAGGGCAGCCTGCATTTGTACAACTCCTGTGATGAAGAAGCAGGTTTGGGATGTTACTTCCTCTTTCTTTAGAAAAGAGTTATCAAACCCTTTTGATTGATTGATTTACAAAATTGCCCCAGCTTTATAATGCAGCCTACTCAGTGGAGAACAGCTGAGTAGGAATCAGTCTTGTCAGAAATTTTATGGTGTAGAGACCCATTGGAAGGGACTGCATTATAATACATCGTTATATTGAGACAGGTCTGAGGAAGGTACGTAGTCCTAAGTGATTACTTAGTATTGCTGAGGAATTGATCGTGTGCAGAATAAATATGTTTGGAGAATACAAAACACATATATAGAACTTTATAAAAAGAAACAATTGAGTGGATGTTAAGGGGCACTTTGGCAGGAATGGAAGAAGGGCAAAGACAGTTTCGTGAAGTTTAGAGGCGCGGAAGTATTGGAGGGAAGAACTCAGAAAGTTCTAAGGCCTCTGGCTGCCACCTCTGGAGCAACATTCCTGTGGCCTCATGGTGGCTTCTGTTTGTCCCCCTTTGTCCTCTCCAGCCGTCATACTCTTGTGTTCCTCCTGATTGCCCAGGGCTTCATCCAGCTGCAGCTCTCCAGGGCTGGGCTGACTCCTCTTAGGATGCCAGGCACTGACTGCTCCTGCACCAAGCTGCCCACCAGCGTCGTCTAGGACACATACTAGATTTTCCCACTTTGAACTTTTGTTTAGTTGACAACATTTAAAAGCAAATGAAAAAGAAGTAAGAGATGGGACGATGAACTGAAGCAGTTTTCTTTGACGGACTGCATTCTTCGAGCTTATTTCCTGAACTCTGAAATACTGCAGCTGCCTGATCTTGGATGTGTGTGATGGGGAAGATGTTTTTTGCAGCCCGTACATCTGGGGGAACCATGCAGAGTCGTTGGTTAACTTTTCCCTGGACCTGCTTCTGTGCACAGGTCCGCAGATGCATAGTCACGTGCTTGCTTCTTAGGAAATGAAACTGTATGGCCATTTGGAGCTGTGATCTTGAGCGAGTCACTTAACTCCTTTGAACCTTTCTGCCTGCAGCCATACAGGGGTAAATAACACAGGCCCTGCAAGGCTGTTGATAGAATGGAACAAGATAAAGTCTGTGAAATGATTTAGTGAGGGCCTGGCACATTGAGGCATTAAAAACAGGCTGCTTCTCCTGCCCCGCAGGCTGTTCCCAGACTTTTCTAGTTATACATCAGCTGATCAGTCATCGCTGTTGCCTGAATGAGCAGATCATTATCACACACCTGCCATGTGCAGGATGCTCTGGTAGGCGCCCAGCAAGGCTCAGAGAGAAAGACAATGCAGGCCCTGTCTGGGAAGACAGTCCCAGCCTCCTGGAGGTAGGTGCGCTGGAGCCTGGAACTGGGCAGGGCGGGACTTTGGGGAGGGAGGAGGGTAGGCTTCAGATTCCAGGAGGGAGGAGTGACTGAAAAGTCACCGAGGCCCCATTGTCCTGAGATAAGGGACCCATGAGTGGATTTGTGGGGTGGTGGTTTTAAGGGAGAGATGGGAATGGAGGAACTGAACTGGCAGGCATGTGGATTAGATGGGGCAGGTCTCTGGGTGCCAACCAAAGGCATTTGGACTTGATCCTAGAGCAGTGGTTCTCAGCCTTGAGCTGGCGTTACAGTCCCCTGGAGGGCCCGTTAAACTGACTGCTGGGCCCCATCCAGGAGTTTTTGATGTAGCAGGTCTGGGGTGGGCCTGAGAGCTTGCATTTCTCACAAGTTCCCCAGGGAATGCTGATGCTGATGTCCTGGGAGGGCACTCTGAGGGTCACTGGCTGAGAGGCAATGGAGGACGGGTAGTTGGGGAATCCTGGGGCTAGCCGTATGGGGAGGACTGGACGAGGGGAGCACTTAGAGCAGGGAGGTGACCAGGCTCAAGCCTCAGAAAGGAAGGAAGACCACACGAGAGGGACTCTGCGGGGCAGGCTGGCCGTCCTTTTTGGCTGGCTGGCACTGACTAGTGGTCTGAAAGGGCTGACACTGAAGTGAGGGACCCCCACATTACCAAGGAGAGGCCTGCTTTGGGAAGAAGACCAAGCATCTGTGCTCAGGCATTTCACATTCGAGGTGGCGGCGGGACCGGGGGAGGGGCCCTCCGGGTGGTGCCTCATAAGGGGTGCAGGTTGGGAAGCCCCACATGGCCGTGTTGTGTGGAGGAGGCTCCTTCCATGGAAAGAGGTGCGTGCCCGCTGGAGAGTCAGAGGCAGGACGGGAGGATCTGCAGTTACAGGGGGGCTTTCTCTTCTTGGAAGCAGGTTGATCCCTACAGGAAGCAAACTCACCACCCCGTTGGGCCTATCCTCTCAACCCATCTTGACCTAGAGAAGGAGACCTAAGACCCACTCGTGTTAACTGAGGAGCTGCAGACTCCTGAAGAAAGGGAATTCCATTGCGGTCTTTATGGAATCCTGTGACTTTGTCCCCTCCCACAGAGGCATGCTGCCTTGAAGCATACAGGACAGACTTTCGCTGTTATCTTAACTGCATTTTCTTTTTTTTTTTTTTTTTTTTTTAGTTTTTTTTTTTTTTTTTATTATACTTTAGGGTTTTAGGGTACATGTGCACAATGTGCAGGTTTGTTACATATGTATCCATGTGCCATGTTGATTTCCTGCACCCATTAACTCGTCATTTAGCATTAGGTGTATCTCCTAATGCTGTCCCTCCCCCCTCCCCCCACCCCACAACAGTCCCCGGAGTGTGATGTTCCCCTTCCTGTGTCCATGAGTTCTCATTGTTGCATTTTCTAAGCTATGCCGAGAACATGTGCTTAAGTTAGGTGATAAAAACCGCTATGTCTTTCACACTTTCCACACTGCAGTGAGAGCTAGTCCTGCTTCAGGCAGGAGGTGATCTGGAGTGAACAATGCCTGATTTACAATTCTATCTTAATAGAACCCTTCAAAGCAAGTACCCACAACAAAGAGAGTTGAAAGGTAACCACTCACAACTGCTGAAATATCAGGTTATTGCCCGATCCATTTTATTTGACCCACACTTACAGTATAGCATACCAAATCCTGCAAAACTTAAGATTTCTCTTTTAAGAGCACCATTTCATAGGGGGCTTTATTATATCCCTGAAAACCAAGGGGCTTCAGGGCTGCCAGTTCTGTCTGCCATAGGCATTTGCTTCTACAAAGTTTGTCTCTTTGGAGGACGGTTGCAGGCCTCTTGTATCTAAGGCACAGGCTCGTCGCTGGGGTTTCTTCATCACCATCAATGGGACAGAAGAGGCCTTGGACAAACATTTCCCTGAGTCTCCCTTCTCCGCATAGATGGTGACTGCAGGAGTCACACAGATCCAAGAAGCCCTGCTCAGCTTCTGGGGCCACGCACAGTGGTGGGCTAGAAGCAAGGGCAGTGGGCAGAGCTCCACAGAGGAAGGCCTGGGTTCCAAATCCGAGGACCTCTCCACATGCAATCAAGGCAGTAGGTGTCCAGGGTCTCCAGCACCCAGTTAAAAAGCTAGGCGGCGCTTCTCAACCCTGGCTACACATTGAATTTTCCTGGTCACCTTTGAAAAAATATCAGTGCCTGGGCTCCACCCCAGAGATTCTGATTCACTTGGCCTGGAGTAGGGGCTGAGGCATCAGGAGTTTTCAAAGCTCCCCACATCATATCAATATGTAGCCGGGGGTGAGAAGCCCTGAGCCAGGGGGCTGCAGGCAGTCCATGCAGGTAACTGCTTTTTCAGTCGCAGTTTTTCTTTTTGAGTAACTGTTATGTGGCAGACGTTGGCAAAAACAGGAGGAATAATTCTGATCTTGCCTCAGTGGAACAAACCGTTAGGTCGTGAAAATGTCCTATAACATGGGGTAGTGGGCTGGAATGTAAGAGTGCAGGGGGCTGCAGGGAAGGGGGGTTTATTTAGGGAAGCGAGGTCAGGGAGAGAGAAGGAAGGCTGGTGGGTATTTTGGGGTGAGACTGTGTAATGCACAGGTGGTGCTTCTCCCCAGGACGTTTGACCACTGGTGGCGTGCTGACAATGGCAGTGTTACAGATGCTTGAAGGAGCCTAGGGACAGTGAGACAGGCAGGAGGAGGCAAGGCCCTTCCTCATGCAGATTCCCAGGGTGAGGGCCCTGTACAACCCCTGCTTCCTGGCCACATCCCTGTTCGAGGTCGGGGCCCAAGAGGGCAAGTGGCTGCCAGGGCGAGTACCCACTAGTCCATTCGTCCATCTTTCCCAGCATTGCTGTTTTCTTCCTTAAGTTTATAGAAACCAGCACATGGGGCCCCTGAGAATTGTAAATAAAAACCTTCCCTACGGTGCTAAGTGATGCTTTGCATGTATATAGGAGTGTGTTTGTGTAGGATTTCTCACCAAGGTGAGATCTCCCTGTCTTTAAAAATTTGTATCACCTTAGAACCAACAGCTAACTGCTTTTTATGCCAGGGTTTGTGAATGCAAACTCTAGACTGAACGAATAATAACTAGCTTTGAAAGTCCTAGATCCTGGGGGGGCTTTGACCCACAGCGGGGTGTTTCCAAATGAGTCCAGCCCCTCATTAGAGTGAAGCGTATCCTCTAGGGAGCAGGTGGGGGCGTCCTCCCACGCGGGGCTCCATCCCACGCGCTGCGCCGTACCCTGCCCGCTCTATCTTGACTGCGGAAGTTTTCAGGTGTTCTGCACCAAGGCTGCGTTGTGCATAGCTATGTTGGAGCTCTGTGATCCGTGTTGGAGATCCCACTGTGGCCACCCTCTTCCATTTCTTCAGTTTCCCCAAGTTTCCTAGTGAACAAACTCAAGTTTTCACTTTAAAGGAGACGGAGGAAAGCTGTGCTCTCCTGCAGGTCATGCAGTGCCACTTTGAGACAGTTTTATTTGGGCAGTAAAATCTTTGAGTTGTTCTTGGCAAAAGTTCTAATGAAATGGAAACCTTGAAATATGCTTAGAGCGGTGAGTATGGCCTCACCCTGTATCTTGGGGACGCAAGGTTGTAGGCGATCTTATCAGTTGATCTGATTTACTTTCCAGGAATCTTGGTACCGGTGCGTCCTTTCAGAACGTAGACGGGGGTCTATCTCATTTGGCTTAAGTGAGTTTTATACTTGAGACTGGAGTTAGCTCTGCGTGTGGTGGGGAGTGCTGCTTCTCCAAGTGTGGTCCCTGCATTACATGGAAACTTCTTAGAAATGCACATTCTTGGGCTCCAGCAGGACCTCCAGGTGATTTGGGTGCACGCTAGGCTTTGAGAACCAATGGTGTAGTGTGTCATGGCTTTTGAAAAGTGAGGGTGGAACAGGGAGACAAGAAAGGGTGTCATGGCCCCCTGAGACTCATCCGCCAGATCTCCTGAATCTACGATCAAAGGCAGTTCGGGATTGTTCCCAGGAGAAGGGGATGTTGACTGCATGGATCAGTGTACAAACCAGGTCCTCCCCTGGCCCTGCCTGGGTTCGATTTCCTTGAGAGATTTACCATTTTGACTCCACATAAGAAGGGAAACTAGCAGCAGGTGCCTGCTGAAGGAGGGCAAATTGTTTTCATGCTGTCAAAACAGTACTAATGTTACTCTTAATATACCCAGGGATAAGATACATTTTTCCATTAGGGATATAAATGTCATTCCCAACAATTTCAGTGTTGCTTCCCAGGTGGACTTTTGGGGGGATGATTTTTAAAGTAACTTAAAAAATAATTTTAAAATTAAAAATTAGATAATGAAGTAGTTCATCTTCTCTGAAAGCCAACATGGAAAATGGATGCTGTTGTATCTGTCTCTGTACCCCCACCCGCAACGCAGCGGCTCTGTGGTATGTTTGTAAGTCACACAGAAGCTCTCTCTTGGGCTCAGGTAAATCTGACCCATTTGCAAAGAAAAGAGCCCAGACATGGAAAACCAAATCACAGCAAGGTGGCCTTGCCTGCGCCTCCGGGGGGCCATGGCGTGTGTGAGTGAGGATGACCGACGTCGCATTTCCTTCTCCTTTCTGGACAGGTCGGCCTCATTCAGCTTGGGCAGGAGCAGGTGCTCATCCAGCCCCTCAACAACTCCCAGGGCCCATTCAGTGGACGAGAGCATCTGATCAGGCGCAAATGGTCCTTGACCCCCAGCCCTTCTGCCGAGGCCCAGAGACCCGGGCAGCTCTGCAAGGTTCTAACAGGTGAGTCGGGGCAGCAGCATGACTGGCTTAGAGCACACGCACAGCCCACATCCTTTATGTGTCTCCAAGTGCGCTGAAGCCACGTGAGTGAGAACTTACCTTCCCCTGTATTTCAAAAGCTGTTTTATTGCCCTGAGACCACTTCCTTTTCCTATGTGTCTTATGTCGGCAGTCCTTTGAAAAAGTCATCGTTTTGTTTCTGCAAGGAACCCAGGCTCTCTTTCATGCAGTCTCTCAATTTTATGTATCAAGAGCAAGCTGAGGTCCAAAAAACCTTGTAGCCGAGCTTGGATGAGAATTCCCTCCCCCTGGTGCTCTGGCCAGGAGCTCACTCTTAATAATACAGCGCTCCCAAGTTCTGGCTGCACTAACTAAAGCCACCTGGGGCGCCTCTGAAGCTGTGATTTGATTCTTGATTCTTGCAGTGTGGCCCCCGGGCCAGCAACATCGGCATCACCTGGGAACTTGTTAGAAATGCACATTTTCAGGCCAGACCTGTGAATCAGAAACCCTGGGGGAGGGTCCAGTCATCTGTAGTTTCACGGGTCCTCCAGGGGATTTAGATGCATGCTAAAGTGTGAGAACCACTGCTTTAAAGCATGCCATGCACTGGCCTGTCCCCCAACATCCTGATCTTTTTTAGTCTGGGGTATGATTTGGGTGCCAGTGTTTTTAAAAGTGATTTTAAGATGCAGTGTGGGGAAGAACCTGGGGCTCTTATATTCTGGGTCTGTCTTTGAACAACCCTAATGTGGATGACCTGTCACCTGTTTAAGGACATTTCATGGGGCTACAAATGTCCCCAGATGAAGTTGGAGCACAGGCGGCATTTCCTCCCAGGAGATCGTGGGACCCCACCGCTGACTTCTGGGGGTTGTGCTTCTGTAGTTTAAAGACTTATCTTTGTTTGAAAATGCAGTGTGTCTTGGTTTAGTATTCTGGTGACATTGGAAATAATGTCTTGGTTTAGTGTCCTGGTGACATTCGGAATAAATTATGTGACTGCTTTAGAATTACCTTGTTATTTGTAAACAAGTTTTGCAGTTGAGCTCAGCTGCTGTGTGTGGACTTGATGGAAGTACATTGACTTTCTCCTTAGCCTGGTCTTGGTGGGCAAGGTGGGTATTAGAGGTGATTGTGCTGGATAGAGGGCATCTCTGAAACCTCAAGAGAGCTTTGAGTCTCAAATGGAGACGTTAGAGTTTTTGTGTTCTTTCTGCATCCTTACAAAAGTAAGGAAGACCTCATAAAATTACTAGTACCTAAAAAATACCTTTTAATAGGAAACAGGGTCTTTGGTAAGTCTGACAGTTGGTTGTGTTGTGGGCTTGATGTCAGTATGGCTTTTTTTTTTGGGGACACGGTCTCACTCTGTCACCTAGGCTGGAGTGCAGTGGTGTGATCATGGCTTGCCACAGCCTTGACCTCCTGCACTCAAGTGATCCTCCCTCCTGAGTAGCTGGGACCACAGGTGTGCACCACCACACCTGGCTCATTTTTGTTTTGGTAGAGATGGGGTTTCGCTGTGTTGCCCAGGCTGGTCTTGAACCCCTGGGCTCAAGTGATCCTCTCGCCTTGGCCTGCCAAAGTCCTGGGATTATAGGCATGAGCCACTACGCCCTGCCCCCTGCAGTGTGCTATTTTTAACCTGAGCCCCTGACCCTACCTAGTTCTGTCTTGACATACCAGCACAGAGGCAGAGGGATTTCTCTACGGCAGTGGTTCTCAGCCTTGGCTGTACCTTGGCATCACCTGGGAAGCTTTAACAGCTACTCACGCCTGGGTCCCACCCACAGAGAACCACTTTAATTAGACATCCTGGGGACATCTGGCAAAGTAAATGCTCCCAGGTGGTTCTGATGTTCAGCTGGTGTTGAAAACCATATCGCTAAGGACTGTTAAACCTGAGGAATAGCACCTGTGGGCCATCGGGAGTGGACTTTCCCATTTGAGCACCTTCAAGCAGGGCCATGCAATGAAACAAAGGACAGATGTGCCTCTTGTCACTGTTGCCTCTGCTCACGCCACCGTTCACCAGCCGCTAGTCCGTGGTCAGAACTGAGCGTGCTTGTAGATGAGATAATGGGATGTTTGTCTAATGACCATCTTCCATCCTCTTCAGTGGTGTGATACTGAGGATCACTGACAACATGATAAATGGTGCTTGTGTTTGCATTTTTGTCCCTAAGAAGAGTTTTGAGGCATTCTTTTGATAGACTGTTTAGCCTTTAATGAGGAAATAAACAAAATCAGGGTGGGGTGGATGTGCTGGAAAAAGTTAAAACAAGAGCAGCCATGCAAGACTGTAGGGAGAAATTTCTGAACTTGCTTAAAAATGCAATCTCTCCTTCCCTGGTCTCAAACCGTGGATCAGCTCGCTTTTTGGTGCAGGAGTAATGTGCGTATTTAAGGCTGTGCCAGACTCGGGCTCTGCACTAGTCAGCAACACAGACACAGAGGAGAGTTACATATTTTGCTTCTGGTCTTTCTTGCACTGCGTGAAATATTCAGTAAATGTGGCTGTCCTGAGAATGACAATGGGCCTTTTAATAGGCTGAGCTAAGGAGCAGTCAGTTAGGCACTATCTAGTTTGGATTAGCTTTCAAACATCAGGAGTTTAGAAATCGGGAAAATTAATTTACTGGGACATCTGCAAAGTACATTCTTTAAGTTTCCTAGAAGTTTCCTAATCTTTCCTAGAAAGATTAATCAGATTAATCCAAGATTTCCCATGGGAATATGCTCTTGCTGGTTGAACACGGCAGCCATAGTTTCGTGCCCTGTTGTTGACCGTGTGTTATGATAGCCTTGGGCATGGTCTGAGAGTAGCCTTGCCGGCTCTTGTCGGTGAGCAGGAGTCTAAGAAACTTCCTCCATGAAGCGCTCGGTGTACTTGAAAGGTGAACCTAGGTGAGCCGCTGTGCTGAGTAGGGTTTTATGTCTGAGCAAGGTTGGTGGCTAGAAGGACGGACACAGCAAAGGCCACCTGGGAACTGTTTCTTTCCTTTGGATACTACTGAGGTTGCATTTCTAATGGTCTTTGGGGCCTCAGGCGAGGGGACAGGCTGATCCTGTTTCCTACATTGCTCCTTATTTTGGGGGCCTGATAAACGGATCCATAAAATAGCACTCTAGGTTGGAACTTGGCAAACTAAAATGGTACCTTGCATATTTTGAAATGTTCCTTGATTTTTAAAAAGTTATTTTGACTTCAAACCTTTTAATCTTCCTTCTGTGCTTGTTTTAATTTCTCCATTATGATTCAGTTTAGAATCTTCCTCCCAGCATTTTCATGCTCTTAAGTAACTACGAATCTTCCTCTCCTCCCCCATGGTGTATTTCACGTGTGTATGGTAGAAGTAGATGGTGAAATAGAAGAGTAATTTTCCATTAGCATTTACAGTATAGGAATCCCGCAACATGCTGAGGGGTGGTGAGCTCACTGGAACGTGATTATGCCTCCAGCTGTGGTTTCTGCGAAGCATTGATGTCTACTTTATAGGTTAAGTTCTGTTATCATTGTTTTAAAAAATCATTGTGGTTATTTTCTAGTATTGTTCATTTATAGCATTATAAAGGTAATGTCAATGAGTGTTTGGTGGATACTATAACTCTTTAGAAACTGTGTATGCTAATTTATGCAAGAATTTGCATGTATAATACGTGTATATCCTCTGTGATGCACAATTGGTCAGGTCTTGTGCTTTGTACCAATTATGCCTAGTGTTCCATTATTAGAATGCTAAGCTTGTGGCAGTTATTTATACCCTACTGCTCAAGGTCATCGCCAAGGTCTGAGTTTTCACAAACAAAATGTGCAACCTCAGGCATAAATGGGTTAAGATTCATTTGGTTGGAAATGACAGAAATCAAACTGGCTTAAACACTAAAGACATCATTGGCATGAGTTCATGGAGCTGATGAGTAAAGCAGGAGGTTGGACATCAGGTAACACTTACCCAAGCTTCACTTCTCTGTGGTCACTTATTTGTATGACACCCTCTGTCCTCACCTGGCTCCACTTAGGGTGACCAAGAGGCAGCTAGGATGAGGTCAATCGTTCTGTTTAATTGGGATGAGGTGGTCAAACGTTCTGTTTAATTAGGATGAGGAGGTCAACCGTTCTGTTTAATTGGGATGAGGAGGTCAACCGTTCTGTTTAATTGGGATTTGAAGTGGGTTGGCTTGGATTGGGTTCGCCACTAGCTGCAAAGGTTTATGGCAGGCTTAGGTCTCTCCCCATAAAGAGCGTAGGTGCCAGTACTCATGTGACTATGCAGATACCACTCTGTTTCCATCCCTGTCCTGACTTTTGCCAGCCATCACACACTTGGTAAAAGTCTGGAGTAGATTTAGGACATCTCGAATCCAGGTGTAATCCATTATTCCAGCCCACACAGTTAACAATGGGCTGTTTTGTCCTCATTTCCACAGCTTAGATGCTAATTAGCTCCTCCAGTTAGCATCCTCCACCTGTGCCCCAGGGATAACTGTAGCTGTTGATCTTTGCCCAGCAAGGGCCAATCCTTCTGAAATTTGGTTCCTCTACACTTCTTTGAGACCTTAGCTCTCCCAGTGGATAAAATAAAATATGATTTTGTAGTGTATCCAGTGTTCTTTGCTGTAAAAGTGGTAGTTGGAGTCTTTCCTGTCCTTCTATATCTTAACTGGAAGCAGAACCTAAAAGGAATGGCATTAAATTGCTACTTTGAGTTTCTTCAAGTTAATATTTTAAATATTTATTTGCATATAAATGTTAACTCTATAAGTAGACATTAATAGTTTACTATTAGCATACACAGTTTCTAAAGAATTATAGTATCCACCAAATACTCATTGACATTACCTTTATAATGCTGTAAATGAACAAGACAATACTAGAAAATAACCACAATGATTTTTTAAAACAATGATAACAGAACTTAACCTATTCTACAAAGAGAAAAAGAACCATGATAGAGGTCCAGTTCTGTTTCCCTTTGGTGTAACCCCAGAAGAAGAGTCCCTTAATGTCTCTGTGCTTCTGTGTTTGGAGCAAAGAGGCTGCTCCAAAGCTGCCCAGACCCAGGGGCTTAACAGAAATTTATTGTTTCGTTGGTATTTATTATTCTAGTTCTGGAGGCCAAAAGTGTGAGATCAAGGTGTTGACAGGGTTGGTTCCTTCTGAGGCTGTGAGGAAAGGGTCTGTTCCAGGCTTCTCTCTTTGGCTTGCAGATGGCTGTTGTGTTAGTCGATTTGTGTTGCCCTGAAGGAATACCTGAGGCTGGGTAATTTATACAGAAAAGAGGTTTATTTTGGCTCAGAGTGCTATAGGGTGTACACAAAGCACAGTGTCAGTATCTGCTTCTGGTGGAAGATGAAGGGGAGCCAGCGTGTCACATGGGGAGAGAAGGGAATGAGAGAGCAAAGAGGTGAGGGTCTTTTGAAACAGCCAACTCTTGCATGAACTAATGGAGTGAGAACTCACTCATCACCATGGGGATGGCACTAAGCCATTCATGAGGAATCCGCCACCTCCCACTAGGCTCCACCTCCAGCATTGGGCAGTACGTTTCATTATGAGATCTGGAGGGGACACACATCCAAACCGTACTGGCCGTCTTCTCCCTGTGTCTTCACATGGTCTTATCTCTCTGCCTATCTCCGTCCAAATTTCCTCTTAGGAGGATCCTAGTCATTGGATTAGGGCCCACTGTTGTGACTTTATTTTAACTTAGTTACCTCTGTAAAAACTCTATCTGCAAATGCAACCACATTCTAAGGTCCTGGGGGTTAGGACTTCAACATAGGAATCTGGCAGGGTTCTGGAGTAGTGGGCGGGGGCGTGGTGCACAGTTCAGGCCACACAGCCTCTGTTTTCTTACCTGCACCATGGGATGGCGATGTCTGTCACAGGATAATTGCGGAGGAACGCTGAGAACCAGGGGTGCTGTAACCACCTCCAGCCACTCTGGGGGGCGTGTTCAAGAGAACTTCCGTAAATGTCTAAAAGGTAAAAATCACATTTACAGGAAACTAGAAATGGGCCACACAAAGGGACCCTGTCTATAACAATAGACACCATCGTTGACTGGTCATCTATTCAGTTACACTCTTGATAAGCATTTGAGGGGCTGTGTAAGCTCAGGCAAGTTAGAAGGGTGCCACCCTCTCTGAGCTGCAGTTTCCTCCTAATGTCATCTACCTCTTAGGGCTTTTGTGAGTATTAAATGAGTTAATGCAGACTTACCACTCAGAGCCAATCCATGTCGGCTATTGCTGCAGCTGCTGTGGTTATAATTCACCTGCTCATTTTTGACTATGGAGGAGACCACTTCAATGCCCTTGTTCTGTATTAAGTCAGGGAGAAAGAGGCCCTGCAGAGCACTCAGCTGGGAGCTAAAGACTCTCATTAGTATTCTTGAATCTGCCATCCTTGCCTCTTGAGCAAATCCACAAGAAATCAAGGAATCTTAGTATTTGTAGACAGGAAGTTGCGCTTTCAGGTCATGTGCTACGTTTCCCTTCTCACTGAGCCTCCGGACACTGGTCAGATTTGCATACTATGGCGAACATGACATAGTATGGTCCTTGCCTCCAGAGAACTTAGGGTTTGGTGGGGGAGATAGGCAGTAAAGACATAAATGAATGTAGCAGGTATAAGTTATTTTGAATTATGAAATAATTTACAACAGGCAAAACACAAAAAAGAAACCTGCATAGCCAGCATTCAAACTTACCCTATGTTAACATGTGGTCAGATTTGCTTCAGAGCTTTCTTCCTCTATTTATTTATTTGAGATGGAGTCTTACTCTGTCGCCCTGGCTGGAGTGCAGTGGCGTGATCTCGGCTCACTGCAAGATCTGTCTCCCGGGTTCAAGTGATTCTCCTGCCTCAGCCTCCCAAGTAGCTGGGACCACAGGCACCCACCAGCATGTCTGACTGATTTCTGTATTTTTAGTAGAAACGGGGTTTCGCCGTGTTGGCCAGGGTGGTCTCGAACTCCTGACCTCAGGTGTCTGCCTGCCTCGGCCTCCCAAAGTGCTGGGATGCTTTCTTCTTTTTTTGAGAGAAATGAACATTTATGGATATGACTGATGGCGTTCTCCCCTCCACCCACTATCATGGCTCTGGCTTATTCCCCGGAAGCAACCACCAGACTGACCTGACATAGGGGAACCCTTCCTTTCCATGTTTTTTATACTTTTACAGCGATTATGATATATAGTCATATGCTGCATACTGTATTGTTTTGTATGTTTTAAAATTTACGTAAATGATTTTATGCTGTGCAGCTTGCATTTATCACTCACAACCATGTCTTCTAGATTTATCCATCTTAATAAATGCAAATCTAGTTCATTTATCTTTATTGCAGAGTTTTGTCTATTAACCGTTTCAAAGAACTGGTTTTGTTTTGTTTTTCTTTATTTTTGAATTTCTATTTGTATCCTTATTATTTTTTTCCTTTATTCCTTTTTTAAATATTCTCTAGGTTTAGTCCTGTTGCTTTTTCCCTAACTTCTTGAGTAGAATACCTAGCTCAGTAAATTTTACTATCTTCATTTTTAATTTCTGTATTTAAGGTTTCCCTGTAAGCACAGCTGTAGGTACATACAAATTTTCATATGTAATATTTCTAGTACCCACTTCTAAATAGTCTGTAATTGCCACATACCTTTTCCCTAGAGAGGCAGTACAGTATAGTGGTAAGAATTTAGACACCGGTTTACTGGATTTGATTTCCTGACTCTACCACTAGCTTGAGTGACCTAGGGTTATTTATTTCACCCCTTTGAAGTGTCTCAATTTCTTTATTGGTAAAAGGGTGATAATGATTGCATGTATTTTATAAAATTAAGATGATTAAGTTAATAAATGTAAACACAGCATGTATCAGAAAGTAAATATTATGCTATAAATTAATTTAATTTTTCTTTTTTCATATAATTTTTGGTATCTTTACAACATGATTTATAATTCTTTTTTTTTTTTTTTTTTTTTTTGAGACGGAGTCTCGCTGTCTCCCAGGCTGGAGTGCAGTGGCGCAGTCTCAGCTCACTGCACGCTCCGCCTCCCGGGTTCACGCCATTCTCCTGCCTCAGCCTCCCGAGTAGCTGGGACTACAGGTGCCCGCCACCGCACCCGGCTAATTTTTTGTATTTTTAGTAGAGATGGGGTTTCACCATGTTAACCAGGATGGTCTCGATCTCCTGACCTCGTGATCTGCCTTCCTCAGCCTCCCAAAGTGCTGGGATTACAGGCGTGAGCCACCGCGCCCAGCTAATTTATAATTCTGTGTATAACAATGGAGAATGTGGTGCATATGATATTTCCATTTTTTTAATAGTGTCAGTATTTCTGCTGCAATTTCCTGTCTTTTCATCCATCATGAGCACATTTTCCTTTAAGTCCTTGAGCATTATGGTAGTAATTGCTTCAGAATTCTTGTCTGCTGTTCTAACATCTGGGTCATCTTCGGGTTTGGTTTACATTGATTGTCTTTTCTCTTGAAAAGGGGTCACATTTTCCAAGTTATTCATGTGTCAAGTAATTTTGGATTGTGTTCCGGATATTGTAAATGTAACGTGGAGATTCTGAATTATATTACTCTGGAGAGTATTTTAGCTGGCAGTTAATTTTGTTGGACTCAGACTGCAGAATTTGTATCTTGGGTGGCAACTCAAATCTCAGATCTTTTATTCTTAACTAGACTCTTTTCCAAGTAGTCATCATCCTGAGAGTTGGGTAGAATTTATAGACAGAATTTTGGGCTTCCCCTTTGTGGATCTCTCCTTTCCAGCATGCCCCCGCCATACTTTCCAGTCGCCTTGTTGCCCTGCACTCTGTCCTCTGGTTCTTCAGATCCCAGGGGCTGCAGGCTTTCTACTGGAGCGTTACCCCTTCTGCATGGCACTGACCAGGCCTTCCCTCAGTCTCCTGTGCTGTTCCTATCTTCTGAGTGTTGACTCCACCCACATCTTCCAACCTTCAGGTGTTTGGATTTTTGTATTTTTCGCAAGTTTATAGTTGCTATCTACAGGAGGATTAGGCTTATTAGAAGCTTTTGAGCATACTGAATTCCACACGTCATTGATTTACTGGTCGTGGTAGAGATTGGCATCGTGGCCTAGAACGTAGACGTTTTTGTTTTAATACGTGTTTTATGTATGAATGAAAAGAGTATATAATCTCAAATTACTGCAGACAGAGTATATATTTTCTAATTGTTGTGTTCTATATGCCCATTTACTGAAGTTACTGTGATGTCAGAATCATTTATAGTCTCATAATTTTGGACCTGCTTGATTTGTTTTAGAGATATATTAAAAATCTCATAACTTATTGTGGCTTGGCCAATTTTACCTTTTAATTCTGTTGATCTTTGCTTTCTAAGTTGTGAGGCAGTATTGTTTGGTGCACACAGGTGTAGGAGCTATACGGCTGGTGAACCATTCCTTTTATCATCACCTAATGGGCCATTTTTATCCCTGGTAATACTTTTGTCCTTCCAGATGTTTTCAGCTAACGTTAGTATTGCCAGTCAGGTTTTATTTTGGTAAATGTTTGCATGATGTTTCTTTTCCCTTAGTTTTATTTTCAGTCATTCTCTGTCATGATGATGTATGTATGTTTCTTAAAAGTAAGATATATTTAAATTTTTTTAAAAATGACAAATTTGGGAATATGTTTTTTCATTGGCAGGGTTAGTGTTTTCATGTTTCTAGTATTATTGCTAAAATTCATTTTATTTCTAACACCTTATATTTTATCTGTTTACTATAACATGCGTTTTCTTTGCTTCTGTTTCTTTTTGTGGTTTGTTTCTTTCCATTGGCTTGACCAACTTTTAAAAAAATGTTCCCCTTCTCTCTTCCACTGGTGTGGAAATTTGATAATCTATTAAAATGTTGTTGTTGTTGCCTTAAAAAAATCTATATGGGCCAGGCGCGGTGGCTCACGTTTGTAATCCCAGCACTTTGGGAGGCCGAGGCGGGTGGATCACGAGGTCAGGAGATCGAGACCACGGTGAAACCCCGTCTCTACTAAAAATACAAAAAATTAGCCGGGCGTGGTGGCGGGTGCCTGTAGTCCCAGCTACTCGGAGAGGCTGAGGCAGGAGAATGGCGTGAACCCGGGAGGCGGAGCTTGCAGTGAGCCGAGATTGCGCCACTGCACTCCAGCCTGGGTGACAGAGCGAGACTCTGTCTCAAAAAAAAAAAAAAAAAAATCTATATGAAGGAAGTCTGAGGCACCAGGTTTCTTTCATTTATAATACAAGAGCCTTCAAATGCTTTAACTTTGATTTTACACGTTATTTTTATCTGTTAATTTAACCACATTTTGTCTCTGTCTCTTCCCAATGAATGGTAATCATGTTTTGCAGTTAGAATTATTTAGATTTACTGATATCTTTGTCAGCTTGCTCAGTATCGCTTCTTGGAACCCACTTCCCTGGGCTTAATGTCCTTGAAGAACATTTTTAAATGAAGGTTTGCAAATGGCTAAATTATTATTTTTGCTTTATCCAAACTGTCTTTATTTTACCCCTACTCTTTTTTTTTTCCTTTGAGACGGAGTCTTGCTGTGTCTCCCATGCTGGAGTGCAGTGGCGTGATCTTGGTTCACTGCAAACTCCGCCTCCCGGGCTCAAGGGATCCTCCTACCTCAACTTCTCGAATAGCTGGGACTACAGGCATGCACCACCACACCCGGCTAATTTTTAGTATATTTTTAGAGACAGGGTTTCACCATGTAGCCCAGGCTGGTTGCTATCTCCTGGACCCAAGCAATTGGCCTGCCTCGGCCTCCCAAAATGCTGGGACTACAGGTGTGGGCCATGGTGCTCAGCCTTCATACTTAGTGACGATTTAGCCAAATGTGGAATTCTAGGTTGAGTCTTAACACTTTAAAGATATTACTGTACTGTGTTCAGGCTTCTATTTTGTTACAAAAGGCCCCTCTGATTTTAGATTCTGTGTAATGCTCTGCCTTCTTTCTCTGCAGGACTGTTGTTGGGTTCTGCAGCATTCCCTGTGGACTTACCATGTTTATTCTGTTTGGGACTCGTCGTGATTTTCCCAGCCTCCCTCTCGTGGAGATGTGCCTCTTCCCATTACCTACTTCTTTTCCTGGAATTCCTAGTTGATACGTGTGGACCTTACTATTTTTTCCTCCATGTTTTGTGTCGTCTTTTTGCGTTTTTGGTCTCCATCTCTCTATGTTCTCTATTTTAGAGGATTTCATGTCATTGGTTTCTCAGTTCACCAGATTTTTCTCAAACTAGGTCTGATCTCCATGTAATCTTCTACTGAGTTTTTAATTTTCGAAATTATATTCAATACTTTTAGAAGTTATATCTGATTCTTTTCCACTGCTGTCTTTTTTATAGTGTCCTATTCTTTCATGATGCCGTTACCTTTCCTTTATCACTTTAGATCTTTTACTTATTTATTTTTTTGAGACAGAGTTTCGCTCTTGCTGCCCAGGCTGGAGTGCAATGGCAGGATCTCAGCTCACCACAACCTCTGCTTCTTGGGTTCAAGCAATTCTCCTGCCTCAGCCTCCTGAGTGGCTGGGATTATAGGCGTGAGCCACCGCGCCTGGCCTAGATCTTTTTAGTATAATTATTTGCAGTCTTTTTTGAGTGATTCCACCTTCTGAATTTCTTTTCTTTTTTCTCGAGATGGAGTCTCACTCTGTCGCCCAGGCTGGAGTGTAGTGGTACGGTCTTGGCTCACTGTAACCTCCACCTCCTGGGTTCAAGCGATTCTCCTGCCTCAGCCTCCAAGTAGCCGGGACTACAGGTGCGTGCCACCATGCCCAGCTAATTTTTTTGTATTTTTAGTAGAGACAGGGTTTCGCCACGTTGGCCAGGCTGTTCTCAAACTCCTGACCTTGAGATCTGCCTGCCTCGGCCTCCCTAAGTGCTGGGATTACAGGCATGAGCCACTGCCTGACCAGCTTCTGAATTTCTTGAGGAGTGTCAGCTCACGCCCCCTTTCACATGTGGATTGTAATTTTATACTGTGAGCTCAAATTCTGCTGCTGTGTTCTGCCTCCTGCCCTGCTTCCCTGGGACTTTCTAATGGCAGGACTTTCAAGATAGGCCCTCAGCCCCTCTGGCTTTTGAGTCACTGCTGAAAAGCACATGTCCCATTCACAGGACACTGTCCTTTGCTCTGCTCTTGGCTGCTTCAGCCTTGGTCCCTCGGCTCACTGCCACCCCCTGCCCCCAGTGCTATTCTACCCTCTTTGGGAGTCCCCTGTGCCCTGGATTATGGAAAAGTCTTCGCTGAGTCATTTCACATGCGCTTCTGCCAGATGTCCCAGGGCTCTTCCACAAGTGCATATATCATCTCTCCTTCAGTGCTTCTCCTTAGGCCATCGGCAGCACAGGATGATCTACTTGTGTGTGTAGCACAGGCTTGGGGATTTGTACTGGGGACCCTGCCCATGTCCCGCTGGTATCCTGAACTCTGAATGCAGACAGACTTCCCTGCACCCCCTGTGCCATGGGTGGGGTTGCCCAGCCACTCTGGGGTCCTGGCCAGATCCCCCATCTCCGTGTTTTAGGTTAACATTGGCCCTTCACCCAGTAGGCCAATATTTGGGCCCCAAAACTGCTGGATTGTTGAAGCCTCAGATCACTCACTCACTTCCAGGCGTGAGATTTCTTCACCTTTCTGGAACAGGAGATTTTCCCGTTTTCTTTATTTTACATTTGCCTAAGGAATGGTCTTAGTCTGTTTGGGCTGCTATAACAAAAACTGTCAACTAGATAGTTCACAAACAACAGAAATTTATTTCTTACAGTTCTGCAGTCTGGGAAGCCCAAGATCAAGGTACTAGCAACCTCAGTGTCTGGTGAGGGGCCTGCTCTCTGCTTCATAGATGGTGCCTTCTCTCTGTGTCCTCATCTGGGGGAAGGGGCTAGCTGGCTCTCTGGAGACTCTCTTATAAGGACACCAATGCCATTCATGAGGGCCCCACCCTCCTGACCTAATCACCTCCCAAAGGCTTCACCTTCCAACACTGTCACATTGTAGATTAGGTCTCAATGTCTGAATCTGAGGGGGACATAAACACTCAGACCATAGCTGGTATTAAAAAGCTATAAGGGGGTGTGTTAGATTTTGTGTAGTGTATCTAGGTCCTTCTCGTTGTCTGACTCTGTTTCATGAATTATTCATGAATGATTTACCCCTCATGAAACAGTGTGACTGTTTTCATTCCTCGGACTCAGGCGTGTCAGAAATGTCATAGTCTCATCATCTGAAAGTCGGATCATGCACTGTGACCCGTCACCTCAGTCATTGATGGAGGCCTTCCCTTCCAAGTCCTGCAAATGTCCCTGGGGCTTTGTAATGGCAGGACTTTCAAGACAGGCCCTCAGTCCCTCTGGCATTCGGGTCGCTACTGAAAAGCGCATGTCCCATTCACAGGGCGCTGTCCTCTGCTCTGCTCTTGGCCGCTTCAGCCTTGGCCCCTCAACTCACGGCTGCCCCCTACCCCTGGTGTTATTCTTTTGGGAGCTCAGGTTTAAGAAACGAAACCAGGAATGGTGGCTGTGCCCAGCTTTATGCCCAGTGAGGCACCCATGGCAGAGGAACAGAAAGGCTACCTTGTCACCATAACGAGAAGAAAACCACATGCATACCTCGTAGGTCAGCAGACCAAGCACTCACTATTTCTTCTGCTGACCTCAAGTCCAAGCTTTGTCTCTTTTCTCAGTGTTGTCCCCCAAGAAATGCTCAGAGTTTGTTCCCTGGGGCCACACACCTTGCGTGGTGTTTCTTGGGTGCCCTGCAAGAGCATAGCCCTGTGGCATTTCTGATATGTCCCCACTGGCTCATCTGGAGGGATCTGGAGCTGATGTGAGGGGTCAGCTGAGCGAGGGTCCATCCTGGAAGAACACAGGGTCAAGCAGACCCTCTGCTCTTTTGAGGCTGGGAACGCGGATCCTCATTTCCTGTCTCCCTGGTGCTCATGGGGCAGGGGCACTGTGGAAGTCACCAGATAATTGTTTCTGGGACTTCAGTGCTTTCCAGAGAAGCCCACGGGGCCCCTTTTACACCCTGAGTGTTCAGTCGTCATCATTTCTGCGTTTGCCGTTGTCTTCCAAGCTTACGCCTCACAAGCTTTGAGGAGAAGCTCAGACCCTGCCATTTGGTTGATATGAACTGTGCCTTCATCCAAGTACCTCCATCCCATTTTTATGTGTTTTTTAGACAAATGACTGAGGAAATCTTAGGATTTTCTTTTGAGGTGTCGGGTGAGTGGACACTCACCCTTTAGGAAGGGGTGGTGTGCTGATAATTCGTAATTACCCTTTGGGAAGAATAAAACTAAAACCCAATCATATCACTCTATAAAACTATGATGATTGCTGTTGTTATTCCCCAGAGGCTGTATGACTGTGTGGAGTCTGTCAGATGCTGTAAAAGGGACATTTCCTGCTGCCCACCTGTGTGACTGGGAATGGACACAGCCGTGGATGGGCCTAGCGGCCTTGGGCAGGGCCTGCCCCTACTTCCCAGCACATAGAGGCACTGAGACAAGTCAGCCTGTTTCTCCTATTCCTACCTTTCCTCATCTCTGAAAGAGAGGGAATGCGTGTCTTGATATTTTTGCTTCTCCATGTTGCAAGTTAAATTGAGTTAAATGATCTCATGTAAATGCAGTTTCATGAAGTAGAAAGTATTATTAAAATGTAAGGTGTCATCTCTCTATGGAAAACTTCCATAGAGTGGGTTTTCCAAAAGCCAAGCCTGAGATGAGGACTTGGGTGCAGGTGGTTAGTGTCGGGAGGGAGGGGGTTCCAGGAAGCAGGAGAGAGAGACAGGGCAGAGGAAAATGCGCTGGCATCCAGTGGAAAATCCACCGGAAGGTGAGTGAGTGTGTGTCAAGCTGCAGGCAATGGGCTTGATTCTGAAGGGAACACCGGAGTGTGCACAGAAGGCTCCCCAGACCTGACCCACGAATGGCGAGAATGATGGAAGTGTGATCCAGGGGTTCTCGGCTCCCAAATTTCTGAGATGCTCCTGTGCAGGCCAAGGGAGTGGGCTTCTAGGCGAGAAAACCTGCTAAAAAAGCAAAGGCCAGCGTCACATGCTTGAGGAGGGGCTGGGCCAGCTGCACTGCCACCACAGCTATGGCAGAAGTTGGGGTGGCATGGGTACCTCAGGAGGGCATCCTAGGGAGGCAGCCAGTGGCAGATTCCACTAGTGCACAGTGCTGGGGCCCTAACCCTCTCAAAATGCTAGTAACTTAAGAAAGCTTGTTACCTTCTAAAAAACCTTGTGTAGTCAGTTAAAAAAATTTCTTCCTGTATGAATAACCTGTTGGTCTATGCCGTGTCCCTCCCATCCTTCCTTCTTTGTAAAAAGAGAGCCATTCCACAAAGCAGCTTGGGGATTTCCTCAAGGCTTGGCCAAAGTGAGCCTCTTAGGCTCTGCCAGGGCCATCCACGAAGGCACTCCCTCTCACCTCAGAGGGACACCTTCTGCCCCTGTGGTTCCCTCCAGTGGTCCCTGCTTTCTGGGCTGATCTGGAGACAATTGGAAATGGATAAGCCAGGCCTGGGGCAGTATTTAAATGAGGCTCCATGTAAGTATGAGTTAAATTCTGTATACTTTTAAGCTTTCAGTGACTGTGTGTGTGTGTGTGTCTTTAAAGTTGTCTTTTAGTATATTTTTAGGCCTCTGTAATTTTTAAAAAAGTTTTTGTAGACGCAGGAGTCTCATTGTGTTGCTTAGGCTGTTGGTAAACTCCTGGACTGGATCGGTCCACCCCCGTCAGCCTCCCAAAATGCTGGGATTACAGGTGTGAGCCATCACAGCTGGCAGGCTTCTGCATTTACACTTGTAACGTGCCCTCTTATCTAGGACAGTGATGTATTTGCTTGACTAGTGTTCCTTTACACTGCGTTAAGCCCTGTTCTGAGCACTGGACATCCTGAGAGACAGATGTCCCTGCCCTCACGCGGCCACCCGCCTTGAGGTCGGCTGATCACCAGTGTCGTTCTGGATGTGTTCTAGGGAAGAGGATCTCCAATCCCCTGATCAGTTTCTGATTCGCTGCGGTGTTCCCTGGGAAGGGTGGGGGGAGAGAAAAGAGGGGTGAACCGAGTCAGCAGGCTGGCAGCTGAGGCTGCCGCAGGAAGCAGCAGTGCCCCCACCTGGTGGGCTCCTCACCCCTGCAGTCGATACCTGGGGCAGAGGATGAAAGTCCCACCCACCTGCCATGCTGCCTGCCTGCCTCCTGGCCTCCTGCCCAGCATTCCTAGCATCCTTGCTTTACCTCTGAGATCAGGTGGGCTCTGTGGACTGATGTCTCCCACCTGGGACCTGCCCCAGGTCATGCCATTACAACAGAGCCGGCGGGGTTTGCCCCTTGTCCCTCGGAGGCATTTGACACTAGGGTCCCCTCGCTCCTTGTGCCTCCTTCAGTTCCTGGTTTATAAAACGCACTCTCCAGGGACGGTCAGCTCCTCTTCCACCCCTTCTTCCAAACAGGGTGTCCCAGGTCCCTGCTGCTCTTTTTCTCTGCCTTGGGATCCTTCCTGGCTCCAGCTGGGAGCAGTGCCACTCGGTGTATCTCCCACTCTGTCCCCAGCCTCCCGTCTTTGTGGCTGGCTGCAGGCACTGTCCATTCCCAATAACTTGGTGTTTCTGAACCAAAGTCTTGTCTGATGATGCCTGTCCATGTTCTCACCAGTTTTTTCCAGTCACCCAGACTCAAAAATAACTATTTGCTCTGTTATCCTTGTCCCCTTTACTTGTACAATATTCTCCCATACTTATGGTTTGCTGCTTATTTTGGTATACTGTAGTAGCAAAGAGCTTTGGTATATCTGTTACCCAAATTCACTGATGAACATTTTTCTCTCTTTATGATGTTCTCTCTTTCTTCCCTCTTTCAACCCTCTCTTTCCTCTTCCAACCCTCTCTCCCTCCACACATACTTTGTTCTGAACCACTTGAGACTAATTTGCTGACATCATGTCCCTTTATCTATACATACAAATTTTCTTAGAGCTTTTACTTAACGTGAGGATAGACTTAGGGGATACAATGCTGTTATCTAATATGCCATTTGCATTTACATTTTTCCAGTTGTCACAGTAGTGTCTCTTATAGCTTTCTTTTCTTGGTACAGAATCCACTCTAGACTCACATATTGCATTTAGCTGTCATGTCTCCTGAGTCTTCTCCAATCTGGGTTAGTTCTTTAGTATTTGTCTTTCCTGATCTTCACACTTTTTCCCCAAAATATTAGTATAGACTAATTATTTTGTAGGATGTCTTTAAATTTGGTTTTGTCTGACGTTTCTTCATGATTGCATTTGGGGTGTACATGTCTAGCAGGAAAGGAGTGATGTTGTGTTCTTCTCAGTGCCTCTTATCAGGAGGCACATGCTGTATGTCTGTCCCATTTTTGGGGATGTCAACTTCTATTACTTGGCTAAGGTTGTGTTTAGCTGCATGGACTGTAGATTTTTATTTTACCCCATGAATATCCTATATTTATTTACTTAGATGCCCAAATGGTCTCAGATTTGGCCCGTGTGGGTGTATTTTTTAAAATTGGACATGGGTATCAAATCTTCCAAACACTTTTCCAACATCATGGAGGCTTGCATATAATTTTTCTGCATAGATATATTAATATGGCATATTATGTAAATAGTTTTCTAATGTTATGACAACCTTAAATTCTGGAATAAATCTCATTTGGTTGTGGTGTATTCTTTCCTAAGAGTGTTATTGCATTCTGTTTGCTAGTGTTTTATTTAGGCTCTTTGCATCCATATTCATATGTGATATTGCCCTGTAATATTGTTTTGTGTGTGTGTGTTATTTTCAGTTTAGATATTAGCATTATAGCTTCGTCAAAAGAAGTATGGAAGCTTTCATTTATTTTTGGTGCTCTGAAACAATTTATGAACTATGGAGGCCATTTGTTTTGTAGAGGTTTAGTAGAATCCCCTGTGGAACCATCTCAGATTAATGCTTTTTTGTGACTATAGTTACTTCATAACTTTCTCCCTTTCTTCCATGAAAATTGATCTGTTTAAGCTTTGTATACTTATGGGATCAAGTTTGGTAAATTGTGTTTTCCTAGAAAATTGTATCTAGATTTTCCAACTTAAATGCGTAAGGGCCCCTCTTTACTTATGTATTATTACTTAATGGAGGTCACCCTAGACTGCACATCCCTAGGTCACAGGGCCTTTGGTGCATTAAAGTTATACTTAGGCTCATGGGACCTGTATGGAGTGACCTTTTTGTGTCTATCTTTGTACTGCTCTTGAAAATCTCTCTTGGTTTTGGAGGCCCAATTTGGATGTCACCTTCTCCAGAAAGTCCATGCTGATGCCTCATTTGGTTTTCTGGAATCCTGAAGTGCTTTGCTGACTCCTGAAGGGCTGAGCATCACCCTGTATCTGCAGTTCATTGTCTTCATTGTATCCAAGGCATTCTGGCAGGAAGGCAAGACTCAGGCATTACTTTCTTATTACTGCTCTAACAAATTACCGCAAACTTAGTGTTGTAAAATAACACAAATGTATTATCTTACGGCTCTGGAGGTCAGAAGTCTGCAATCAGTTTCACTGGGGTAAAATCAAAGTGTCAGCAGGCCTTCATTCCTTCTGGAGGTTCCAGGGGAGAATCTGTTTCCTCATTTTTTCTAGCTCCCAGAGGCTGCTTGCATTCCTTGGCTCATGGCCTCTTTCCCCTCCTTCAAAGCCAGCAGTGGCTGTTTGAGTCTTTTTCACACTGCATCACTCTGACAATTCTCTTCTGTAGTCAGATGTCCCTCTGCCTCCCTCATCTAAAGACCCATCAAACCCACCCAGATAATCCAGGATAACGTGTGCATCTCAAAACCCTTAGCCGGATCACATTCGCAAAGCCCCGTTTACCATGTAAGTTCACCTTTTCATAGGTTCTGGGGATTCGGATGTGGACATCCTTGGGGTGTCAGGAGGCCATGAGCTCACTCAGCCGTCTGGCCCATGGCCTTCTGGGGACCACCATCCCTCCTCCAGCCTCAGGGCTGGGCCAGCTGCCAGGAGCTTCCCTGAGCCACCTGGACAGCCCCAGCCAGCGTGCAATTTAAATAATAAACCATGCATTCTTCATCCGTCTACTGCAACACATAGAGAAGTTTCCCTTTTTCTCCCACAAGTCTAAGCATGGCAATAACGGTCAATATTAAGTATTTTTTTTCCTTTTTCACTTATCTGTTGGATATGTTCTCTCTGAGAACCCAGATGTCAGTATAGGGCAGGCACCTCTTCTTGAATATTCCTATTACTTGATTAAGAAAGAAAAGCTAAAATCTAAACATTGAAACAAAAAATAAAAGGGTATGATGCCATTTTTTGTGTGTGTGCGTATGTGTCTGAATCCTTTTTCCCACATGCAGCTCCACCAAACAGAGGAATTGGACGAGAAGTGGTGTCGTCTCTTCCCAGTTCTGCCCTGGACTCTTATGCAACACACGCCCGCCCCACTTTAGTAACTCAAAGCAGAGAAGGCCTCCAGCTTAAATAGGAAAATCTGCCTCGAGCTGCAGACGGATCAAGAATTCATAGTTTGTTATTTAAAGTGCACACTGGCTGGGGCTATCCAGGTGGCTCAGGGAAGCTCCTGGCAGCTGGTCCAGCCCTGAGGCTGCAGGAGGGATGGTGGCCCCCAGAAGGCCATGGGCCAGGCGGCTGAGCGAGCGCACGGCCTCCGTGCTGGCTTGGTGTTCCAGGGGGCGGTGGGGGTGGAGAGAGAGGTCCCTGCCAGCTCCCGCAGCAGTGTCTGATTTTTGAATCAGCAGCGTTCATGTTCCCTCCAAAGAGTGAGCCGGGAGAATGTGTGACTGAGAGTGCACACCCGGCTTCCCTCCCGGCGGGAGGCCTCTGGCCAGAAAGTCCACCCGAGGCAAGGGAAGGAGAACAGACACTCCGGTCTTTTTAAGAAATGGCTTTCAGGTTACATTTTTTCCTCCTTTGCAAAAAGGTGTAGCCTTCTCAGTACGTGGATTTCTCATGGAAAAGCCCAGCAGAAAGTCTCAGTGGGACAGCTGCTGCCCAGTTTTGTTGAGTGTTTTCCAGCTGCAAATGCAGTGGGTTCCTTTTGCAAGGCCTTCTTTCCAAAGCAACAGGCAATTTCATGTGCACGACCAGACAGAGAATTTGCCTGCTGGAACCTGTATGGGGTTTGCACAAACTGCCTTTGGGCTGAAGGAGCTGGTACCTTTCTCAATCCCTTAGCAAGCCATAGATCAAAATCCCTGTCATGGCGTTTGGATGGAGCTGGACAATGAAGCTTAGGGGAAAAGCCCAGCAAAGCCGGGAGTGTTCCCACCCAGTGGAGCAGAAAATGTCAGGCGTCATTGGTGGTCGGCTTTGGTGGTGCTGTGGATGCAACCTGGGACCAGCTGTGAAGGGACAGAGGTCTCGCTCACATCTGCTGCAGGGGACCTTCTGCTCTGGTGTCCACGCTACACCCTGTGCTTAGGCGTGCTCCAGAATTGGGGAGCAGAAAGGGACCTTTCTTCTCTGTAAGCGAAGAGACACAGCTTACAGGTTGGGGTGCCGTGGATTTCTTAGGAAGCCAGTGCTTGGCCTGCTGGGCCTCTGCGAAAGGAATGAGCCATTCTTTGTGTCAATATTTAAAGAAATACAACGCCCTCCTAGAAGATAAACTGTTTCCACTGCTGCCAGGGCTGTGGCTGCTTCTCTCACTGTGTTTTTGGGGGAGGCGTTATTACCCCCTCCTCTTCCTGTGTGGGGCTGACGGTCGACAGCGGGCACAGCTTAGGTTCGGAGTCTCCTGCCTGCTTTGTCCCTGGGGCTATCATCTGAATCGTGCCTGGCCTGTTGGTTTCCTTTCTGGGAGGCAGTTAATCATCTTGTTGGTGCAGAGTGTTCAGCGGCACGTCCGTTAATTTCTGTCAGGGGCCTGCTTGGCTTGCCTCTGAGTTTGAAAAGCTGCCTGCCTTAGTATAACTATGCATTTCCCAGCCTCGAGGGCGGCTTGGCTGTTGCAGTGACAAGAGCATCTGTGCGTCCCTCGGGGGACATTGTCCCTTGCTGGCAGGTGATCTGCCTCAAATCTTCCTGTTTCCTATCCCTGACGCCTTTCCCTGAAGCTGCCCCAGGAAGGGTCCCGGGGTCTCTGCTGTGTTCACTTCATCACGTGTGTACAGGCCTTGGCTGCTGTGGTCGGGGGCAGCAGGGAGAGAGAGTGCCCAGAACAGGCCTGGCCACACGGACCCCCAGGCAGATGGGGTGGGCCCAGGGCTCTGGAGGAGAGGAGGAAAGAGGTCATGACGGCGATTTGGGGATGCTTCCCGGGGAAGCAAGATTTGAGCTAGGCATTGAAACTGCTGGACTTCACGTGGATTCCAGAGAAAGGGCATGGCTTGTGTCATCTGTGCCTTTGTACGTTGTCCACATGCCTGGCACGTTGTAGGCTTCAGAAATCTCAAGAAGCCTGTGGGAATGGGTTTGGGATTAGAGAGGACTCTGCGGCAGCGAGGGTGGTGAGACAGTCCCCAGACCGAGGCAGGCCAGAGCTTGAGTCCTGTTTCGAAATCCATCCTTACTGAGGGGCCTTGGGCAGGGGGCACCCCCGAGGTTGCAGTGGGTTCCATCCCAGCGCTGACCGCCGTCACAGCCGTGGGGAATAGCCATTCCATTTTTTGTGTATTTTTGAGACAGGGTGTTGCCCTGTCATCCAGTCTGGAGTGCAGTGGCACAATCACAGCTCAGTGTAGCCTCTACCTTCCTCGAGCGATCCTCCCATGTCGCCCCCACATGCCTCCGAGTACCTGGGTTCAGAGGTGTGTGCCACCATGCCCAGCTGATTATTTTTTTGTGGAGATGAGGTCTCACTGTGCTGCCCAGGATTTTCGTGAACTCCTGGGCTCAATCCTGCCACCTCTGCCTCCCAAAGTGCTGGGATTATAGGCTTGAGCCATTGCCCCTGGCCACATGGCCATTCTGTGGGTATGCAGCATCCAGCCTCTGTAAGAAATGAGGACCATGTTGCTGAGAACATAGCTTTCTTTGGGACATCTAAGTTGTGAAGATGAGAGTTTTCCCTGAGCAAAGTGCCCATTTTGCTATATTTGGGGACCCAGAGGTTTGGGAAGAAACAGGAACAGGGATTGATGGTTGTGAATCTGGTGTGGCTTTCTCACCTCATCTGACCGGGGCACGAAGCCCTAAGATGCCCCGGTGCACGAGTTGTGTCCCTCTCTGTGCCCTGGGGTGGCCTTTCCTGCTGCTTAGTCAGACTCCCCTGGTGATGTACACTGGGTTGTCTCATGGAGAAAGTAGCCGGCAGAAGAAGCCAGGGCAAACTTGGATGGCTAAGCCCGGGATTCTGTTTTCCTTTCCCATTACTTTTTTTTTTTTTTTTTTTTTTTCATGATTCCAACACTGACAGTACAGATTTCTTGAAGACATTCCAGTTTCAACCATATTAAAGAGTAGTTACTTGGAGTTACGATACATCAGTAACTACCTAAAAAGGGAAAGCATTTAGCAATAGCAAAAAAAGGAAGCTGTTCAAGTTGCAGCGAGAATCTTGCTATAATTGCTTCCATCGTGAATGACATGGGCATTTCGCTCAGGAAGCCTGAGGATTCTACCAGCGAGTGAACGGTGGTGTTCCCCGCTTGCTTTATCTTTGGGGGTTCTGAGATTTACAACTGTCGTCTTTTGCTTTTTTCCTTCCAGTTGTCTGTGGCAAGCAGCCGCTAGCAGCCTGTGTTCCAGACAACTGAACATCATTTCTGGCTGCCAGATAAAATAAAATGTTTTATAATAACTTTTTGACAAGGCTGGACAATCAAGCCTTTTGTGGGGTGTATGTGAGTTGTCTGTGTATGTGGGAGAAAAAGTGGAGATTGTTGTGCTGCAGGGGTATGATGTTTTTGGTAATAGATGTCATTGAAAAGTTGTTTTAAAAAGTGAGACTTTTGTAAAGTGGGTCAAATTTTAAATGAAGTAGATGAGCTTACCGTTTTAAAGAAAGCTGGAGTAAATCCCGTAAAGTAGAGACGTTTTTGGCAGGATATGCACCAGCTGCTTAGAACGTACTTGTTGGTTGATTTTTGTATTTTTCATAGAAAAAACATAATTGCTTGTCTAGGGCAGATTTGTGATTACTGGACTCTTTTTGCAGGGCACCGTTATAGATGAGCAACTGTCGTCCAGGTGTGGCAGTGTTGGGGGTGTGTGGTGGGTGGCAGGTCCCAGCAGGGGGTCTGTGGGAACCCACACCGTTGTGCTGTTTCAGAGGCTTATGGAGGACGCCAGCCACACCTGGCACTGCACGCGGCACGTGACATCCGCTATCTCATTTTCTCCTCCTCAAATGCTCAGCTGTTTTCATCACAGTAAAACGGCATGATTCCCATTACAGCTGGATAAACATGAAGGGGCATTTAGGGACCAGAGGCAGGAGGTCTGCATTGCTTAGCCTCTCTCCATCTCAAGCTAAGCCAGAAAAATAAATAAAAGGGAATTTATTGACTCACGTGAAAAGCCCATCAGGTAATATGAGCTTTAGTCATGGCTGGACCGAGGGTTTACAGCAATGTGGCTGGGACTTCCTTGCTTTCTCTTGCCATCTCTTGCCATCTCTTACTTTTGTTTCACTCTGGGTTGACTTAAATCTCAGGCAGGTCTTTCCTGATGGCAGCACAGGGGGCCCCTGGCAGCTGCAGCTTTCGTGGTCCTTGGTGCCTGTGAACCCAGTCACGCCAAACTTTGTGAAGTATTTGAGTGGTCCTGCTTGGGTCACATGCCCAAACCTGGACTGATCCCTCTGTGCAAGAAGCAGAGTTTTTTTTCCTGTCCTATAACGTGGTCATCACACAGCACTGGGGTGGGGCTGGTGATAGCTTCATTGGTGTGGTCCCCAGAAGCAAAGAGGTGTTCTATTGCAGGATGGGGCAAAACTCTAGAAGCCCTCTTAGGTGGCCTAGATAATTTTGTCAATCTTTGAATTTTCTCCTGAACCCAGACTTTTGGGATGGCATTTGCTCACAGGCGTTCATGAAGTGCTCCTCAGTCCCTGCCACGGTCCTCTCTGATCCTCATCCTCCTTTCTCTCAGGGTCAGCGGAGGAAGGAAGTCATGTTCAAGCTGTGGACGATGCTTAGGTGAAAGGCCGTTCTAAGAGCAATTCTTTGGGCCTGTGTTCTTGCAGGATGCCCAATTGCCCAAGTCCAGGTTGGCTCAAGTAATTCAAGGGGATGCTGTATCCCCACTTTGGGCTTTGGAAGCACAGCAGGGTGTAAGGGTTTCTACCGAGTTCAAGCATGGGAGAAACCAACAAGTTACAATGCTAACTGCTGTATCAGTCCCTACTGCTGCATGATGAGCTACCCTAAAGCTGAGTCGTTTGAAATTGCCATTTTAATAAGTTCATAGATTCTGTGGGTCAGGGATTTGACAAGGCACGGTGGACATAGCTTTTCTCAGTTCCACAGTGTCTGGGCCTCACCTGGGAGGACTTGAAATCTGGAGGCTAGAGTGATCTGGAGGTGCCTCATTCATGTGTCTGGCCTGGAGGTGGATGACTTGAAGACAAGGACAACAACCTGGAGCATCTACCTGTGGCCTCTGCAGCTTGGCGTCCATACCGTGGTGGCAGGCATACTTCTTCCATGGCCACCAGGGCTCCCAGTGCGAGAGTTCCACCAAGGCCAGCAGGAGCTGTGCTGCCTTTGAGGATCAGCCTCAGAAATCCTAGGGCATCACTCTGAAGGTACTCTGTTGGCTGAAGCGATTAGAAACCTACCTAGGTTCAAGGGCAGAGAGATAGACCCCACTGCTCAATGTCAAAGAATTTGGGGGCCTTATTTAAAACCTCTTCACACCTCTATAACTGCAGGTAGGTGACACTGCTTAGTGACAAAGGGCCACTGTGCAGAGGGATCAGAGACAGCTCGAGGAGAGGGCGTATTCCATAGTTCAGAGAGAGCATACCCGGTATGGGGCTCTTCAGCCCCGCCTTGGACATTGGTGTGCATCAACTGGGGCACTGGGCCTAGAGAAGGCTTTGGTGTCAGAGCTGTGGTGTAGTCACTCTGAGTATCCTTGGTCAGTTAATTGATTATAGCTTTATGGAGATAAAATTAACATGCAATAAACTGAGAATATATTCAAATGTACAATGTGATAAGTTTGTTTAAATTTATATATATTTTTAGAGATGGTGTCTTGCCATGTTGCCCAGGCTGGTCTTGATCTGGGCTCAAGCAGTCCTCCTGCCTTGGCTTCCCAAAGTGCTGGGATTACAGGTGTGAGCCACCATGACTGGCCTAATGTGATGAGTTTTGACATGCGAATGCATCAGCAAAACCACCCTCACGATAAGATAACATATCCAGTAGATCCAGATCTAAGTGTCCTCAGAATGTACAGTCTCAGTCTCTGGGGCAAGCATAAGACCCCACCATGGCCCAGCAGAATGGAGTAGGCAGATACCTGTGAGCCCCTGGGTGCACCTGCCCGTCCTCTAGCAGCTGATCTGAGATGGGACGTGAACCAGGGCCATCTAGGGGGCCTTGTGCACACAGGTCTTGGCACTGGCTTTTGCCAGAGCTCTTGTCATTGGAATTTGAGTAAATACAGCAAACCCATCTGAAGACCTGAGTACAAATACCACAGCCTTTGAGACAGATTATTTCAGGGACCAGAAACAACTTGAGGAATCTGGCATCCTAAATAGGTAAACAAATAAACAAATCTGGCAAGAAGTTAGGGCTTCTAAGAAACAAAGAGCCATGAAGACCAAGTTGAGATGTTAAAACAATAAGCTTAAAATAAATGAGGCCTGGATGAGATAAGCTTTATAAGGTGTTTTTTTTTTTTTTATAGTTGACCTTTGAACAATGTGCAGGGTTGAGGATGAAGGGTACTGACCACCCCCGCCGCCCCTGCACCTGCACCAAAACATGCAGTTGAAAATTTCAGTATAACTTTTGACTCTCCAGAAACTTGACTGCTAATAGCCTGTGCTTGACTGGAAGTCTTACTGTTAACGTAAACAATGTGTATTGTATACTGTATTACAATATGGTAAGCTAGAGAAAAGAAAATTATTAGGAAAATAATAAGAGAAAATATATTCACTATTTATTAAGTGGAAGTAGATCATTACAAAGATCTTCATCCTTGTCATCTTCATGCTGAGTAGGCTGAAGAGGGAGAGGAGAGGTTGGTCTTGCTGTCTTGGGTGGCAGAGGTGAAAATCCATGTCTAAGTGGGCCCGTGCAGTTCAAACCTGTGATATTCAAGGGTCAACTGTACTACAGTCTGCTACAGCAGATCAAAATGCACAAAGGTGGCAGTACAGAGCAGAAATGGCTTTGTACATTTGAATTAGTGATGAGAATAACTGTGAGGTACTCCCTCAGGAGGCAAAGGAAAGAAGACAGTGGTGAGAAAGCAAGTGCTAGAAATGGATTACAGAGAATGGAAATCGAATCCAGGAATCCCTGCAGATGGAACCCTTCCCCCAAGACAGAATAGGAGCATTCATCAAAGATTTGTAATGAATGAAGGCTTTTCGGGAAGTTTGAAACAAATCTCAGTTTTCAGGATAAAAGGCTTACTGTGTTCTAGTCAGAATGAATTTACATGGACTCACAGATTTATTCTGGCAAAATTTGTGAATTATAAGCTTAAAAAAATATACTAGTATTCAAACAGACAAAACGGGCTACTCAAAAGAAATGAAAATCCGGCAGGCCACAGAGTTATCTGTGATACGGGGTCCCAGAAGACAGTGGAGCTAGGAGTCCAGTGCTTGGAGGAGAAGGGGTTGTGCCCTAAGGAAATGACACTCAGACAAGTTGTTGTTCAAGAGTACAGGCAACTAAGGGGTGCTTTTAGCTACCTAAGAGGTTAGAGATGATATACCGTGGTTGCCTTTATTCTGGGAAGCGTTGCTTGAAGACATCACTGCAGTTGATTCTGAGCTGAAGCAAAATTAAGAGATTGGGAATAGGGAAGTCATGACATAAAGAGCTGATTACGGCTGGGTGCAGTGGTTCACGCCTGTAATCCCAGCACTTTGGGAGGCCGAAGTGGGCGGATCACCTGAGGTCAGGAGTTCGAGACCAGCCTGCCCAACATGGCGAAACCCCGTCTGTACTAAAAATACAAAAAATTAGCTGGGCGTGGCGGCATGCACCTGTAGTCCCAACTACTCGGGAGGCTGAGGCAAGAGAATCGCTTGAACCTCTCAGGTGGCGGAGGTTGCAGTGAGCTGAGATCACACCATTGCGCTCCAGCCTGGGTGACAAGAGAGAAAGTCCTTCTCAAAAAAAAAAAAAATAAATAAAAATTTTTTAAAAAGCTGATTAAAACTGTTGAACAGAGTGAAGCCTAACTGATACAAATATAATCACGTATGGAATAGAACTAAGAATTAAGGGGAGATCAAAGACCTAAATTTAAGAGCTGAAACTGTCAGACTCTTAGAAGCAAACACAGATGTGAGTATTTGGGGTCTAGGTTTAGGTGATGGTTTCTTACATACGGTGCCCAAAGCACAAGCAGCCAAAGGAAATATAGATAAATTGGACCTCGTAAAAATTAAAAACTTTTGTGTTTTAAAGGATACCATCAAAAAAGTAAAAATACAACTCATAGGATGGGAGAAGAGTTCTTTAAATCATATATCCGGTAAGAGACTTGTATTTAAAATATATAAAGAATTCCTGTAACTCAGTGGTAGAATAACATTGACTTCAATTAATGGATAAAGGACTTGAACAGTGTATTAGGGTTCTCTAGAGGGACAGAACTAATGGAATATATATATAATATATAATATATGTTACATATTATAAAATATATATTTATATATATAAAGGTAAGTTTATATATAAATTTTTTATATATATAAATTTTTAGTATATTGTTTATATATATAAAGTTTATATATAAATATAAATACATTTATAATATATATCATATATGTTATATATATAAAGGGAAGTTTATTATTAACTCACATGATCATAAGGTCCCACAATAGGCCGTCTGCAGGCTATGGACCAAGGAGAGCCAGTCAGAGTTCCAAAATTGAAGAACTTGGAGTCCGATGTTTGAGGACAGGAAGCATCCAGCACGGGAAAAAAATGTAGGCTGGGAGGCCAGGCCAGTTTCTCTTCTCACATTTTTCTGCCTGCTTTGTATCCTAACCTCCCTGGCAGGGTTAGGGTTATGCCCACCTAGATTGAGGGTGAGTCTGTCTTTCGCAGCCCACTGACTCAAATGTTAATCTCCTGTGGCAACACTCTCACAGGCACACCCAGGATCAATACTTCATATTCTTCAATCCAATCAAATTGACACTCAGTATTAACCATCACAGATAGATAGATCTCTAAAGAAGATATACAAATGGACAATAAGCACATGCAGAGATGCTCAGCATCATTAGCCATCAGGGAAATGCAAATCAAAATTACAATGAGGTACCACCTCACTCCTGTTTGGATGGTTATAGTAAAAAAGATAGCAAATGTTGGCAAGGATTTCAAATTCTCATACACTGCTGTTGAGAATGTAAAATAGTACAGTTGTTGAAGAAAACAGTCTGGAAGTTCTTTAAAAGTTTAAGCATAGAATTACTGTATGACTTAGCCACTCCACCTCATACGTATCCAAAAGAAATTAAAACATTTGTCCACACAGAAACTTGAATATGAACGTCCATAACAGCATTGTTGATAATAGCTTCAAAGTGGAAACAACTCAAATGACTGACATCAATTTGCGAATTAAATGAAATGTGTATGTTCATACAATAGAATTTTATTTGGCAATAATAAGGAATGAAGCACTGATGCCTGCTACAGCATGGATGCACCTTGAACATGTAAGTGAAAGAAACCAGACACAGAAGATCACATATTATATGATTCTGTTAATGTGAAATACCCAGAACAGGCAAATCTGGAGACGGAAAGATTAATGATTTCTTAGGCCTGAGGGTGGGGAAGGACAGAGGAAAATGGAAAGTGATTGCAAGGGGTTATGGGGTTTCTATTTAGGTGATGAAACTGTTCTAAAAATGTGGTGAGTGCATATAGTTCTGTGAATACACTGAAAACAACTGCATATGCTAAATTGGTGAATTGTATAATATGTGGATGATAGCAATAAAGCTGTTATAAAAATTAAGGGAAGATGTAAAACATGATAATGCTTTAATAGTAATTTGTATCTCAAGTTTATGAAACGTTTACAAGTCGGAAGTGGAAAGGGATGTGGGAGAAAAAAGATGCTAAATTCTTATACAAAAGGGAAAATCAAATTGTTCTTGACTTCGATAATCAGAAAACTATAGAGTAAAGCTTGTTTCTTAAGATGGTAAAGATAATTTACTAGTAGAATAGCCTACCCAATTACTAAAGATGATAAGCCTAATGAAATATAACTCATATAAGCTGGGCGTGGTGGCTCACGCCTGTAATCCCAGCACTTTGGGAGACTGAGGTGGATCACAACGTCAGGAGATAGACCATCCTGGCTAACACAGTGAAACCCCGTCTCTACTAAATATACCAAAAAAAAAAAAAAAAAAAATTAGCCCAGCGTGGTGGTGGGCGCCTGTAGTCCCAGCTACTTGGGAGGCTGAGGCAGGAGAATGGTGTGAACCTGGGAGGTGGAGGTTGCAGTGAGCTGAGATTGCACCACTGCACTTCAACCTGGGCAACAGAGCGAGACTCTGTCTCAGGAAAAAAAAAAAAGAAAAAGAAACATAACTCACATAGAACAATACAGAGAGAAAAGGAACTAAAAACAAGACAGAAGATCAACCATTATGAACTTTTACAATAAATATAAAAGTGTTAAAATCCCCAATTGAAATCCAAGGACTTGGAAATGAGTTAAAAAGTTAATGTAAAAGCACAGGTAAAGATTTAAGCATCAAACACAATTTAAAAGGTGGTAAAACTGGGATAATATTTACCATAGTGCTCCAAAAGTCTAGTATTCTTTCATTTGATCTTTCACTTATTTTAAAACTATTTCTTGAATATCCACTGCATGCTAGGCACTAGGTTTGGAGTGCTGATCCTTGCTTTTGAGCTTCCTGTGTGGTGGAAGAGGCTAACATTAAACACAGAACAATTAAATGATGACAAATAGTGAGTGCTCCAAGGAAAAGAAAAATGTGCTATTGTGGTTTAGATTAAGGGACACACAAAAGCTTCTTTGAGGAAGTGGCACTTGGGGTGTGCATATAAGTTATGTGACTGCTGGGGATAATAACTTTCCAGGTAGAGCTGCAGCATGTTCCAGAGGCCAGGGTGTGGACAAGACATGAGATGCTGGAACTCATGGAAGCCCATGTGATGATGTGTGCCCTCCTAGTTGGATTTTAGAGGAAGCCACAGGAGGCTCTAGGAAATCAAGAATGAGGGGTTCTAGTGCATTTGTGAGTTGCCTAACAAGGAATTCCGCCTCTCTACTCTTGGCTGGTTTGCTCACCCTGGGGGAGCCCCAAGAAATGGCTGACCTGGCTGTCAAGGAAGCACTGTCCTCTTGGTAATCCGGGGGGGCATTGGAAAGTTGGGAGTAGAAGGCCAGTGAGCTCCATATCACTGTGGGTCCAGAAGGACTGTGGCTCAGGTGACTGAGCTTTCTGGGCAGGTCGTTTTGCTCTGAAGGGTCCTTGGCATTTGGGAAGGGGTTCTTTGGAAAAGAATGCCATTTTGATGATGGGTCTAGGCCAAAAGGGAAATATTTTGACTTTTTTCTCACCCCAGGCCTATGGTTGGTTGGTTGAGCACTCGTCTCTCTTTCTCACGCTCTCTCTCTCCCTTCTGTCTTGAGGGACATCTGGGGCTTCTGTGACACTCCAGAGGCCTCTGGAGGAGTGAAGGACACCTGATTGTAAACAGCCCTGGGCATATTGGAGGTGTTTGACACATTTGGAAGATCCCCTGACTCCAGAGCCCTACAGGGCCAAGGATATGTTGTTGTTTGCTAATCCTCTGGAAAGAGGACTGAAGGATTGCTTTATTCTTTTGTTAATTTGTTCATTTACTTCATTCTCTCGTTAACTTATTCATTCAAAAACAATGACTGAATACCACCTGTGTTCCTGGTGCCCTTCTCAGCACAAGAGGTACAGAGGAGAGAGGGCTGTTCCCATCCTCAAATCCAGCAGCGTGGGGACATAACCTCCGGCCCCCATAGGGTGTGCTTGGTGATTTTGGGGACTGGGTGAGAGGTGGCTTTGTGTGAAAGTGATGAAGGTGAAGAGTGTGGGTTGCTAGTCACACAATGGCCTGGCCCCTTTGCATAGGTGGAGGAATTTCTGAGGTGTCTGAAGTTTCTCTTACATCCTTGTCAAAGATGAAAGACCATCTGTCAAAAGGAACCATTCCCAGGATCCCAATGGGGGATTCCAGGTGCAGAGAAGCCGTCGATTCTTTTGTTTGCCTTGTCTTGCTCTGGTTGAAACATGAACACGTTAATTAATTTCTTCCCCCAAGCTGTGTGTTTGGGGAATGTTCTTTTTTTTTTTTTTCTTTTCCATCAATTTAGAAGGTAAAACTGTCAAGCTGCTATACAGGCTAGTGTCATCTTTCAGCAGTAGACTTTGCTGAACAGTGGTGGTGAGAATCGTGATAATTCTAAGTACTGGCATTTGTTTTTTGCGGATTTGCTGAATGTCTTGGTGGGGCTGTGAGATGACTGTCCTCCCTGAGAGTCCCCCCACTGTCCTGACGGCGGTTACACACACACACCCTGACATCCAGGCATTCAAAGGTGGCCTGCCTCGTCCACACTTCTTGAGGCAGGAAAGATGAGTATCTATGGGCTAAATTGTGTCTCCCCCAAGTTCATAGGTTGAAGTCCTAACTAGCCCAGTACCTTAGAATGTGACTGTTTTTGCAGATGGGGCCTTTAAAGAGGTAATTAAGTTAAAATAAGGTGATGAAGGTGGGTCCCCTAATCTGATAGGACCGGTGTCCTTAGACGAAGAGGAAATTTGGACACAGACATGTACAGAGGGACAACCCTGTGAGGACAGGAAGGTGACAGCCATCTACAAGCCAAGGAGAGAGGCCTGGAACAAGTCCTTCCCTGGTGGCCCTCTGAAGAAACCAACCCCACTGACTCTTTGATCTTGGACTTCCAGCCTCTGGGACTGTGAGAAGTAAATTTCTTTAAGTGCTTTGAATATTTATTAGAGGTTGAGACAAAGGTTTAAGGGTGATGCAGAATTAACCAGAAAATGTGGTGTTCTGCTTTATTTTCGGGGTATCCTGTGACAGCCAGTCTGAAGCATTTTTACTGGACTAGACTCAGCTTCTCCTGCGTGATGCTACCTGGCATTTTCCCTCTTTCTTTGTGCATGTACGTGGTGGTCCAGCTTTGTTCTTCCCTGATGCAATGAAGGTGCTTTCCCTTTCTTTCTCTCTCCATTTGGAAGCCAGCTTTCCCTGGAAGTTCTGCGCCGGTTCCTGGATGTGTGTGCCCAGCATGCTTCTTTCATCTGGGATGTGTTTATGGGGCTGATGAGTTTTTGCATATGCAAATACATGTAAACACTCAGATGAGTCCCTCCCTCCCTCGGGGAGAGCACCCAGCACAGGGTCAGCCACAGAGTCGGGGATTGATGAGGGCTTGCAGAACGACAGCTGTCCTTTCGCAGTTGCTATGAGTGCAGTAGAGGCCTTGTTCTTCCTGACTGGGAGTCTGGAGCTGCCATCCTCAAACGCGGCTGGAAGGGGAGGGCAGTAGAAACCGAGGGAGGCAGTCTTCAGTGGGCCTGGGTTTCTTCATTTTATGTTTCAATTTCTTCTCATTTCAAGGAAGTCTTCCCTTGACTCTAGGACCTTCTGGCTGCATTCCTGTCTCTCTCCTCCCCAGACTTCTCCAAAGTTTGTGCCGTTTCCTCACGGCCCAAACATGCATTCAACCCTCTCTAGTCTGGTTTTCACCTGCACCTGTCCCCACGAGCACTCACGCTGAGACCCCCCACCCCCCAGCGCCGTGACTCCCTGTTGTTCAGTCAGCCCCTCCTTCCTTCCTGGGCACTCTGCTGTGTTGGAGGTGCCCAGCAGCCCTGCCTCTCAGGACTTCGCTTTCCCTGGTTCTCGGGATGTCATGCTCTGCTCTTCTTGTAGCTCGGGCTTCTCTGTCTCTGTCTCTGTGGTGTTCTTTCCGTCTCTTCTATCTAGCCATGTGGTTTTGAGGTCTCTAAAGGATTGGTCTGGAACTGATGATTCCTGAATGCTGTGAGCTCTGAGGCATTGGAATGAAGTATTCCCTTGTTTCTTGAGCTCCCAAGTCCGCACAGGCAGCAGCCAGCCTGACATCTCCACCTGGATGCTTCTAAAGCACCTGAAACTCAATTAGGCCAGAACTCACAGTGCTTTCTTCCTACCTGGCCCTATTCCAGTGGTCCCCAATTCAGTGACTGGTCCCCCCGTTCATCCAGGTCAGTGAGGAATTATCCTTGATGGTGCCTCTTCTTTATCCAAATAGCCCGGTATTCCATCTTCAGAGTCCCTCCTGGATCTATTTGCTTCTTTCCACCTGCAGTTGCCTTCCTTGTCCAGATACTGTCCATTTTCACCTGGGCTCCTGGAGTACTTATCCAACCAGTGTGCCCTGGAATCTCTTCTGCCCACAGAAGCCATAAGGACACATTCAGAACACAAGCCCTAGGTGGCATCCCCCTGCTCCTGGAATTAAAGAAGAAAACTCTTAACACACCCCACATGACCCTGCCTGTTTGCCCTGCCCATTGCTCAGGCCTCCTTGGTGCCCACATTCTCTCTTGCTCTTGCCTCCTTGCAGTTTCTAGAACATACCAGGCTTTCTTCCACCCCTGGGCCCTGTGTATATGCTGTTCCCACTCTCTGGACTCCTCCTAACTCCTCTCCCCCACCCGTATCTGTTAACTCTTACTTATCTTGGCCCTTGCATCACTGCCTTGAGGAAGGCTTTCTTGAACCCCCAGGGTAAATTAGGGCCCCTCCTTATATTTTCTCACAGCATTGTCCACTCTTTCTTGATAGTACCTGTCACATGTAGAATGTTTAATTCTTCTGTTGGTTTGGTTAATGTCTGCTCCTTCTAGATGGGCACCTACATTGTGACAGTACCTAGCACACATGGGTTCTCAATAAATATTTAACCGAATGAATATCTTTCAACTTCATCTACAGGCAGAGGTGCCCTGCTTGGTATCTACGTGGCTGTAACCATGGATGGGAAGGTCCAGCCGGGCTTCCCTACCCTGGCCTGTTGTATTCAAGAGTTGCAGGCATGGGTCATACCTCCTTTCTAGTATGGGGACTGATTTTAGACTCCAGATTTCATCAGGTCTGTCTTCATTTGGGCTCTTAACCATATATCCGTAAATGCACACACGCACGCACGCACACACACACACACACATACACACACACACACCAAACAAAAAACCCTTATTTTCCACCTTTCTTTGTAAGGAATTTACATGAAAAAGATGCCTTTTATAAAAATGTCTTGGCCTTGGGGGAAGTTATTTAAAGAATGCAAACTTGGAGAGCAAAACTTATTTTTTGCCTTTTGGAAAAAAAAAAAAAGAGAAGGCCATTATGTTTCAAGGATGTTGGATTTATGCAGCTGTGGAAAGCTTCACCTGGCTGGGAGTTCTTCTGCACATGTGGAGCCATCATTTCCAGTTAAGAAGGTGATTTTTCTATAAACAGATCTTTTGCTTTTGTTAAAAAAAAAAAGTGGTCACAAAGCAGTTTTCTTGGACCCGGCAATTTCACTGGAAGGCATGTTGTTTGCAAGTGCATGTGTTCAAACTTGGTGCGACGCCTGAAAACCTGCTGCCGGCTCACTGCTTGGCTTGTGTTTCCTTCCTAGTACTTTTCCCACACCGACTGAATCTGTTAAGCACTGTCCCCAGGTTCTTAGATGTGGGTGATAGGTTGTTGAGAAATCTGTGGTACGCTTTGATACTCTAATTCCCATCACAGGACACCCTATTGACTGGTTTTTGTTAAATGGTGACTCAGAACATAGGCCAACTTTGCTGTCTATGGCAGGGTTCTGTAGTGTGGAAGTGCATATTCAATATCCTGATATTTCTATGGTGAAAAGAAGGCAATCCTTAGTTCCACACCTGGGAGGAGTCTTTGAAGCTTCAGTGAAATATAGGCAGTAGTTTAAGGTCTGACCTTCTCTATGTCAGTTTGTGTCTAGCCAGGAAAACTGGAACCATGCTAGGTATGTCTAACACAGGGATTTAACACAGGGAATTGGTTATGTCAATGTCAGTGTCTGCATGAGCAAAGAGGGAAGCTGATATAACCCAGGAGAGGACAGGTATCATCCTAGGGCTGGAGAAATAAAAGGTGAATTTCCAGGATCACAGAGTGTGAAGGAGGGGGCTGTGGGGCTGTGGCTTATACCTCTGAAGGGACAGACCATGGACGGAATATACCCAAGTTGGTGCCCAGATGGCTGCACCTCTGAGGGAGCATGGGGAGGCTGGGTCCTGTAATAGCCCAAGAGCTGGAGGCTGGAACCATAGTTGTCCAGTATGGTTGTCCCTACTGAGCTGAAAACACAAGGAACCCCATCTCCCCACCTCCTGCCTTTCATTCTCCCTCTAGTGCCCCCTATTGGCAGAGCTCAGCAGGAAGCCAGCTGGCAAGGTGGTCTGGGAAATATATTAATAGTTAGGCTGCCAGCTCCAGAGTTAGAGAGCAGAGTGCAGAAGAGGGGCTGGGAGACAAGAGGCAGAATGGGAAATGGAGACCTTTCTGTTCAGTAAAACCTTCAAGGGCACCAAGTTGAGGCCTGGGTGAATATCTAGGGCTCCTGAACTTCAGTCTGAAGATATTTTTATTATATCCCATGCTTTTTAAGAAGGTCAATGACACAACTCTTGAATACAGCAGGCCAGGGTAGGGAAGCCGGGCTGGACCTTCCCATCCATGGTTACAGCCACGTAGATACCAAGCAGGGTACCTCTGCCTGTAGATGAAGTTGAAAGATATTCATTCGGTTAAATATTTATTGAGAACCCATGTGTGCTAGGTACTGTCACAATGTAGGTGCCCATCTAGAAGGAGCAGGGTAATCCACATGTCTTACTATTTTTCATGCTGCAATAGTGGTCACTTTGGTGTCCTGAAAAAGCACCGGTGTGGCTGGGGGCAGGAGGCAGAGGGACAAAGGTTGATAACACAGAAAGGCTAGTTGTTGTGGCAGTTGGTCTCTCTCCCAAGGAGAAGGACTCACGCAGTCTGCTTTCCACCTTGGTGAAAGACATTTGATTCTCATTTTCCCCACCTATGTGAAATGTCGCTAATGTTTCACTGTTCAAATAGCTGGTTTTCACGGACAGCCACATTTTGTTTTATCATGTTTCTGATGATTAAAACCTCCACTCCTCCTGGAATGTTGAGATGTTAGAGTGGGATGTTGGGGAACCCCTCGTAATACTGTTATTTTGAGGTAGGGTCTTGCTCTGTTGCCCATGCTGGAGTGCAGTGGCACAATCATGGCTCAATGCATCATCAATCTCTGGGCTCAAGTGATCCTCCCACCTCAGCCTCCTGAGTAGCTGGGACCACAAGCACATGCCACCATCCCTAGCTTTTTTTTTTTTTTTTTTCTTCCATGCTGGTCTCAAACTCCTAGGCTCAGGGGATCCTTCTACCTTGGCCTCCCATAGCTCTGGGATTACAGGTATGAGCCACTGCATCTGGTCCAAACTGTTATTTTTGTATCAGTTCCAATTCACTTTTTTGTGATGGAGGGTGGCCCTAGGAGAGAAGTTCTTTCATGCCTCCTGCAGAGGAGGAAATATGGAAGGCAAGTTTTTGGTGAGTGTTCAGACTGGAGAATATGACCATTCAGACCTGTAGTGTTCATAAAAACAATCCAAGTTTGCTATTTGGTTCTGGGGGCATGCAAAATTTTCAAATCAGTACTTAGACCCTAATAATTAACAGCAATAATGGCAGTGCCATGCAGATGATAGAAATAAGACTAGTGGCATGATTTGGTTGTGTTATTATATATCTGACCCTGTGTTAGAGGCTGAGCGTGGGTCTCTTATTCCCACATCTACCTTAAGAGGGCAGAATGATTATCATCTTGCCTTATAGACAAGGAAACTCACCCACTGTCACCCTGGAAGTCCATGGGCAGATGCTAACCAGCTCTGTCCTATGTCAAAGTTGGGCACCTTATGACTAGCGTTGCCCCCTTCCTTTCAGGTGGAGGAAGTGACTCGTATTTCATTTCAGGACATGTATGTTAAGTTTCCTGAAACTGATCTTGTTATTAGGAATTTCAAAGAGTTTTAAACAAATCATGCAATAACTATGCCTACTGAATTACTACTGTAAACCAGACAGTGCTAGGTGTTGGGATAGGTCCCAAGGTTAATGTTTGGGTCCCTGTAGTCTAGTCAATAAGGCAAGCGTAGACTCTCAAAGTGCACAGTAATAGCTGTGTAGCCTGGAGGAGGAGAGCTGGGGGTAGGTGGCCAGGAGGCATTCCAAGGCCCCTTGAGGTTGGCTGTCCAGACCCCCTATCTGCGGTGGGATGGCTGGGGGATCCTGGGGCACACTGGGTGACCTCCAGAGTTCTAGTCTTCTGTTCAGTCTGTTCTGAGAGGTTTTGCCATTCCCACGGTTACTTCTAATTTATAAGTTTGAATTTGTTTTTGATGGGGCAGGTACAGAAAAAAAGCATTATCTCCATCCATGTGTTCTATGTAACAGCCAAGCCCTGGGGACCACAGACTCTTTGCACTTAAGGCGGGCTGCCCATTGGGGCCCTTCCTAGGTCATGCCACCCAGTAAAAAACAGGACCACCTGCCGACCAGTGCCATTCTGATTCAGGAAACTAAAGTCACTACCTCACCTCTTCCTGCCAGCTTGGGCCACCTCTGTCATTGGCCTTTCTTGGAGTTCTGTTCCCCCACTCCCATCCTCCCCCCTTTTTCTCGGCCCCTCTTCTGGGTGCGATAATAGCTCTCCCTGGACCAAGGGACCCCTGAGGCTACTGACTTGGAACACAAAGATTGAACACTTTCTGGAATTCCCTTTGATGAGTATTTTAATTTTAGGCCCTTTGGCATTCTTGAAGCTTCCTATAAGATATAATTAAACAAAATTCATGATCACATTTGCCATAAAATGATGTCGACAATACTGCCTATTGTATCACCGGATGGTCCCTCTGTGGGGTCTTCCTTGGTATTTTTATTTGGGAAGTTGGTGTTTGGAGAATATTATCTGTCCCTAAGGAATGGTATCCTTCATCCTGCTGGAAGAGAATGACAAACCTATAATCCAGTATGATTCTCTTCTTCCCCCTCTGGTTTTAGGAAACCCAGAACCAAATTTCAGGGCAGAATGAATGGTGATAAGGATGCCTGGGCTGGAGTCCCAGTCAACTGGGTTAGTGGTGTTGGGCAAGATATTTAACAGATCTCCTTGTGCCTCAGTTTGCACATCTATAGAATGGGATGTAGTCCTGACTCAGTGCGTTGGTGGGCAGCTCTGTGCACATGGGGTTAGTGTCTCTTATAATTTTTATCACAAGAGCTACCATGTGGACCTTTTGTTGGTATATTTGTATTTTCTTTTTTTAACTTTTATTTTAGTTTCAGGGGTACATGTGCAGGTTTGTTACACAAGTAAATCGCATCGTGGGGGTTTGGTGTACATATTATTTCATCACCTAGGCAAATAAGCATAGTACCTGATAGGTAGTTCCCTTCTTTGTGGCCATGTGTAGTGAGTGTTTAACTCCCACTTACACGTGAGAACATGCAGTATTTGGTTTTCTGTTCTGGTGTTAGTTCGCTTAGGATGATGGTCTTTAGCTCCATCTATGTTGCTGCAGAGGACACGATCTCATTCTTTTTTACGGCTGCGTAGTATTTCCTGGTGTATATGTACCACATTTTGTTTACCAGTCTACCGCTGATGGGCATCTAGATTGACTCCAGGTGTTTGCTGTTGTGAATAGTGTTGTGATGAACATACATGTGCATGGGTCTTCCTGTTAGAACGATTTATATTCCTTTGGGTATATACTCAATAATGGGTTGAATGGTAGTTCTGTGTTAAAATTCTTTGAGAAATTTCCAAATTTATTTTCATAGTAGCTGAAACTAATTTACATTTCCACCAGCAGTGTATAAAGCATTTCCTTTTCTCTACAACCTCGCCAGCATCTGCTAGTTTTTTCCTTTTTAATAATAGCCATTCTAACTGGTATGAGATGGTATCTCACTGTGGTTTTGATTTGCATTCCTCTGATGATTAGTGATGTTGAATAATTTTTCATATGCTTGTTGGCCATGTGTATGTCTTCTTTTGAAAAGTATCTGTTCCTGTCCTTTGCCTACTTTTTAATGGGATTTGTTTTGCGCTTGTTAATTTGCGTTCCTTATAGATTCTGTATATTAGACCTTTGTCAGATACATAGTTTGCAAATATTTCCTCTCAGTCTGTGGGTTGTGTGTTTATTCTGTTGATAGGTTCTTTTGCTGTGCAAGGGCTCTTTAGTTTAATTAGGCCCTATTTGTCAATTTTTGTTTTTGTTGCGATTGCTTTTGGCATCTTTGTCATGAAATCTTTGGTAAGGAGGGCCTATGTATAGAATGGTATTTCCTAGGTTTTCTTCCAGGGTTTTTATAGTTTTAGGTTTTACATTTAAGCATTTAATCCACCCCGAGTTAATTTTTGTATATGGTGAAAGGAAGGGGTCCAATTTTAATCTTCTGCAAATAAGTTATTTCAGCACCATTTATTGAATAGAAAGTCCTTTCCCTAGTGCTTGTTTTTGTTGCCTTTTTCAGAGATCAAGTAGCTGTAGGTGTGCAGCTTTATTTCTGGGCTCTCTATTCTGTTCCATTGGTCTGTGTATCTGTTTTTGTACAAGTGCCATGCTGTTTTGGTTACTCCAGCCTTGTAGTATATAAAGTCCGGTAATGTCATGCCTCCTTCTTTGTTTTTTTTGCTTAGAATTGCTTTAGCTATTCAGGCTCTTTTCTGGTTCCATATGAATTTTAGAATAGTTTTTTTCTAATCCTGTGAAGAATGTCTTTGGTAGTTTGATAGGAATAACGTTGAATCTATAAATTGCTTTGGACAGTATGGCTATTTTAACAATATTGTTTCTTCCTATCCAAGACCGTGGAATGATTTTCCATTTGTTTGTGTCATCTCTGATTTCTTTGAGAAGTGTTTTGTAGTTCTCCCTGTAGAGATTTTGCGTGTTATTCCTGGATATTTTATTTTTTGTTGTTGTTATTGTTAGTGGGATTGCATTGATTTGGCACTCATCTTGGATGTCGTTGGTGTGTAGAAATGGTACTGATTTTTGCGCATTGATTATGTATCTGAAACTTTGCTGGAGTTGTTTATCAGATCTAGGAGCTTTTGGGGGTAGAGACTATGGGATTTTCTAGTTGTAAAATCGTAATGTCTGCAAGCAGAGATGGTTTGACTTACTCTCTTCCTATATGATGTCTTTTATTTCTTTCTCTTGCCTGAATGCTCTGGCTAGGACTTCCAGTACTATGACGAATAGGAGTCATGAGAGTGGGCATCCTTGTCTTGTTACAGTTCTCAAGGGGTATGCTTTCAGCTTTTGCCCATTGAGTATGATGAGCGATGGGTTTGTCATAGATGGCTCTTACTATTTTGAGGTATGCTCCTTCAATACCTAGTTTGTGGAGGGTTTTTAACATAAAAGGATGTTGAATTTTATCAAAAGCCTTTTTCTGCATCTATTGAGATGATCATATGGCTTTGGGTTTTATTTCTGTTTATGTGATGAATCACAATTATTGATTTGCATATGTTGAACCAACCTTGCATCCCAGGAATAAAGCCTGGTTGATCATGGTGAATTAGGTTTTGATGTGTTGCTGGATTCAGTTTGCTAGTATTTTGTTGAAGATTTTTGCATCTGTGTTCATCAAGGACATTGGCCTTAAGTGTGTGTGTGTGTGTGTGTGTGTGTGTCTGCAAGGTTTTGGCATCAGAATGATGCTGACCATGTAGAATGAGTTAAGGAGGAGTCCCTCCTCCTTCATATTTTGTAATGCTTTTAGTAGGAATGGTACCAGCTCTTTATACATGTGGTAGAATCTGGCTGTGAATCTATCTGGTCCTGGGCTTTTTCTGATTGGTAGGCTTTCTATTACTGATTCAATTTTGGAACTTGTTATTGGTTTTTCAGGGATTCAGTTTCTTCCTGGTTCAATCTTGGGAGAATGAATGTTTCCAGGAATTCATCAGTTAGTTTCTTCCAGGTTTTCTAGTTTGTGTGAATAGAGGTATTCATAGTAGTCTTTAAAAGTTTTTTGTATTTCTGTGGAGTTACTGGTAACGTCCTCTTTGTCGTTTATGATTGGGTTTATTTGGATCTTCTCTCTTTTTTTATTAGTCTAGCTAGAGGTCTACCAATCTTATTTACTCTCAAAGAACAAAGCTCTGGTTTTGTTGATCTTTTGTTTTTCATATCAATTTTATTCAGTTCAGCTGTGATTTTGGTTATTTCTTGTCTTCTGCTAGCATTGAGGTTGGTTTGCTCTTGTTTTTCTAGTTCCTCAAGGTGTGATGTCAGATCATTAATTTCATATCTTTCTAACTTTTTTGATGAGAGCATTTGGCATTTAAACCTTCATCTTCTGCTTTAGCTGTTTCTCAGAGATTTTGGTATGTTGTATCTTTTTTCTCATTAGTTTCAAAAAATTCATTGATTTCTGCCTTAATTTCATTGTTTACCCAGAAGTCATTCAGGTACAGCTTGTTTAATTTCCATGTAATTGTATGGTTTTGACTGATCTTCTTAGTATTGATTTCTATTTTTATTGCACTGTTCTGAGAGTGTGACTGGTATAATTTTGGTTTTTTTGTGAATGTGCTGAGAATTGTCTTATGGCTGATTGTGTGGTAGATTTTAGAGTATGTGGCATGTGCAGATGAGAAGAATGTATATTCTATTGGTTTTGGGTGTAGAGTTTTCTAGTTGTCTGCTAGATCCATTTGGTCAAGTGTTGAGTTCACGTCCTGAATATCTTTATTAGTTTTCTGCCTTGATGATCTATGTAATACTGTCAGTAGGGTGTTGAAGTCTCCAGCTCTTACTATGTAGTTATCTGCGTCTCTTTGTAGGTCTCTAAGAACTTGTTTTATGAATCTGCTTCTGTGTTGGGTGCATATATAGTTGGAATAGTTAAGTGTTCTTGTTGAATTGAACCCCTTATCATTATGTAATGCCCTTCTTTGTCTTTTTAAAAATATTATTGTTGGCTTAAAGCCTGTTTTGTCTGAAATTAGAACAGCGACTCTTGTTTTTTTGTTTTGTTTTGTTTTCCATTTACTTGGTAGATGTTTCTCCATCCCTTTACTCTGAGCCTGTGGGTGTCATTGCATGTGAGATGGGTCTCTTGAAGACAGCATACAGTTGTGTCATGCTTCTTTATCCAACTTGTCACTTTGTGACTTTTGATTGGGGCCTTTAGTTTGTTTATATTTAAAGTTAATATTGATAAATACAGATTTCATCCTGTCATCATGTTGCTAGCTGGTTATTACATAGACTTGATTGTGTAGTTGCTTCATAGTGTTGGTGGTTTACCTACTTAAGTGTGTTTTTGTGGTGGCCATTAACAGTCATTCCTTTCCGTATTTAACAGTCCCTTAAGGACATCTTTTAAGGCAGGTCTGGTGGTATTAAATTCCCTTAGCATTTGCTTTGCTGAAAAGGATCTTATTTCTCTTTCACTTATGAAGCTTAATTTGGCTGGATATCAAATTCTTGATTGGAGTACAGGCCTGTAATTTCTCCTTGCTTATAGAATTTCTGCTGAAAGGTCTGCTGTTAGCCTGATGGGGTTCCCTTTGTAGCTGACCAACCTCTTCTCCCTAGTTGCCTTTAATATTCTTTATTTTATGTCAACCTTGGACAATCTGATGACTGTGTGTCTTGGGGATGGTCATCTTGTTTAGGATCTTTGAGGGGTTCTCTGTATTTCCTGAATTTGAATGTTGTCCTCTCTAGTGAGGTTGGGGGAATTTTCGTGGATGATATCCTCAAATATGTTTTCCCTGTTGCTTGCTTTCTCTCCTTCTCTTTCAAGGATGCCAACGGCTCATCAATTTGGTCTCTTTACATAATTCCATATTTCTTGAGGTTTTCTTCATTCTTTTTTTCTTTAGCTTGTCTGCCTGAGTTAATTCAGAGAACCAGTCTTCGAACTCTCTGATTCCTTCCTCAGCTTGGTGTGTTCTGCTGTTAATACTTGCGATTGCATTATGAAATTCTTGTAGTGAGATTTTCAGCTCCATCAGATCTTTTTTTTTCTTTTGAGATGGAGTCTTGCTCTGTCACCAGGCTGGAGAGCGGTGGCGTGATCTTGGCTCACTGCAACCTCTGCCTCCTGGGTTCAAGTGATTCTCTCACCCCAGCCTCCTGAGTAGCTGGGACTACAGGTGTGTGCCACCATGCCCAGCTAATTTTTGTATTTTCAGTAGAGACGGGGTTTCACCAGGTTGGCCAGGATGGTCTTGATCTCTTGACCTTGTGATCCACCCACTTCGGCCTCCCAAAGTCCATCAGATCTTTCTTATGGCTGTTTCATCTTTTAGCTTCTATATCATTTTGTATTCCTTAGACTGGGTTTCAACTTTCTCCTGTATTTCAATGATCTTTATTGCTCTCCATATTCTGAATTCTGTGTCTGTCATTTCAGCCTGGTTAAGAACCATCTAGTGTGGTCATTTGGAGGTAAGACACTCTGGCTTTTTGAGTTGCCAGTGTGTTTATACTGTATTTTTTCCATCTCCATGGGCTGATGTTTCTTTACTCTTTGAAACCAACCTTTGGATGGTTTTTTTGATGCCGTTAGGCATTTGATTGTGGCATAAGGTGAGCTCAGCTGACTGGCTTCTATTCTGGAAGATTTCAGAGGGCTAAGGCTCAGCTTAGCACCCATGGGCTCTGTGCTTTAACTCTCAGGTGCTGGTATGAGTTTCCCAGCTTTGTTTTCTGGTCACCTGCAGTCAGTAACCTGATGCACTGGAGAGGCTGAGGTGTTCCTGGTCTGCTGGCCCCAACACTCCGATGTGGGGTGCTGGCCACAGTACTTCATAGAAGCAGTGGAAGTGGGATCTGTGCTTGCTCCTATGTGCCAGCAGCCATGGTGGCATGTCAGACTGCCTGTGCCTCAGCAGCAGTGGAGTCCCAGTGGAGGTGCATAGGGCGGTGGGATGTGCTCTGCCATCAATGGTAGGGCAGCAGGGTGCACATGCACATTCATGTTTTAGGGGGAGGGGAGGTGAAGCCTGCCGATACGTGTGTGCCAGCAAAGCAGTGTCAGGGATCTGTGGATGAGTGTTTGCTGACAAAGCTGTTGGGGAGGCTGCTTGTGGGCTGGTCGCATCAGTGGAGGCTGGTCTGCTGGAGCTCTCCAGTGGTTAGCTGCAGTCTGCCCATGAAGGAGCTATGATGGGCTGCCCCTGGGAAGCACCCTGTTTGGGCATTGAAGGCTGTGCTGGAAGCTGGTGTGACCATGCTGGGGCTCTAGGGGAGGCTGGCACATGGTGGGTGGTGCTCAGATCAGACTGTCCTTATCCTATGGGCAAGACCACCCTGATCTATGCAGGTCCAGCAGTCACCCAAAGGCTAAAGCCACCTAGAAGATCTTGGTAAGACTTGGGGGATAGGCATCCTGGCCATGCTCCACTGTGCCTGTTCCCACACAAAACCCTCTGGGCTCCACACAGGCTGGAGTCCTGCCCCTGCCACCTCTCTCAGCAGCTCTCCCTGCCAGCTCAAGCATTCGTGCGGGTTGTGGGATCTCCTGCAGCGAGGATTTCAGAGGTCTGTGGCAAGAGCAGGCTACTCCTTGCCTGTTCAACTCACCCCTTCCCCAGGTCTTCCTTGGAAATGGCATTGGTAGAATTTGAGATGCAAGGATTCTTCTTGTGTAGCAGGAAGTAAAGGAATTCTGAGAGGGGTTGTGGTTTTGAATTTTCATGCCAAGTGTTTTTTGATCTACGTATTGTTTTTCCCTAATAAATACCTGGATACTGTATCCTTTCTAAACTAAAGGAGTATCTGTTCCATACAGAGCTTTGATAATTCACAGTTGAGATAGTTATTGTTTTTATTTTTTCAGTTTTCAAAGTGGCGAACTAGTAACTACAATGACAGTTTATGTATTTGCTCAACATTTTTAGCAGTCCCCCAACGTCTAGAGTAAATTATAATTTGAAGATTCTAAAAGTACATTTCTGTCTTTTTCTCTTCATCTTGTTCCAGAAGGATTTGAGGTATCTTACATAAATACATAAAATTTTCTTTTCTAATGGATAACTGAGGCAAAGGGAAAGAGATGTAAGAAAAATAATATGAAGCCAGAGACTGAAAATCTTCCAAGTCAGTACCAACTCCAGCAAGGTGCTGGCAAAAGAAACTGCTGGGCTTGACTTCAAGAATGATTCCTGGTGTCTGTGACAACAGGAGAAGGCTTGAGGCCTGACATGACTGCGATGTCCTCATCAGTAGGGCAAGAGCCACCCTTCATTCCTACAGCAGCTGGAGACCGCTGGTCACGAGCAGAGCTTGGAGCACTCCCCGGCTGGCCACACGCCCACCCACCTGCACTTTGACCTCTCTGGTGAGGTCAGAATCCAGCACATGTGTTATTCTGAAATTAGTGTTTTTCTTCTTTCTTTTGAAGATGCTATCATCTGTGAATATTGGCATCTGTGTAACATTATCAAGCATATTTTTGCAGTTTAGGGAATTAAAGGTAAAAGTTTACTGGGGTTCTTTTCTCCCTGTAGGAAAAGGAATGACCATCAAAAATGATGGCTGTGGGTCTCTGCTGAGGGAGTGGTTGAGATCAGGGAGGGAGGAGAAGGCTAAGGTGCCCTCTAGCCTCCCACCCCTCAATGCTCCTGTTCTCACTTGCCAGCACCCCAGGAAGGACACTTCCATTGGGAAGGAATGCAAGTCCACAGTCTCTTGTCTGCAGTTCCAAAATCCAGGGGTTTCAACACTCATTTTGTGGCAAGCCCTGCCCTGCACTCACATGGGGCTTTTGAGCAAGTGTCATTATTCACCCCTTTACCCACTGCATGCATTCGTTCGGTGAGCATTTATTTCCCACCACCTGTGTGCTAGGGAATGGGGGAAAGGAGCCAATGACAATCATTAGTGGAAGCTTGTGAAAACCACAGCGCACCTGCCCGTTTACCTGTTACTCCGCATTCGGGGCATGTGTTAACTCAGAGTGTGTCACTCTTTACGGCACCCTGTTAGGTTAGCTCTCTAAGGCCTAGGGAGGCACAGGTCTTACTAGTTTTTCTTTGTAAACTTGAAAGACACATACCCAGTACAGGATTTTTTTTTTTTTTTAAGATGGAGTCTTGCTCTATTGCCCAGGCTGGAGTGCAGTGGTGTGATCTTGGCTCACTGCAACGTCTGCCACCCAGGTTCAAGCAATTATCCTGCCTCAGCCTCCCGAGTGGCTGGGATTACAGGCAGGCACCACCATGCCTGTCTAATTTTTGTAATTTTAGTAGAGACGGGAGTTTCGCCAGGTTGGTTAGGCTGGTCTCAAACTCCTGACCGAAAGTGGTCTGCCCTCCTTGGCCTTTCAAAGTGCTGGGATTACAGGCATGAGCCACTGTACCCAGTGCAGTGCAGGATGCTGAAATGTTAAGTGTCCAGGAACAACCTGTCCCTTTGGTCTGGGACTGGGTTACTTTTCTTAGAGAGCTCTCAGCTCTCACATGTTGATGCTAGCTGGCTCCTGGAGAAGTATTCCTAATGTGTCCTTTGGGCCATGCTAGGAACGCAGTTCTTTCTGTACTAGAACTTAAAAATATATGACAAGGTGTGAAAACAGGTACCGAATAACCAACGTGGGGAGCATCTGCAGTTGGTGATCGCCTGGGAGAACGAGGGTGTGCTGGTTGCGACAGAGCTCCTGCTTGGGTGGCCCATCAGCTCTGTACCTTTCAAATGGAAACAAGGTGGCTCTTCACAGATTCCAGGCTGGTCAGGCCAGAGATAACCTGGCTGGTGAGTGTGGGTGTAGGTCACTAGATTCTCCACCAGCTGCCTCTTTCCTTCTGCCAACGTGCAAAGGCAGAGCCACCTAGGACCTTGATTTTGTGTTCGAATGGATGCTTTCTTCCCTTATTCCATCACTGAGGCCTGGAAGGCTTGAGGGGAGATAGGCCTGGCTCTGAGGGAGGAGGCCCATCCTGCAGGGCTGAGAAGACTTCATTTTGCAGTTTTGTGATAAATCAGATGGCATACTTTTCTCCCTCGAGGGCTTCTGTTTTATTGTTTTAGAGTTTAAAAGTGATGCCTGTGTTTTTCTCAAACTCAATGATATTTCTTTAAAACATAGTAATACCTGCATATTATATAAATCTGGGAAATACAGAGGAAAATAGGAAAATGAAGATCACATGTCACTATTCATATTTTGGTTCTTCCCAGGTGTTTTAGTGTTTATTTTCCTTTGGGGCCTGAAGATACTTGTATGTAAGATTTTTGCAAAATCATGATCTAACTATATATGCAGATTTATATCAGCTTCTCTCTAGATCTCTAAGTCATCTTCATGGTATCACTTTAATGGCTGTATGCCTTTTTACGGCTGTTGGCTTTATCTATAGTTGTATATTTCTATTTTTTGCCACTTTTTTGTGATTGTAATTGTCATATAGCCATTTTTGTTTGTAAATTACAACCCATATCTCAGATTATTTCATAATACAGTAGTTACCTCTTATCTGTGGTTTCACTTTCCATAGTTTCATTTATTCATGGTCAACCAGGGATCAAAAATGGGTGAGTACAGTATAATAAGAGATTTTGAGAGAGATACCTCATTCACATAACTTTTATTACAGTGTATTGTTATAATTCCATTAGTTATTGTAAATCTCTTACTATGCCTAATTTATAAATGACACGTTATCGTAGGTATGTATGCATAGGGCATAACGTAGTCTAGTAGATGTAGGGGTCGGTACTGTCTATGGTTCCAGGGATCCACTGGGAGTCTTGGAACATAGCCCCTACAGATGAAGAGGGCCTGCTGTATCCACTTTTGGTCCTGGAATGATTGGGTCACTTTATGAAGCCGGTTGGTGCATATGTAGACTGTGTGGAGCAGAGATGTGTCCATATAGGCTAGTGCTAACATGGAAATAACTATCAAATGAAAGAGCCTTCCTGTTTATATTCGGATTCTGAAAATGCGTGCTGTTCATATCAACCTGTTGTGTTGATCAGACGTGTTTCCGTATACAAAGACTATGGCAGATTTGGACCTGTAGGTGTGGGCTCTTTCATAACAGTAGCTGTTTATCAAAGTAAGATTTTACAGGGATATAGGTTATCTAAAGAATCAATGGAGAATTACTCACCATTTACTACTAATCCTTCCCTATTGTGAGGAAAGGGAAGATTTACATTTTAGCCTGGATGTGGGTGTTATGATTTTTCTTCTGATTATGTATTTTTTAAAAAAACATAGTGTTTTTATGCCTACCAATATTTGTGGCTCCTGATTCCTGAGTCCGAGAAGAGTTACTGGGATGCCAGCCCCCAGGGGAGTGTCCTGTCCCCTCCGCCCAGCTTCCTTGGTCCAGTTATCCACCTTGGGTGTGGCCTTTCAGACCCCTGCCCGCTGGGTCCAGGCCTCCTTTTCTGTGCGTACTTGGCCGCTCTCCATGCTTCTCTGAAGGGGTGGGTTTTCTCCTCTGTGCCCCTCAGCCCCATTGGCCTCCTCAGCTTGGTGGGAGTTGGGTGTGGGCCCCTCATCTGGCCTCATAGCTCTTGCCCTTCTGTTGGGCCAGCACCACCCCATGTGAGTGAACTCGGGGCACCCACATGACGGTGGAGCTTGCTGAGTGCTGGCCCCTCTAGGCCTGTTGAGACTGACCACTCTCTCGGGCAGGCTTGACGGAAGGCCTGTTCACTGCATGGTTTTGGAAGTCGGTAAGCCAAGGACTGCACAAATGTTTCCATCATTTTCTAGAAAAGAAGAAGCCCAGGCGGGGCAGGCCTTCGCGGGACTGGCGGGAGCGGAGGAACGCTATCCGGCTCACCAGCGAGCACACGGTGGAGACCCTGGTGGTGGCTGACGCCGACATGGTGCAGTACCACGGGGCTGAGGCCGCCCAGAGGTTCATCCTGACCGTCATGAACATGGTGAGTCCGGAGCCGGGGTCCTGATGTGGGGGGCTCTGTTTTCTCCTTGATGAGAGATCTGGAAGCAGGTGCTGTGTCCTCATCTCCTCAAGTGAGGAAGACGCTGGGCTGGGGATACGGGAACATAACCTGGTGATTCCGGGCATTGAGGAGGGCAAGTAACTGGGGGACATCCCGATGGAAGAGCACCTGCCCTCGGCTCCACACTGGTGTAGTGTGAAGTGCCCAGATCTGCTCAGTGATGGGGCCACTTGTTAACAGAAGGCTTCCCAAAAGCGTAAGACCCACTCCAAGCGGCAAAGTCATGTGAATCCCAGACCCTGCTCCAAGGAGTCCATAGTCTAGCAGCAGGAACAAATTCCAACTTCTATGGAAAAAAAAGCTTACTGTGTGGCGAGAAGTGGGGAGAGAGGTTGCCTAGTTGAGGGAACCAAGGAAGGAGTTAGGATGCCCACGTCTGTCTATGTCCGATTTGTCCAATGGGGATGGGGATGGGTGGGTGGTGAGGCTGCACTCCTCAAATGTTAGACACTGAAGGACCTTCAAGGGCATCCTAGCTTTACCCATCCATTCATTTTCCCAGGTGTTCTTAAGGACCAAGTCATTTGACATAGAGGGAACGGGGAGCCATAAGGGTGTGGAAGATGTGGACAGGGCCTGGTGAGGGAGGGAGGGCCGGGCATCTTGAGGAGCAGGGGCTCTACCTTGAGAAGTGGGACCACTGAAGGGAAGGGGAGCAATGTGCCGAGGTTGATGTTAGGGAGAACAGCCCAGCGGCTGCGTGCAGGGTGGATTGGAATGGGAAGCAGTGTGTGGAGCACTGGGGCTGGAGTGAGTGTGGGAGAGGTTGGAGTAGGAATGGAGGAGGGGCTGGGGTAAGAGGAAGGAGCTGCAGGAATTGGTGACTGGCAGGATGTGGGGGTTGTAGAGGCAGGAAGAGGAGGCAAGAGAAATCCAGGCTACTATACCCAGGCTTCAAGCTGGGCCTCTGGGTGGGTGGTGGAGCCATTGGCTGAGAAAAGGAGTGATGACTTTGGGGCCACAGCATAGAGTTTCCATTCTGGACAAGCTGAATTCAAGGTGGGAAATCAGGACAGAGATCTTGGTGGGAAAGAGGGACCTGGGCTTTTCAGCCTACAGCTGGCGGCTGAAGTAGGGGAGTGAGCAGCACTGCCTGGCTGAAATGTATCAGTGGGTAGAGAAGCTGTCCAAAGAGCCCATGGAGCACCAGCCCTGGGGGGGATGGGGCAACGACCTGGGAGGAGGTTGTGCTGAAGAAGGGGTGACAGGTGCAGGAGGAGCCTGGTTAACAATGCCAGATGGGATGGTGTTAGGGAGTGTTGTCGGTAGATGCTTGAAGAGGACAAACTGAAAAGTGAATGAGAAATAAGAAGTACAAACAGCTACAACTCAGCTGTAGAAATAGCCAAGTTGCTGATCTTGGCTAAAGGAGAGGAGAGAGAAGCCCAGTCCGGTAGAATCTGGGTCAAGGGGAACTTTGTAGAGGGAAAGGGGTATGAAGGTTCTGAGTATGAGGTTTAGCCTCAGGCCTGGGCCAGGCTCCTGCCCAGCCACTCATAACAGAAGAACCTCTCTCAGCCTGCTTATCAGCAGGTCAGGGATTTAGCTCTGGCCACAGTGAGTGCACGGTGCCTGGCCTCAAATGGTCAGGCCGCTTATGGAAGGGAGTGACGCGAGAGGACAGGGCAAGGTTAAACGACATGGGTGCAGTGGGGAATGACCCAGGGCCTGAGTTTTCAGTGAGGACACAGCAGCCGTGAGTTGTATTGTAGGGTAGGGAGATGACATGCCTATCCCCAGAATCTGCAGGGCCTTTGGGCCGGCTGCAGCCAAGGTCTTGAGGTCTAGGGAAGGTGCAGAGCCTGGGCTGGCCCAGGCCACAGGCGCCCTTGTTTGCTTGGTGTGATGAGCTCTGGAGCTCAGGGGTAAGTGCTAGGGAGGAAGTTGGCTCTGACATGAAGCCCAAAGGAGGGGCTCAGAGTGCTGGGGGGATAGCAGAGGGTGGTGGTCCTTGTGGCTGGACAGGGTCTGCAGGTGGCTCTTCGCCCGTGTGTGGATGTTATGTTGCTGGGACCTCTGGTGTTTTAGAGGTAGATTGGGCAGGGCTGTGACTGGGAAAGGACACAAAAGCCGGATGAACCCCCAATGCACCATTCCTGCTGGGATCTCAACTCTGGTAGTTGTGTAGCTGGGGCTGTGGTGGCTGGGAGGCCTGGTGGCATGTGGTGGCCTGGACAAAGGATACCAGGACTGATGCTCCCCTTGTGGGGATCCCACAGCTTGTTTCCCAGAGGGTGAAGGAGGCCCAAGAGCAGGGAGGCTCAGGGACGTTGCCAGGGTCACACAGGAAGTCACTGGCAGAGCTATGACCACCATGTCAAGCCTTTCTTTCCCCTAACCAGCCACAGGGAGATCAATGTTGAGGACCCCAATCCTGGGCCCAGTGGGTGTGGGGACCCCCACGGCAATCCTGCTTGATAGGAGGACAGATCTCTGGTACTTGGTCTTCCGTTTTGTTGAAGACTTTCCAGGACTGGCTTTTGGGACGTGTCTCTATGTGTAGGAAACTCCCTCTGTCTCCTCCAAGCCCCTCACCCCTGCAGTGCTCTGAAGGGAGGCTGCTTTGGCAGCACTCAGAGTAGAGGCCTCATGTCGAGCCGCTGGACCCACACGTTTCCTCATATGCCAGGCTCTTCTGCACGGCACACTTGCCAAGGAGGCCCCTGGGACCCTGGGCCGGGGATCTGCTCTCCGACGTGGTCTCAGTGGGCATGTGAGGGTGCCATGCTGCTCCCACCCCCTCCTTCAAAGTCAGCAACTCTGGAAGTTCCATTAACTTAAAAAAATTTTTTTTGCAAGTTTCTCTTTCTGTTTTTTTTTTTTAATGGAGTAAAATACATATGTAATACAAAATTCACCACCTGAACCATTTTTATGTGTGCCAGCTCAGTGGCCTAAAGCACATTCACCTTGTTGTGCAACCACCACCCCCATCCACCTCCAGAACTTTTTCACTGTCCGTAAAATGGAAACTTCCTACCCATTAAACACTATCTTCCCCCTTTCCCTCTCCCCCAGCCCTGTCAGCCTCCATCCTACTTTCTGACTGTATGAATCTGATGACTCTAGATACCTCATATAAGTGGAATCATGCAGTATGTATCCTCTTGTGGACAAATGGCTTACTTCAGTCAGCATGATGTGCACAGAGTTCATGTTGTGGCATGTGCCAGGATGGCTTTCCTTTTTAAGGATGAGTAGTATCCCTTTGCACGTACGCGCACCACCTTTTTCTTATCCATTCACCCGTCAGTGTATGCCTGGGTTGTTTCCACCTTTTTCTACTGTGAATAATGCTGCTGTGAACGTGGGTGTGCAAATCTCTGTTCAAGTCCCTGCTTTCAATTCTTTTGGGCATACACCTGGAAATGGAATTGCTTAAGTTAACTTTTGATGGTGCTCAGCTCTGAGAAATAGTTCAGTGTTAACTTTTGATGATACTCATTTCTGAGAAATAGTTCCGTGTTCCTCATGTGCACAAACCCAGGTCTCCCCGGTGGCCGGTTAATGACGGGCTGCATTCTCCAGTCTGCCCGGAGCATACCTCAGTGGAGGGCTGGAGGGGCTTGGCTCTGCACCAGATGTTTTCATCTGCAGATTATTTTATCTCTCTCTCTTTTTTTAATTATCCAGGGCACAAGTGCAAGGAATAAACATTCATTACAACAGCTAAGGTAGTAATAAGGCAGAGCTTCCACTTTGATACTTGCTTTCATAATTTATCATCCAGACAGGGGTGGCTGTTGGATCCCAGGCAGGGAGTGGGAAGTGAATGGGGTTGGTACATGGAGACAGGCCCTCCCACCCCGCACCCCTCATGGGCTGTAAAGACTGAAGGGCTCTTTTTTTTTTGCCTTTGATTGAACACCCTTCACCCCTTGCAGCTGCTTGTTCTAAGACGCTGGTGGCTCAAGAGCCCGGGACTGAGGGCAGACCCAGAGCTAACACATGAAGTTTGGATTGAGATGTTTCCTGAGGAGGCTGCCTAATGAGGGTGATCCTGCTGTGAGAAGGGCTGGGTGTGATGACTCTGAGTCCTTCTGTCGTCTGTACTTATGGTTTCCGGGCCCTTTTGATCCAAGCCAGAAGGCGAATGGAAGCAGAGTCGTCAGCCCCCTCGCAGGGGTGGGCTCACACCGCAGCAGCCCTTTCTTGCCGCTCTAGCCCTGGACCACCATTCAGTAAATTGAGAAACAAGTTCCATTCAGACATGACACCTTGTTTAAACAAGACCACCTCCACCAGCACCTCCCTTTCTCAATCCCTCAAATCCTATTTTAGGAAATCCAAAGAATTCTCTCCTGCCTGTGGCTGTTTTAGAAAAGGGCTTTCTGTTAGCAAGTGATATAACCTTTAAGCCAGGAGGAAGGGAAGGGATTGTGGCTGGGCCAGGAGGTCTGTCATTAGACAAGCCCTGTGGAACAGAGAGCAGAACGTGATGCCAGCGAGCCCATCTGTTTCCCTCCAGAGCATGTTTTCTGGGGGGCTGTGGGATGGGAGTGGCCCTGTCTCCTTAACCCCTCCACATTTGGAAGGAAACCTGCTAGAGTTGGTTGCCACCTTCATTCCAACACACTTCTCTCCAAGTTATGGGAAATAGCGTGATTTGTGCTGATGGCCAGGCACCCACTCCCTCCCACCCTCCCACTTAGGTCTCTGTGGTCAGAGGCCTGGCTCGCCCACGTATGCTGACCTGACTGCCAAGGCATAACCGAGACAGGACCCTGTCCCCAAGGCAGACTGGGGGCTAACAGTGCCTCAGAGAGCTGATAACGTGGCCAAAGCTGGGAGAATTTGGCATCAAGTGTTTGCTCCAAGTTTCATAGCATCTCATGTTTTGATGTATTAGATTAGCATCAACCACTGGCCCCAAGGGAAGATGGGAATGCTTATGATGCACCAGCTGTCTCAGACGGCAAAGTGCCTCCACCTTACTGCCTTCTCATACCTGGTGGATTTTGTCATTCCCATTTTACAGAGAAGGAAATGGAGGCTTGGGGACGTGACACAGCCAGGGTGCAGAGCCTGTGAGTACACAGTAGGGCAAGGACTCCAGCCCCGGACTCAGGGACCCCATGTCACCTTGTTGAAGGTGACAAGCATGTCTGGAACCCATCCTTGCTTTCCATCTCCACCCGGGACTGACTGCCATTATTTCTGGCCTTGAGCTGCTGGAGCTTCCTTGCCAGGCTTCTCACTTCCATTTTCTTCCCCCTTGAATCCCTGCTACAGAATAACCAGCAAGATCCTCTTCCAACAGAATTGGAACTTTGTCACTAGGCAGCATTGAGCCCTCTGTGGCTTCCTCTTGCATTGGATGGGGAAGGCCCCCACCCTCTGCCTTTCCTGTGGCCCTCCAGCCTGTGTGGCCAGGGCCCATCTGCTGTTCCGTTCTTTTTGCCATCAACACTGACTTTCACTAGGCAGCCCGAACTTGACTTACTGTCTTTGTCAGGAATGCTCTGCTTACGTGCCTTGTGGAACGAGTTCCTCTGCCTTTTAGGACTCTGTGCAAATGTCCCCTCAGAGGGTCCCTCTTTGCTGATCCCTCTGATGAGGCCCACCCTGTTTTCCTCATCACAAAAGCCTGCTCTTTCCTGGGTAGTCCTCATCTGAATTTACAATTCCATATTTATTCACTTTTAAAAAACCATTCTGCTGAGGTTTTTAATGCCATTGAAGTTAAGCTGGTGTAAAGTCAGATTAGTGTGTTGTAACTTTAATGCTAATTAAATATAATCCCCATAGTAACCCCAAAGAAAATAACTAGAGAATATGCACAAAAGAAAATGAAAAGGGAATTAAAAGTTTCACTACCAAAAAAAAAAAAAAAAAAAAAAAAAATATATATATATATATATATGAAAGACAATCAAATCAGCTAAACACAAAAAGTCAGGAATGCAGGAAATGAGGAACCAAAGCGATTACAAACCATACAGGAAACAAACAACAAAATGCAGAAGTAAGTCCCTCCTTATCAGTAATTACTTGAAGTGTAAATTAAACTTCAATCAAAGACAGAAATTGATGGCAGAATGAATTTGTTTTTTAAATCGTAGATCCAGCTATATGCGGTCTCTAAGAGACTTACTGTAGATCAGACACAGAGGTTGAAAGTGAAAGGATAGAGAAAGAAATTCCACGCTAATTGTAACCAAAAGAGACAGGAGTAGCTATACTAACATCAGACAAAAGACACTTTAAATCAAAAAGCTTACAAGAGACAAAGGGGATATTATATATTAATAAAATGTCCAATATAGCAAGAAGATATAACAGTTAGAAATATTTACACATCTGATAACAGATCATCAAAATATATGAAATAAAATTGATACAATTGAGAGAAATACACAGTTGTACAATAATAGTTGGAGATTTCAATCCCCACTCTCATTAGCAGATAGAACAACCAGACAGAAGAAAAGGAAATAGAAGACTTAACACAATAAATCAACTAGATCTAGCAGACATACACAGAGCACTTTACCCAACAACAATGGAAGACTTTTTTTTCCTCAAGGGAACACGGGACATTCTGCAGGATAGACCATGTGTTAGGTCACAAATTCAGTCTCAACAGATTGAAAAGATATTATACAAAGTACCATCACTGACAACAATGGGATGAAGTTAGAAATCAGTAACAGAAGGAAAACTGGAAAATTCACAAATCTGTAGAAATTAAACCACATACTATTAAATAACCAAAGAGGCAAAGAAGAAATCACAAGTGACGTTAGAAAATACTTAGAGATAAATGAAAACAAAAACACATGTCAAAACTTATGGGACAAGGACAAAGCACTGCTTAGGATGCTTTGTATAGTGGTAAACACTTAAAAAGAAACTTTCAAACAATCTGACTTTACAACTTAAGGAACTAGAAGAAGAGCAAGTTATTTTATTCCTTCTGCTAGCTTTGAATTTAGCTTTGGATTGCTATGGATTAAAGCAGAGAGAAAAGGACAGAAAAACAATAGAGCCAATGAAACCAAGGGTTAGTTCTTTGAAAAGATTAAGAAAATTGACAAACCTTAGCTAGATCAACTGATAAAAAAGCCTCAAATTACTAATAACAGAAATGAAAACAGGGACATTACTACCCATTCTATAGAAATAAAAAGGATTATAAGAGAGTACGATGGACCATTGCATGTTAACAAATGGATAACCTAGATGAAGTGGACAAATTCCTAGACATACAAAATCTACCAACACTTAATCACAAAGAAATAGAAAATTTGAAGAGAGTCATAATTAGTAAGGTAATTGAATCAGCAATCAAAAACCTCCTAATAAAGAATAGCCCTGGACGTTATGACTTCATTGGTAAACTATACCAAACATTTAAAGAAGGGCTAACACTAGTCCTCCTCAAATTCTTCCGAAAAAGCTGAAGAGGAGAGAACACTTCCTCATTCTGTGAGACTGGCATTCTCTGAGAACAAAGCCAAAGAAAAGAAACAAAACTACAGTCCCTTATAAATAAGAAAACAAGAGTCCATATATTCATTGACGTAAAAGTCCTCAATAAAATACTAGGAAACCAAATTCAATAGCATATTAAAATGATTATACATCATGATCAAGTGGGATTTATTCCTGGAATGCAAGGATGGCTCAACATAGGCAAATCAATAAAAAAGTGATGTACTCGATTAACAAAATAAAAGGAAAAAAATGATATCCTAATTTATACAGGAAAATAATTTGATAAAATTCAGCAGCCTTTCATCATAAAAGCACTCAATAGACTAGGAATAGAAGGAAACTACCTCAACATTATAAAGGTCATATATGAAAAACTCACAGCTAATATTACACTCAGTGGTGAAAGACTGAAAGCTTTTTCTCTAAAATCTGGAACAAGGCAAGAGTGCCTGCTTTTGCTACTTCTGTTCAACATAATACTGGAAGTTCTAGCTAGAGCAGTTAGGCAAGAAAAAGAAATTGAAGGCATCCAAATAAGAAAAGAAGTAGTAAAATTATCTCTGTTCACAGATGACATATTTATTATATGTAGAAAACCCTAAATCTTAAACACACACAGAGAGAGAGAATGCTAATAAATTCTCTGCAAAGTAGCCACGTACTAAACCAACCACAAAAATCAGTTGCATTTCTATATGCTAACAATAATCTGAAAAGGAAATTAAGAAAACAGTTCTGTCTTCAGTAGCATCAAAAAGAATAAAATACTTAGGAATTAACCAAATAGGGGATAGAGTTGTACATGGAAAGCTGTAAAACATCAATGAAGGAAATTAAAGAAGACATATGGTCAGATAATTTTTGATAAGGATGCCAAGACCTTCAATAGAGAAGTGACAGTCTTTTCAAGAATTGGTGCTGGGAAAGCTGGATATCTATATGCAAAAGAACAAAGTTAGATCCTTATCTAACATATACAAAAATTAATTCAAAATGGATCAAAGTCGTAAACAGAAGAGGTAAAACTCTTAGAAGAAAAAACAGGGGAAAAGTTTTATGAGATTTGATTTGGCAGTGATTTCTTGGATACAACACCAAAAGCACAGGCAGCAAAAGGAAAAATAGACAAATTGGAATTCATCAAAATTAAAAACTCTTGTGCTTTGAAGGATACTCTCAACAAAGTAAAATGGCAGCCCACTGAATAGGAGGAAATATTTGCAAATCAAATATTTTATAATATCCAGAATATATAGAAAGCTTCTAAAACCCAGGAAGGAAAAAAAAAAGGCAATTCAATATAAAAAATGGCAAAGGACTTGAGCAGACATTTTTACAAAGAGGATGTACAAATGGCCAATAAGTACGTGGAAAGATACTTAGCATCAATCGTCAGGGAAATGGAAATTAAAACTGTAATAAAGTACCACCTCACATCCATTTCCATGGCTATTATAACACAAAAAACACCAAAACAAAACAGAAGTGTTGACAATGATGTGGAAAAATGGGAAATTTTATACATTATTGGTGGGAATATATAGAAAACAGTATGATTCCTCAACGAAACAGAATTACCATATGATCCAGCAATTTCACTTTTGAGTAAACACCCAAAAATGTTTACCCCAAAGCATGGAAAAGAACAGATATTTATACACCAATGTTCATAGCAGGATTATTCACCATAACTAAATGGTAGAAGCAACCCGAAGTGTCCACAGATGGACGAGTAGGTAAATATAGTATATAGGTATAATGGAATATTATTCAGCCTTAAAAAGGAAAACAATTCGGACACATGCTGTAACATAGATTAGCCTTGAAGACATTATGCTACATGAAATAAGCCAGTCACCAAAGAACAAATACTATGATTCCACTTATTTAGGGTAGTGAATTCACAGAGACGGAAAGTAGAATAGCGCTTGCCAGATGGCTGAGGGGGAGGAGAGAGTGGAGGGTTGTCTAATGGGTACGGAGTTTCAGCTTTACAAGATGAAGAAAGTTTTGGGGGTAGGTAGTAGTGATAGTGTATAACAGTGTGAATATATTTAGTGCCACTTAATTGTAAGCTTAAAAATGTTTAAAATGGTAAAATTTTATGTTATGCATATTTTACCACAATTTTCAAAAACATCCTACATATCACCTGCCTTTGCAGTATGCATAAGCTTATCAAGGTAGGGCTATGTCTGCACCATCAACATTTACTCAGTACCTGGTGTGCATGCAGGAGATGATCCAGAAATAGTTGTGTAGTCAGTGAATGCACAAATGAATGACTGATGCCATATACCAGCATCTTTTGCAAAGGATTCAGTGCTGAAGTCACAGAAACAAACACTGGCTTTACTTTTTTAATTCCTTGGCAAATTTGCTTCTGGAAAGCCTTTTGTATTCCAAGCACATCCCACGGATATGGTGTGTTAAACTCTGTTTGAAAGTGTTTATGCATAAATATAATAATATATTTACCCTTCCTACACAGCCCCTGAGGTAGGCTACTGAACTATGGGCCATCTCCTCTAGGTCTTGTCTTTTACCGAGGGTGGTACAAGATGGAGAAGATAAAACAAGCATGGTTAAAAAGAAAAACTGCACCAAGAAAGAATGCCTGGCGGCTACAAATGGCTTCTCATCCACACCCTGTTGAAGAAACGGCTCCAGAGTCACAGAAGAAATGGCTGCAGTCAGAGCAGATCCACCTTGGCCATTTTTAAGGGCTTATGAAGCCTGGAAGAGGTCCCAGAGAAAACTGGCATCATGCAAAGTGCTCTCATGTTTGAACAAGGAAGAAAGGAGTCTTGTAAACCCTAGAACAATGCATTTGGCCCCTCTTGTATTGGTTGGGGATTTTGATTACGAGCAACAGGTGCTGGATCTGGGCTGGCTGAAGTAGAAAAGGAATCCCAGTTTTGGAGGTATAGAGGGAGGCATCCAGAATCAAAATGAGGTCTGAGTCTCCAAGCTCAGAGTTTGGGGAAAGTTTGGAGGGAACTTGGGAGGCCAGGAAGCAGGAGAGATGAAGGCTAAGGTCAGGTGAGGAGTGAGGGCTGGTCATGCAGGCTTGACCTCTCAGGCTGGATTCCTGCTGCTGCTTCTCTGTCCCGAGAACATCTCCTGACTGCCTACTGTCCCTCCTCCAGGAATCAGAGCCCCGAAGGGAATCCACAGAACAGGACTGTTCTGGGGCTGCTGGGGCAGGCAGAGTGAGTCTCCATCCACTGAGGTTTCCATGGTGGGAAGAGGGTCCCTGCCATTCTCTAGAGCTCACCTCCTGGGAGCAGTTTTCCTCGATGAATACAGCAATAGATGCTGTTTGGCCCCTAAAAAGTAAAAATTAAAAATCAGTCAGTCAAAATGCCAGCAGTGTGTCTAGTTACCACAAAGGCTAGAGTATAAAAGAAGCTTATGTGACATGTATATATAACACCTCCACTCCTGGGTACATAAAGAAATGAATTGATAGTTTCTGTTGCTGCACAGAAGCTCTGTAGTTTAATAGATCTCACTTGTCAATTTTTGTTTTTGTTACAATTGCTTTTAGGACTTAGTCATGAATTCTTTACCAAGGCCGCTGTCCAGAAAGGTATTTCCTGTGTTTTCTTCTAAGGTTTTTGTAGTTTGAGGACTCGCATTTAATGTTTAATCCATGTTGAGTTAATTTTTGTATATGGTGAAAAATAGGGGTCCAGTTTCATTCTTCTGCATGTAGCTAGCTATCCCAGCACCATGTATTGAGTGGGGAGTCTTTTCCCATTGCTTATTTTTGTTTTGTTTTGTTTTTAAAGTTTAAACTTTAATTATTTTATAAAACTTGACTTAACGCATGCCATGTGTGCCTTTTTTTCAAGGAGATCTGTATTTTTTTATTATACTTTTTTAGGGTACATGTGTACAATGTGCAGGTTTGTTACCTACGTATCCATGTGCCATGTTGGTTTGCTGCACCCATTAACTCGTCATTTAGCATTAGGTATATCTCCTAATACTGTCCCTCCCCCCTCCCCCCACCCCACAACCGTCCCCGGTGTGTGATGTTCCCCTTCCTGTGTCCATGTGTTCTCATTGTTCAATTCCCACCTATGAGTGAGAACATGCAGTGTTTGTTTTTTTGTCCTTGTGATAGTTTGCTGGGAATGATGGTTTCCAGCTTCATCCATGTCCCTACAAAGGACATGAACTCATCATTTCATCATTTTGTATAGCTGCATAGTATTCCATGGTGTATATGTGGCACATTTTCTTAATCCAGTCTATCATTGTTGGACATTTGGGTTGGTTCCAAGTCTTTGCTATTGTGAATAGTGCCGCATTAAACATCCATGTGCATGTGTCTTTATAGCAGCATAGATTAGATGGTTGTAGGTATGTGGCATTATTTCTGGGTTCCTGTTTCTGTTCCATTGGTCTATGTGTCTGTTTTTGTATAAGTGCCATGTTTTTTGGTTACTGTAACCTTCTAATATAGTTTGAAGTCAGGTAATGTGATGCTTCTGGCTTTATTATTTTTGCTTAGGATTGCTTTGACTGTTCTGCCCCTTTTTTAGTTCTTTATGAAGTTTAGAATAGTTTTTTCTAATTCTGTGAAAATAATGTTGGTAGTTTAATAAGAATACAACCTACAGGATGGGAGAAAATACTTGCAAACTATCTGACAAAGGTCTAACATCCAGAATCCATAAGGAATTTAAACAGTGCAAAAGCAACCCCATTAAAAAGTGTGCAAAAAACATGAACTGACACTTCTCAAAAGAAGACATACACACGGCCAACAAACATGTGAAAAGATGCTCCACATTGGCAATCATCAGAGCAATGCAAATCAATACCACAAGATACCATCTCACACCAGTGAGAATGGTCATTATTAAAAAGTGAGAAAAATAACATATGCTGGCAAGGTGCAGAGAAAAATGCTTGTACGCTGTTGGTGGGAAGGTAAATTAGTTCAGTCACTGTGCAAAGCAGTTTGGAGATTTCTCAGAGAACTCAAGACAGAACTACCATTTGACCCAGCAATCCCATTACTGAGTGTACACCCAAAGGCATATAAATCATTCTACCATAAAAACGCATGCATGCATATGTTCATTACAGCACTGTTCACAATAGCAAAGACATGAAATCAACCTAGATGCCCATCAGTGGTAAACTAGATAAAAGAAAATGTGGTACATATGCACCATAGAATACTACACAGCCGTAAAAAAGAACAACTCACGTCCTTCGCAGCAACGTGGATACAGCTAAAGGCCATTATCCTAAGTGAATTAATGCGGGATCAGAAAACCAAATGCTGTATATTCTCACATGGAAGTGGGAGCTAAACACTGGGTACATGTGGATATAAAGATGACAACAATAAAATAGTTAGAAAAATGAATGAGATAGAGTATTTGATAGCACAATAGGGTGACTATAGTCAATAATTGTACATTTTAAAATAACCGAAAGTGTAAATGGGTTGTCTGTAAGACAAAGGATAAATGCTTAAGGTGATGGGTACTCCGTTTACCCTGATGTGATAATTATGCACTGTATGCCTGTATCAAAATATTTTATGTACCCCATACATGTATATACCTACTATGGACCCACAAAAATTACAGATAAAATATTTTAAAAGGTGGCAGCAGACACTGGGGACTACTAGAGAAGGGAGACAGGGAGGGGGGCAAGGGCTGAGGAACTACCTCTGGGTACTATGCTCGGTACGTGGGTGATGGGGTGATTCGTACCCCAAACTTCAGCATCACGCAATATACTCATGTAACCAACCTGCACGCATACCCCTGAATCTAAACTAAATGTTGACATTATAAATATATATTCATTTAGACCTACCACGAAAATAAAAAAAGAAATGAATTAAAAGCAGAGCCTGGAAGAGATATCTGTACACCCATGTTCACAGCAGCATTCTTCACAATGGCCGAATGATGGCAAAAACAGCCAAGGTGTCCATTGGCAGATGGGCAGATAAACAAAACGTGGAGTGTCCATACAATGGAATATTATCCAGCCTTAAAAAGGAAGGAAATTCCCACACATGCCACAACATGGATGAACTTTGAGGACAGTATGCCAAGTGACATCAGCCAGTCACAAAAATATAAGTGCTAATTGACTCTGCTTACATGAGGTAACTGCAGTGTCCAAGTCATAGAAACAAAGTAGAATGGGGGTTGGGTTGGGGGCAGGGGGAGTTAGTGTTTCATGAGTATAGAGCTTCAGTATTGGAGGAGGAAAAGAGTTCAGGAGGTTAATTGTACAATAACGTGAATGTAATTAATGCTACAGTTAAGTACACGGTTGTACACTTAAAAATGGTTGAGATGGTAAATTTTATGTTCTGTTTCACCAGAAATATAAAAACAATTGACTGATTCTACTCAGATTTATTTGTTGGGTACCTAGTGTGTGCTAGGGACCCTTGTGTCCTCTTCTAGGATAGAGTAGGGACCACTGGAGGTCTCATCCTCATGGAGCTCATGTAGTAGGAACGACAGGCAGCATTCAACATGCAAATCGGTGAGAAGGAAAACCAGAGCATGGTAAGTGCCCTGCAGAGAACCAGGTGACAGCAGTGACAGAGGTATCAGGGCCATCTCTCTGAGAGGAGTGAGGTGGCCTTAGAGGGGAAGGTGTTAAGCCAACATAAGCAGCCAGCCAGTGGTGGTCAGGCTGGTATTGGAGAAGCACAGAAATAGCTGGTTGCTTGTGGGTGATGGGGAGGGTGGTGGGGGCACGGTGAGAAGCGGGCAGGCAGACCTTGCAGGTGGGGAGACCAGGGTGTGGAGAGCAGCTTTCATTCCAGGCAGTGGGAAGCTGCTGCATGGGCTTAAGCAGAAGAGGGATGTGCTCTGGTTAGTGTTTTAAAATAGGCTTCTGCCTGCCTCTTACCTGGGAGAATGGAGTTCTGCTCCTGGCTCTGTGTTCCTGGCAAACCACTCACCTGTGCAGGTACATGTTGGAGGGTGAAGCCTCCATCGGTCCGGGCGCCCGAGCTGACCCAAACTGCAGCACGGTGCCCTGGCCCCACAGTTGTGGGTTTCCAGATGTGCTGTGCTGGTTTTCTGTGTACGTCATGTGATTCTCCTTTGGTTGCGGTGGCGGTGACACAGGAGCAGGAATATTTTAAAGAACAAATTGCAGACGGAAGCAGGTGGTGCTGATACCAGAAACCGTGGGTGTGGGCAGCCAAATTGGAAAATGGGGCCGCTTGACAGAGCTTTGGTTGTTCTTAGCTTCCTTAACGACCATGGAGTGGAATGAAAAACCTGAGCTGTTCCAGGCAAGTTCTGTTTGGAGGGAAAATGACATCAATTTTACTCAGTTACCATGTGAAAGAGATAAGGCTCTCTCTGGTGACCAGCAAGACTAGCATAGTGCTAGAACACTCGCAGGTTCCCACACTCCGGTGGGTGTGGAGGCCCTGGAGCAGGGTGGGGAAGGAGCATTGTTCAACACAGATGGCCTGCCCACCCCGGGGTCTCTGATTCAGCCGGGGCTGGTAGGGGGACTCCAGAATGTGCGTTTCCAACAAGTGCCCAGGTAATGTTGGTGCTGCTGCTTCGGGGACCCCACTCAGACACTGTGTTAAAGAGCATAGCTTTCTCCTGTTTGGGGGTCTTAATAGCAGTGTATGCAACCTGAGAGTGTCACCCACACGTCCCTGTCTGGCTCTGGGGAGGCCTTGGGTCATACAGGAAGGTGGTGCCCTTGTGAAGCCCAGCCTGGCGTGGAGAGCAGCTCCTCTCCTTGTGCCTCCAACCATGGCTCCTTCTCTGGTCCCTGTCTGCCCCTCCCTCACTGTGTCCCCACATTGCCTAGCCAGAGAAGCCGTAGTGTGCTGCAGGCGTCAGGTCCACCCTGCTAGGCCCCTAGGCTGCCAAGGAAATGTGACAAACTCAGCCAGGGCTGAACACTTGCTGGGACGCAGCCAGAGCTGGACGCCGGAGACAGAATTTCCAGACGCTTGGCTGCGCTGTTCCCTCCCCAACCAGGTGTCTCCCTGAACATCATATAGCCATTGCCTCCAAGACTTCTCCTGAGCATGAGTTTCCATGGGAAAAAAAAGACGAGACTTTGTTACATGTCTTTGAGGCTTGTATCTTGTGTTTTGTGGCTGTCATCGGATTTTCATCTGGCTCGCCTGGCTTGGCGCAGGACCTCAGTTGATTCTGAATGTGCGCCTTGCCCTGTGCTCTGAGCTTTGTCAGAGCCTGTGGTCAGCACCTGGCAGGTGACAAAGTGCTTGAGCTGTGCTCAGGCTTTGGTACCTGCCCTCTTGGATGTCAGTGCCCTAGTTACACATCAAGGGGAAACGTCTTCTTACAAGGCTTGCTAGAGAACGTTATTTAGAGCATGAAGCTTTATTTTTTTAATTCGTTAACTTTGTACTTTTAATTGTACTAAAATACACTTAACCTGAAATTTACCACCGTAGCCATTTTTAACTGTGTGGTTCAGTATTCTTCTGTTCACATTGTTGTGCAATCAATCTCTACAGCTTTTTTATCTGGCAAAACTGAAACTCGGTACCCATTGAACACCTTCCCGTTTTTGCGTCCCCCCAGCCCCTAGAACATGAAGCTTTCCCATCCCCCTTCCGTCTCTCATCTTTTTAGTGGCATTTGTTCCAAGGGAGGCGACTGAGCTTGGGGCTAATGGCGTATGGAGTGCACGTGGCTTTGAACTGTCATCAGCCTGGCAAGGAGAAAATGGGTGATTTTGACAAGGGAGCTTGTTCCTACAGTTTTGTTCTTCCTAAAACTTGCACCGTTCCTTGCAGTCTTTCCTTTGGTGGCGTATCAGAATATCACTGAGGATTGCTTTCTCGTGTTACTTCTTTAAATCTGTAGTATTCCTTAATGTTTCTGGTTTTGACTGGGGTTGGCATGACAGGCAGTGTTTAGATTGTGCTGTGCAATCTCAGTGAACACTGCGCAACTTGAATTTTCTCCCTCGTAACTTCAAGTTTTCATTCTTCCTAATTTTCATGTTTTGAACTGAAATTTACCAGTTTAGACTCAATTCTGATGCTGAATATTTTAGGGAAAATTTGAATTACAGCCATTGGATGGTTCTCGAACTATCAAAACAGGAAGAAGTTGGGTGCCTCCCACCTCCTCCCCCAGGCTTGGGGATAGATCATGAATACGTGACTTCAGAACTGGCTTGTGGATGGTCCAGTAGTAAGAAAACAACAGCTAGTTGTTCTTGAGGAAAGGAGATTTTGGAAATCACAAAAGTGAGAACAGAACAACTGGATGTGTTCTGTTTTTCCTCGTGTGAGAGAATATTACATCACACGAAGGTAGGTGTTTTTTTAACTGTAATAATGGTTTTCAAAGAGTAAAATTCGAGCAGTGACACAGCTGATTCCTTTGTCACGGAGATGCTCAAACACTGAGTGCCTGGCTTCTAGCACCCGTGGGCAGGGCGCGGCTGCATTGAGTAGCTCTGCTTGGCCTGAGTTGACCCTGGTGGTGCTGTCTGCCATGCTCATCGCTTGCTGCTGCTGCTAATGTATTGATAACGTGAACACAGCACCAGCTGGAGAAAGTTTTAATGTTCCTGCTGGAAAATTCTCCCCCCTGGGTTAGGTCTATAGGTAAAAACCAAGTAGAATATTTAAAAGATTCTCATTCTTGTTGCCTCCAACCTTCCAACTGCCACTACCTTTAGTGTGCTCTCCGCGTACCTCTCGCAATCCCGCTGTCTCCGCGTTACGGCAAAGGAGCTCGGCAGAGTCATGACCTGGGGCTCGTCAGCTGCAGTGAACTTTTTCCATTCATGTCAACTTTGACTGCTTCGCCTCATTCCAGGTTTCCCTTCTCTTCCTCTTGAATCACTTTCCTGTGACTGCTTGATGTTTAGGTCCTTACAGTTAAGTTCTGCAACAAGACATGCAGAATTGAGAGACAGGTCCTTTTCTGTTATCGCAGTTTATTTCAGTGACAAACTTTGGTTACAATGGGACTTGAGGGAATAAAGAAGGAATGTGGACCTTCTGGCTGGACAGGGCTGAGTTTGAATGAAGCCATTGGGACTGGCTGTGGGTCTCACGCAGGTGGCTTTACCTCGATGAACTGGTTTCCCTGTTTCCCAGCTGAGAGTGGTGGAGATGCCAGCCTTGGTGGGGTATGGCAAGGGTTAGCGATGACACAGGCTGGCGTTCAGCAGCAGGCATCTGTCTCCCCCAGCCTCTTCAGGAAGGTCGCCTTAAACCCCAAGCATGAAAGCCCAGAATGGAAGTTTTCAGCCTTCTGCCCTTTCTTTTTTCCAAAGCCACCTTTCCTATGCATGTTTTTTTTTTAACCAACTATTTCCAGCTTAGCTTTATACATATACATAAGCATACTATATATGTATGTTTGCACATGTGTGTATGATTCTAGAGGTTTCTCTTATTACATTTTTCTTTTGGCAAATCCATTTTTAAGGACATTTTTGGCTTTCCTGGACAAGCTTTTAAATAAAATCTGGGTTATGTTTCTCACGTATGTATTTTTTGTTCCAGTAAGACTTGATGTATGGACACTGACATTTGAATTTCACATAATTATTCTTTAGTTTTTTTTTTTAGTACTGGAAGAGTCCAACCTATATTTTTAATATTGATTTTTAAATTTTTTACGAATGGAATTTGTATTTTAGAACAATTTTAGATATACAGAAAAATTGATCAGTTAGTACAGAGAGCTGCCATACAGTTTCCCCATTACAAGCCTCTCATATTAGAATGGCATGTGTGTTGTAATTAATGTACCAATACCGATACAGTGTTATAAACTGAAGTCTACACTTTATTTCTATTTCCTTATTTTTACATAATCTCTTTTCTGTGTTCCAAGTTCCCATCTAGGATACTACTGCATTTTTTTTATTAATTTTTTTTGCACACAAAAACAATAAACATTTTCTAAAAATACATACAAACAAAAAGATGCGTATCAAACATATTAGGAAGGTTACACATGGGAAGTCGGGGAATAGAAATGGGGGGTGGGAGTTAAAATAAATGAGAGAGGGACTTTATATGGATCAGTGATAATAACTCAATCCTCTATTTGACAAAGAAGAGGGAGAAGGAAGAGGAAGAAAAAGAAAGTGGGATAAAGGATCAGAAAGGGAGGAAAATAGAAAAAATTAGAGTATGACTCCAGGGTAGACCTGTTTTGTTGTCACTGAGTTGGTTGGTTGGTTTGTCTGTTGTATTTTTCATGTTTCGCCAAGTTGGCCAGACTGGTCTCGAACTCCTAGCCCGAAGTGATCAACCCGCCTCGCCCCCCCAGAGTGCCGGGACCACAGGCGTGAGCCACCACGTCCAGCCCCCACATTGCTTCTGGCCTCCGTGGTAGACCTCTGCCCGGCCGCTCCGTCTGGGATACTACTGCATTTTAACGATTTTTTATCTTTTTATTTCTTTTTTCTGTCTTGATAGGTATACAATATGTTTCAGCACCAGAGCCTAGGGATTAAAATTAACATTCAAGTGACCAAGCTTGTCCTGCTACGACAACGTCCCGTAAGTCCCCACAGGCACCTTTCAAGCATGCAGAAAATGTGGCTGGGCCGGAGCTTCCCAATTGCTGTTGAACGCTAAGCAGGGCTCCAGGGAGTTGCTGGTCTCCGTCACCCTCTGTGACTTTGCCAGTGTGAGAGGAAAGCTGGCATCAGTACTGGAAGCGTGGTGTGAGGGTGGGCTGTTGAGAGGAAAGCTGGCATCAGTACTGGAAGCGTGGTGTGAGGGTGGGCTGTTGAGAGGAATCTCAGGGAACCCTAAGCAGTGAGCCCACACACATCCCCCTCCACTCCCGGAGGGTCTCGTATGGAGTCTCTAGGATAGTGCAAAGCTTGATGGCAAGGTCTCTGGCATGGTGGCTTCCCTTCTGAAACTACATTAGAGCTTCGACCCCAGTTTGGGTTCACGGCAGCATGATTTTCTGGTCTTTCGATGGAGTGCCTTGCCACATGCTGATGTTACCTGCCGAGTCAAGCCATCACCATGAGACTGAGGGAGCATTGCTTGGTTTGGGATACTGTTCTGTTTGCAGAAAAGAAGATTCCTTTTTTAAAAAACAGCATAGTCGTCATTTGCACCTATATATAAGGCCCCTGGTGGATTCTCTGGATCTATGTCACATACCCACTAGCATCAGGCTTCTCTTCGAGGGCAGTGAGTCATCAGATGATGTCTCAGTGAGTGACTGCCTCCACCTTAACGTCCTTGCCATAGTCTGAATATAAACTCTGGCCTCCCAGGCGTTTGTGTCTCTAACTGTCCCCTGACTTTTTCTAGGCTAAATTGTCCATTGGGCACCATGGTGAGAGGTCCCTGGAGAGCTTCTGTCACTGGCAGAACGAGGAGTATGGAGGAGCGCGATACCTCGGCAATAACCAGGTTCCCGGCGGGAAGGACGACCCGCCCCTGGTGGATGCTGCTGTGTTTGTGACCAGGTGAGACAGGATTTGGCCTGTAGCTGACATGCGAGAGGGAAAAGATGTTTCTCTTCAGAGAGGAAATAGGCATGTTGTTAGGAATTCAGGCTTGGAAATCAGACCTTGGGCCACCTGTCTGGGCTTCGGTTTCCTCATTAGTAAGTGGGCAGTAACGGTGGTATCCGCCTCTGAGGTAGGTATGATGCCTGGGTGTGTAGCTGTGTCCCTCTTTGTCTCTCCTCTATTGTCACATGGCGTTCTCCCTCCGTGTCTCTGTCCAGACTTCCCTCTTCCTATAAAGACAACAGTCATGGGATCTGGGCTCACCTTACTGCAGTGTGACCACATCTTACCTTGATTCCACCTGCAGTGACCCTTTTTCCATGTAGGGTCACATTCACAGGTACTGAGGGTCAGGACTTGGACCATTTCTTTTTTGGGGGATACAACTGTTGTATGTCATTGATGTCGATGTGGCTGTATCATTTTTTTTCTTATGTTTTCAACCCTCTTTGAGGAACACTGATTTTTCTTTGGTTGCTTTACTTGAATAACATAAACAAAATGTGTTCCATGTTCATACCAAAACTCTCCCTTTATAAAATACACAGAAATATTCCTTAGTAACGTAATCCATTAGATTAAAAATACCAGCTTTTTATTAGAGTTGCTACAAATATGTCAACTTTTAATTTTAATGACTGTTTTAAATTTAAAGAAACTACTTCCCAAACTGCATGCTTGCTTTTCCAACTGTGAATTTGGAAGTAAAGTTGTGGAAGGGAGAACTTGATCATATCTTTAGCTTGGGGACAGTTTGTTTCTCCACAAAAAGGTTGTTTTTGTTTTGTTTTGTTTTTTGTTTTTTGTTTTTTTTGAGATGGAGTCTCCTCTGTTGCCCAGGCTCGAGTGCAGTGTGACACAGTCGTGGCTCACTGCAACCTCTGCGTCCTGGATTCAAGCAATTCTCCTGCCTCAGCCTCCCGAGTAGCTGGGATTACAGGCATCTGCCACCACACCCAGCTGATTTTTGTATTTTTAATAGAGATGGGGTTTCACCTTGTTGGCCAGGCTGGTCTGGAACCCTTGTCCTCAGGTGATCTGCCTGCCTTGGCCTCCCAAAATGCTAGGATTACAGTTGTGAGCCACCACGCCTGGCCCTCCACAAAGAGTTAAATCTCACTTAACATTTGGTTTTGAATCAAGAAAGGATTTTGGTTGCATTTCTCAGGTCATGTGCTGCAAACTCTGAGCCCCATGACGTCTCAGTCATCTGGGGAAGTTCTGTGACCCCAGCTCCAGACACCAGACAATGCAGCTTTTGTTCCTTTCAAAAATCTCAGAATAAGCCGGGCGTGGTGGCTCACGCCTGTAATCCCAGCACGTTGGGAGGCTGAGGTGGGCGGATCACCTGAGGTCAGGAGTTTGAGACCAGCTTGGTCAACATTATGAAACCCCATCTCTACTAAAAATACACAAATTAGCTGGGCATGGTGGTGCACACTTGTAATCCCAGCTACTTGGGAGGCTGAGGCAGGAGAATTACTTGAACCAGGAAGGCAGAGGTTACAGTGAACTGAGATCATGCCATTGCACTCCAGCCTGGGTGACAAGAGTGAAACTCTGTCCCCAAAAAAAAAAAAAAATCCTAGAATAGACACAATGCCACCACCCATTGCCAAATGGATGCCTGCTCACTCCTGTGGATGGTTCGTCGATTGCCAGCCCTGCGTATGCTTTGTTACACATTTAACAGTGCTTTGTAGCATGCCAATCCCTTAGGAGAACACTTGCTGCTTCTACAGGATATGATTAAATATATAATCCGTATATAAGCTCTATCATGGACAGTCAGAATTATTGAGACGTTTTAGAAAAAGTCTCTTTAATAATTCTGATTGTCTATGACATGGCTGATGTGGCAGCAGGCACCAGGGACCGAGGGATGAACATGACCTGGTTCATGCTTTTGACCTGGACTTGCCCACTCCAGCGGGCACTGGGAGCCTCCAGGCCCCACCTTCCTCAAGAGCAGTGGCTGCCCACACTCACTGGCCAGGGGCTGCCCACACTCACTGGCCAGGGGCCGCTGTTGCTCAAGGCACTTTGCAATGGCATTTGGGAACTGCGAGGCTTTCTGTAGAATACCCTGGGTGCCGCAGCATTCAGGTTAAGGGTACCATGATTTGAGAGTGGATTCGACGTGGGGAGCAAGCAAGAGTCCTTGGGAACCGTGTCTGTGCATGATCATAAGTAAATGGAACTGATTTTCCAAATGGTAATTATATTTGGTCTGAAAGACTTTCCTAGAGAGGAACCCTAAACAACATCATCTGTGGAATATGCAGCGAAACTCCCAAGGTTTCTACTTTGAAAATAGTGTCTATAAATGCTATAGAAAATCTGTAATTTCTGGTGTTTTATTAAAAAATAATTAATGGCTTATGGTAATTTTCCCTACATTGGAAAAAGTTTTCTCTCTTTCCTGCTGTTTCCTTTCACTGAGTGCAGAAAGCACTTGTAAGTGGCCTGCATTTGGGGATGAATGGCATTTTTTTTCAGAGGCAATAAATGTCACCAAGATGACTGTTGACAAGACATCTGTATTAGCCCTTTTATAAAGAGACCTCAGCAGTCATGACGCACCCTCAATGCAAAGATGCTATGAGTTAGACTTTAATTTTTCGCCCTCCTAACTTACCACAGAGGAAATATTTTGTGTAAAAATGTTCTTTTCTACACCTCACACTTTTTACGGTGGCTACTGTAAAACAAAATGATACGGTTTTGCTGTGTCCCCACCAAAATCTCATCTTGAATTCCCACATGTTGTGGGAGGGACCTGGTGGGAGGTAACTGAATCATGGGGGCAGGTCTTTCTTGTGCTGTTCTCGGGATCATGAAGAAGTCTCACAAGATCAGGTTATATAAGGGGGTGTTTCCCTGCACAAGCTCTCTTCCCATCTGCTGCCATGTGAGATGTGCCTTTCACCTTCCGCCATGATTGTGAGGCCTCCCCAGCCACGCAGAACTGTAAGTCCATTAAACCTCTTTCTTTTGTAAATTGCCCAGTCTTGGATATGTCTTTATCAGTGGTGTGAAAATGGACTAATACACAGAACAATGGAAAATAACAAGTGTTGGAAGAATGTGGAGAAATTTGAACTCTTTAGTGCACCATTGATAGGAATGTAAAATGGTACAGCCACAATAGAAAACCAGATGATGGTTCCTCAAAAAATCAAAACTAGAGTTACCGTATGATCCCACTTCTGAACCCAGAAGAACTGAAATTCAAAATAATTGAAAGCAGAGACTGATATTTGAACACTCATGTTCACAGCAACATTATTCATGACAGCCAAAAGGTGGGAGTGACCTATATGTCCATCAGTGGATGAATGGGTAAACAAATATGCTGTATATGTACAAGAGAATATTAGCCTTAAAAAGGAAGGAGATTGTGACACATGCTACAACATGGATGAACCTCAAGGACAAATACTGCATGATTCCACTTACATGAGGTACCTACAGTAGTCAGATTGGTAGAGATAAAGAATGGTGGTTGCCAGAGGCTGGGGAGAAGGGAGAATGGGGAGTTATTATTTCATGGGTACAGAGTTTCAGTGTGGGATGACGGAAAGGTTTGGGAGGTGGATAGCAGTGATGGTTGCATGACAGTGTGAATTTGGTTAACATGACTGAGCTTTACACTCAATGGTTAAGATAGTAAATTTTATGTTCATGTATTAGCACAATAAAAAAAATTATAATAAAGATGTTCTGTTCTAACTAAACACATTGGAGAGGGATCCTAATTGCATGGGAGTGGTTCTGGGTGAGATGCTGGGGGCATGGGCAATGTCCTCATCCAGGTACAGAGAAAACAAGGTTTTGTCAGCCGCAGGCTGCTGGGGTCTGGATGAAGGATGCATTTGGCATCTTGCGTAGCTGTTAGCTGTTGCCAGCCCGGGAGCCTGAGCTTTCTTCTGCATTTCGGGCTGACGCCTTGAAGCTACATGAGCAATCACAGTCCCTCTCACCTGCTGCCGTGGAGCTGCTGGACTGAACAGATGAGTGCACGTCCTGTCTTCTGGGTCCTCGCAGATGTTAAATTGAAGCTCTCCTTGAAGGACGGGGGAGGCTGCCCTGGAGTCGGGCAGGAAGCTGAGTTGGCCAGGAAGCCTTGTATAATAACTAGAGGTAGACAGCTGCAGTTCCCTAGGTTGGGATAATAATGGGCTGATGTTTTCGCAAGGAGACTGGGTGCGAGGCAGCTGCTGCCCTGGAGAAGCTGTCCTTTCCTCCCACTGTAACCCGAGCTGAGGCTGCACGGGCCTGGCTGCGCTCGGCACAGCTTCCAGGTGCTGAGCTAGGACTGGCCAACGTGAGAATTTCCCCGTTTAAGGTTCTTTTTTCACCTTCCGGGCTGTGGCCAAGCCGGACAGTGTATTCTCCCAGACATCGCCTGGCAAACAGGCGGCTGCCGTGGAGGACGTGAGCGTGACATCGTGTCCAGCAGGAGCTGCTGAGCTGGAAGCGGTTGAAGCTGGGTTTTCTGCAGCTGCGTCTGGGACCAGGAAGGACCCCCTGAGTGGGCTGGGCCTGGGGTCACACGGAGCCCACACAGAGGCCAGGGCTCAGGGGGCTTCAGCACCTGGGAGGGCGTCCCCTTGGGCTCCACATCTGACCCAGAAAGCCGAGAACGCAGAGAACTCATCCCTGAAGTCGAGAACTCCTCTTTGAGCCTGGGCCTGTGCTCCGGGTGAGAGTGCCTGGGAGATGCCACAGCAGACACAGCTGGCCTGAAGCTGCACCACCAGGATCCCTCTGGCCAGACCTTCCCCTCCAGCCTAATACCATCTGACTGCTCGGGACACCCTTCCCTTCACCTTCTGCCAAGGGACCCTCTTGACAGGCTTTGCGCGTGGTGAAGCCTCAGCAAGTATCCGTGGAGCTTGGTGTTACGCTCCCAGGCCTCCAACACGTGAGGCCATGGCTGCCAGGTAGCTTGCAGGGCCCCTTGAAAGGGTCTGGAGACGTCAGTCAATTAATAAAAGAATGCATTAAGTCCCAACTGTATGCCTGGCTGTGAGTTATGCACAGGACCAGCTGTGTAGCTTGTGGTGCCCCATGCAAAATGCAAACATGGACCCCGCGACAGCAGAGCGTTAGCCCAGGGCGTGTGTCAGACACCCACAAAGCCAGCCCCGTCATGCAGATCCACGTCAGCCTCGAGCAGTGCACCTTGGGGTTTCAATGGATGTAGGGCTGGGAGCCGAGTCTAGCCCTCACTTTTTTCATTCCTGAAGTGAACCGTACAGTTCCTGCCTGGGGGTTTGGCATGAGTTGGCAGTGGGATGACATAAAAAGTGGGTGTCCCTGACAATGAATGGAACAAAGCCAGGCTCCCTGGAGATAAAGCAGCCCCTGCAGGCAGGTGGCTTGCTTCTTCTCTTCTGAGAAAGGACGTTGAACAGGAAGGATAGAGATTCAGATTCGGTTGACGTTTTCAAGACAGGCCTCTGAGTGTGGCCCTCCCTCCCTGAGCTAACACACCTTTTCCTCTGGTGAAGCAGTGGGTGGTGCCTCGGGGTCTGTCATTTGAGACTGCCTGTTTCCCCTCAGGGCAGCCATTGGATGGGAGAACGCGTGGGGGTGGAGTCCTCCTCAGCCAACAGGGCTGGCTCTCTGCAAAATGGCGTCTGCCTTGGCCTGGGCCTGTGGCTTCACTTCTCTTCTGTCAGACTGAGGCCTCGGTCCCTTTCTCCCTTTGCCCAGCTGAGACAATGGGGCAAAGCTTTAAATATGTCCTGTTCACAACTCCGAGAAACCCTGGAGCAAGGTCCTAGGCCAGCCTGATCTTTGTATGAATTTGTGTGTGTGTGTGTGTGTGTGTGTGTTTGTGTGTATGTGTGTGTGTGTGTTTGTGTGTGTGTGTGTTTGTGTGTGTGTGTTTGTGTGTATGTGTGTGTGTTTGTGTGTGTGTTTGTGTGTATGTGTGTGTGTTTGTGTGTGTGTGTGTTTGTGTGTTGTGTGTGTGTGTATATGTGTGTGTGTGTTCGTGTGTGTGTTTGTGTTTGTGTGTGTGTTTGTGTGTATGTGTGTGTTTGTGTGTGTGTGTTTGTGTGTGTGTGTGTGTGTGTGTGTGTGTGTGTGTGTGTGTGTGTCTCAAAACACCAGAATTGGGAAGGGTGCTGAATGTTGGGCTGGGGCTGGATAGGTATGGGGCCAGTGAGCACACCTATGGCTCTAATTTTATTTGCTTTCCCCTGTGCCAGTGCTGCTTCTATCGCCTATTTCTTCATCTTCTAAAAGGGAGTCTGATGGAAAAATCAAGTCACTAGGCCTTTTCATCTCTTTATGATATTCCTTCTCCATTTCCCTGAAAGTTACCTTGGTTTTGGAGTGAGGTTATGAAAAGTGTGGATCTCAAGCTTTCTTTGGGCCCTGAGAGAAGATGGGCGTGGGGCCTGGGAGGGGCCATGTCTGGGCCAGGCTGTGGCTCCTCAGCCGGCTCCCAGGCTGAGTCCTGCCCCAGCCAACCCTCAGGTCAATCCCTGACCTTGGAAACTTAAAAAGAACCATTGGAATGATCCAGTATTAGAAAAGAAGAGCCCAGACCCCTGGTTTTCCCACAAGAGGCCAGATGAACCTCTTGTACTTGCAGAACCAGGGCTGGACCAGGTTTCAAGCATCTTTGCTGTCTCACTGGTCCACAGATGCCCACCCACCCAGGGGATCCTGGGGAGCTTTAAGGAATACAGTTTTTTTTTCCTTCAACTTTTAAGTTCTGGGGTACATGTGCAGGATGTGCAGGTTCATTACATAGGTAAACATGTGCCATGGTGGTTTGCAGCACAGATGAACCCATCACCTAGGTATTAAGCCCGGCATCCGTTAGGTATTCTTCCTTATGCTCTCCCTCTCCTTCAACCTCCCTCCCCCGGCTGGCCCTGGTATGTTTTGTTCCCCACCATGTGTCCATGTGTTCTCATCGTTCAGCTCCCACTTGCAAGTGAGAACATGTGGTGTTTGCTTTTCTGTTCCTGCGTTAGTTTGCTGAGGATAATGGGCTCCAGCTCCATCCATGTCCCTGTGAAGAACATGAGCTCATTCCTTTTTATGGCTTCATAGTAGAGGAATGCAGTTTTTAGAAATGACTTTTTGTTGTCTTCTCGTGAGAGCGATATATGGTCATTACAGCATCAAAAACCAGTTGCTGCCCAAATAGAGTAGCTTGGGGAAGTAGAGTAGCTTGGGGAAGTAGAGTAGCTTGGGGAGGCCACTGCAGTTGGATGCTATTGTCTGAGAATTGTCTCTGATCAGTGACTTGGCAAACATCTTCCAAAACATTTTCAGCTGCTGAAAGGAGTCCTTCCAGCAACTGTTATGTATAGAATAGTTCATCTGTAAAAGAAGGTTCTCGTGTGGGGTAAGTGGACCTACGCCTGGGAAATGTGGATGGGTTACTGTTGCCAAACGCTGCCGTTTGTTATCATTCGCCGTGGCCTGTGACCACTGGAAAAATAACATTGCAGGATGACTACGTGAGGTTAATCGACAGTGTTTTCTTCTCCCATTCTTGGGGATACTGCATATACCTGACGATGGCTTTTTTTTTTTTTTTTTTTTTTAGGACAGATTTCTGTGTACACAAAGATGAACCGTGTGACACTGTTGGTAAGTTTAGAGTTGAAATAGTAATCTAAGGGGCTGATACACCCTGGGAGAATCTGGAGACTTCTCGATCACGGTGGAGGAGCTGTCCTCAAACAAGCACTGCACATTCTGTTGCCTTCCTTCTTGTAAGTTGGTCTTTGACTTTCCTTTTTTTATTTTCCTGAAATGTTTTGAAGTTATTTATGGCAGGAGGCATCTAGATGAAGGGTCATTAAGGAAGCTATGAAGAGTGACACCAAGGGGAAGAGCCACCAGGCTGTTCCAAGGGGTCTGCGGTTGGGGGTGCATTTGGCTCTGAGCATTTTGGTCACCCAGGCAGGAGAGGCAGCCTGCTAAGTTACACAGTTGTGGTCATGAGATGGAAGCTTAGCAGTTTGTTCTCATGCGTGCAAATGAGCTTTACCGAGCTTTACCCTAAGAGGTGAAGTGTGACTATAGATTATGAGACATCCAGTCTCTTCCACCTGCCTTGGTGCCAGGCCACTCGCTTTTTAGTGACTAAAGACAGCACTGAAAGTGGCATGCAGTGCCGAGAAAACACCCTTTCCTTCTTCACCTTCCCCTCCTCCACTTGCTTTCCCTCCCCCATCTTCCCTTCCCCCTCTACCTTCCCCTCCCCCTCAACCTTCCCCTTCCCCTTCACCTGCCATTTTCCTTTCTCTCCCGTCCTCAGTTATGTCTGGTTTGCCCTTGACTTCTCATGGATTTCAAATGGAAACCATTCTTTGAGTGTGGGAACACAGTGTTTGGTTAATACAGGCACAATGCCAAGAGTGTTTCCAGTTTTACCTGCCATAACACAAACCTTTGTTCATCGGGAGGTCGAAATATACTATTGCATTGCCAGAATCAAAATTGTGAATCATGTATGTTTAGAATTGTAGTAAAATCGAAGAAAACAGTATAGGTGTGAAAAATATATAATGTTATGAAATTCACATGTTGAAAACCTGAGCTTCTGGTGGAGCCCCAGCAGTGAGTAATCCCAAGCCTTTGTTCTGGCTCTGCCACGTGCCAGCTGGGTGGCCTTGGGTGTGTCTCCACTCTGGTTTCTTAGTCCATCAAATGATCACTTTGGGTTAGGTGACTCACAAGACCCTTCAAAATGTAATATAATGATAGCTACCATTCATGTCACATTTTAGAGTTTACAAAATGATTTTTAATATATTACACTTCATCAGTCCTCTAACCAGATCTGAGAGCGAGGTGTCAAGCAGCAGCCAGCCAGCTCCTCCTGCTGTGTTATTTGGGGGCTGTCTCCATGAGGGAATTGCTAGACAAAGGCCATGTGAAGGATGCTTCCCTGGAGTGCTGGCTGACGCAGGCCCAGGTCAGGTTGGGGCCATGGAGACTTGTACGGGCTGACCTCTGTCTGTCAACAGGGCTGCCAGGCATGTGCTGTTTCTAGGAGTGGCTGCTCTTTCCTGGGGTTCACGGGTCAGGCTTGGCCACAGTACCCCTGTCCAGGGGCGCCTCTGCTCCGTGCTCCTCCTGGAGACATAATCTCTCAATCGTGTGGCCCTTGCCTGTACTTCTGCCCTGGAAGTCCCTGAGCAAAACAGAGCCCAGCTCTGGCCTCCAGGCTGTGTCCTTCAGCACCTGGCACTGGATTGAGAGGCTTGGTCACTCTTGTTGGTTGGTTGATTAAATGAATGAATGAATGAATGAATGCAGGTGAAGGGACTCCAGTTCCAGTGTTCATTAAAACTATGTATCCAGTGGTGTGGTTTTCTTCCATAGGATTTATAGCTAGCTTTCAGTTTCTTTTGAGTATATAAAAGCTTTCTCTTTTGATGGGAATATGCCATTAATTGTGATTATATCCTGTGTTCAGGCCCCTGGTGAAGAGCAGGCAGCTGCTTCGAATCAAGCATCTTCTCCTTTCCTAAGCCACATCACCATACTATTTTTTATTGGTTTGCTCGGGCTGCCATAACAAAATGCCACACAAACTGAGTGGCTTCAACAACAGAAATGTGTTGTCTCACGGATCTGGAGGCTGGAAGTCCTAGGTCCAGGTGTCCGCAGACTTGGCCTCTCCTGAGGCCTCTCCCGTTGGCTGTAGCTGGCTGCCTTCTCCTGTGTCCTCTTCTGGCCTTCCCTCTGTGTGCGCACCTGCCTGTTCTCTCTCTTCCTTATAAGGACGCCAGTCATCCTGGCCTAGAGCACCCCCCCATGACCTCACATAACTTTAATTAGCTTCTTTTGTTGTTGAGATAGAGTCTCGCTCTGTTGCCCAGGCTGGAGTGCAGTGGTGCGATCTCAGCTCACTGCAACCTCTGCCTCCTGGGTTCATGCCATTCTCCTGCCTCAGCCTCCTGAGTAGCTGGGACTACAGGTGCCCGCCACCACGCCTGGCTAATTTTTTGTATTTTTAGTAGAGACGGGTTTTCACCATGTTAGCCAGGATGGTGTCGATTTCCTGATCTCATGATCCATCCGCCTCAGCCTCCCAGAGTGCTGGGATTACAGGCATGAGCTACTGCGCCTGGCCAACCTTAATTAGCTTTTTAAAGGTCCTCTCTCTACCTATAGTCACATTGGGAGTTAAGGTTTCTACATAAGAATTTTGTGGGGACACAAGTCAGTGCATAGCACCGCTCATTTGATACTTTGCCACATGTTACTAGGGAGCGTCTTATGTCCTCATATCCCCTCCCAGGTGCATACGTCTCACTTCCTTAAGAAGAAAGTCTTTTAATGGTAGGGACTGGGTGGAGTCATTGTTTTTCATGTGACAGCTGGTTAGCGGAGGGCAGAACCAGCCTATCTCCTGATCTCCAGTGCGTGTTCTTTGTAATACCTCAGTGATTTTCAGCTTCTCTAAGGAGCTGGTGCCTTTTTTTCTTTTTTAAAAAAATTAAACTTATATGGTGTTTTATTAGTATACGTTTATTTTAATGTGTCATATTTTGCTTGTTCAGATTATTAAGCCAGTCAGAACAATGGGATAATTCGATGAACAGAAAAATATAAAAACTGGGGTTATGGCAGTCGTATATTGATCTCAGCATCCAGTTTATTTATGGACTTTAAAATATTTTTATTTTGAATAATTATACAGTCATGATCATTGCCAAAAGAGTACAGAGAAGTCTGTTGTACCTATCACCCAGCTTTGTCCAGTGGTAACATCTGACATAACCGCAGTGCCCTCTCAGAACCAGGAAATGGATGGACCCGACAGAGTGAACCCTAGACTGCAGCTCTTAATCAGGCTTTACTGGTTTCTGCATGCACTCATGTGTTGGTATGCTTTTGTATAAAGTTCTGTGACGTCTTATTAACATGGGCAGCTTCGTCCATCCACCATGACAATCAGGAACAGGAGTCCATGGCCGCTGAGATACCCCCTTGGACTGCCTCTTGAGAGCCATCCCCTGCCACCCTCCGCTTCCCTAACCACTGGCACCCATTTATCTGTATTCCATCTTTATGATTTTCTCTTCCCAATATCCGGTTTATTTTTCATATTTTGTTTTGATTGCGCAGAATGGAAAAATAATCTGAGTCACATAGATGCGTGCTTGCCAGTGCTAAGAGATTTTCAACAGCTGCCTTGAAACCTCAGGGTCCAGCTCAAGTGTGAGGTGCTGTGTCTTGAGTTCTGTCAAAAAGGAGCTATCTGGTACCTCGAGATGACTAGGAAAGCTTTGGGTTGCCAGTGCTGTGTAATTTGGTATATAACAGCGTTTTTTTGTTGTTTTAATTAGGGTGCAGCTCACATATATGTAAAGAGGGCAAAACTTGATGGATTTTAATTTATGCCTATACTCTTCTTTTTTTGGCTTAATCTGGTATTTATTGAAATCATTTTAAAGCAATATCTTGAATTCTGTTTTAAATCATGATTTTTTATACTTTGGTAAAATATACATAACATTTGCCACCAGAAGCATTTTTAAGTGTACAATTCAGTGGCATCCAGTACATCCACATACTTGTGCAGTCCTGTGCCTCTACTCTTGAAACCACAACTCAGATTGAGGTGAAGAATGTCATCAGCCCTCCAGTTCCTTATGGCCTAACCCCCACCGTCAGTAGTCCCCCAAGGGTAACCTGTTACTGTTAAGAGTTTTAATGAGTGTTTTTAAAATAGTTTAAAATAGATTTCAGATCTCAGTTTGAATGAAGCATTGGAATAAACTCTGAGGCGCTGCGAGGGTTTGGGGCTTCCATGAAAAATACTCTCCTCTGCATCAGCCCATTTGTCTCCACTGCCCAGTCTGCATTCCTGATTGTGAGGAATGAGCCAAGGGCACCTATGAGAAGGGGGCTGCCACCAGGCTGGGAGACTGGCTTGGAACACAGGCAGTGCCTGGGGGAGCTCCGGAAGTGGGGAGGCCACTGACATCATATTGAAGTTAGTGGCAAGGCCTGTCTGGTCCATGTGCCACCACAGCTGGGCAGTGACCTCCATCTCCCCCCAGCAGCCCAGGGTCCTGTGGTCTGCCCCTCCCCACCCCACCTGCACTGGAGTGAGGGAGATTCTGGCCTTTGGGCTTCCATAGGAGAGGCAACAGCACCTCCCACGGAGAATGCACGTTGAGGATAAAGGTTCCCAAAGGGGATCACTGTGCTTTAGCCAGGCGGGAGGATGAATGCCAGACAGCCCAAGATGGCCAGTGCCCACTGCACCCTTCAGATCTTTTGATGAAGACTGAAACACAAGGCTTAGCATCTCTAGGCTTCACAGGGGTGCTAGTGATGTAGGCAGAGTTGGCGTTTCCAAGGCCCTGATTCTCCTGAGCCCTGCAGTGCAGGGGCCTCACCACACTCCTCTGTACTGGGTGGACTTGAGTGAGCAGGTGAATGGGCATGCTTTTAAAAAGTCACACCAGGGCCGGGCGTGATGGCTCACGCCTGTAATCCCATCACTTTGGGAGGCCGAGGTGGGCGGATCACCTGAGGTCAAGAGTTTGAGACCAGCCTGATCAACATGGTGAAACTCCGTCTCTACTAAAAATACAAAAATTAGCCAGGCGGGGTGGCAGGCACCTGTAATGCCAGCTACTCAGGAGGCTGTGACAGGACAATCATTAGAACCTGGGAGGTGGAGGTTGCAGTGAGCCCAGATCGCACCACTGCACTCCAGCCTGGGCGACAGAGTGATACTCTGTCTCAAAAAAAAAAAAAAAAAAAAAAATTAACACCAGAAGGACCCTTCCTCCTTCTCTCCTGGCACCGACATGGGCTTCTTAGGCTTCGTTGGAATGGGAAGGATAGCAAGGATGACCCCTTGGGAATTCTGTTGATCTCCACCTTGGGGGAAGTCACTGTAAGGCGGGAGGATCTGGAACAAGCCGCCATCCCCTCACTGAGTGGCCCCCACTCTGCACATGTCAGACCTTCTCTTTGTGGGGTGTGCACATTTCTTCTGTTGAATTCTTCATCTGGAGCTGTCTGCTTTCCAGCCACTGTTGTGACATAGATGCTGTCCTGGGTGAGAAGAGGGAGGTGACAAGACAGGGACGTGGCAGAGGTGAGACCTCGGGAGGTCGTGCCTGCCCTTTGCGCTCCTCTTCCAGATGCATACCCTCTGGGCCTCTCTCTGGCAGTGGCTGAAGACAGCAGCCGCTTCTCTCCAAGCCTGGCTGGCCAGGCAGGCATCCGAGGATGTTCAGTGGATGTGGAGCATTGGTTTTCTCCTACTCGTGCCTCCAAATTGAGCTACGGTGGGTTTTGTGCCCGCCTAAAGCAAGCTAGTCTTCTTTTTTCCCCTTGCTTGGTGTCCTAAAATTTTCTGTTAATGGAAGGGCCCCCCTTTTCCTTGTCCAGTGAAGGGGAGGGGTGATCCTACAGGAGGAAGTGGAGATGCTCCACTGTTGCAGGCTGAAGGCCGGGTTGATGCTGTGAGGAGCTTGGAGTCTGGTCTGTGCACTCGGGGCCAGCGGCTGTGGCTTCAGGGTCCCATGGCTTTCCCTGAACTGGGGGGAAAGGACCCCCTCCTTGCGTCACCCTTGGCACTGGTACCACAGTCTCTGATAGGTTTGGGTGGCCTGAGGGGAACTTGGTAGATGTGCCCATTGCCCTTCGGGTGTGAGGAAGAGCGTGTGGGTGGAGGAAGTAAGGGCAGGGGATATTGCTGGCCAGGACGGTGGTGTTTGGGAATAAAGCATCGGTTCTGGAAATCTGTGTCAGTCCAGCCCACCATGAGGCCACGAAACCAAGAGGAGCTGGGGAACTGGCAAGAGGTGAGGGGGAGTGGGTGTGGGGAATGGACGGTGTTGCATGCTGCACCTGTTGAGTTTTTATTAATTGAATGTGTCAAAGAGGAGAAGCTGTGAACCCTGTGATGTCTTCAATTAGGTAAGAAAGAAATGCCACTTTTTATGCATAAAAACAAACATATGCAAATGGACCCATCTGACTGTGCTTCCTCCCTTCCACGTTAGTCACCCTGTGACACTTCACTTATCCCAGCCCTGGCGTCCTTGCTGGTTGGTGGGTAGAGCCCTCTGGGGAATTTCCGTCAGAAGTGAACCGGCATTTTCTGTGTTGTGGTGGTGGTGTTACGTCTTCATTCTGTGAGGGTGGTTTTGAGTTGTCAAAAAGAGGTGTCGAAAGTTTTCTTTGCTGGGTGAGGCTGGCAAGTCGTGTTTGAGACACAAATGAAGTTTTACTGGCGAGACTACCTCCTGGGTTTCTTTGCTTCTTGGGGCTCTCCTATCTGCTTGTTCCACTGTATTGTTATTCCTCGTAAGCTGACAGAAGGCAAATTTCAATTGTGCTTCAAGACTGTGTGTTAGAAGTATAGTCTCCAGGCCAGGTGCGGTGGCTCATGCCTATAATCCCAGCACTTTGGGAGGCCGAGGTGGGTGGATCACTTGAGGTCAGGAGTTCGAGACTAGCCCGGCCAACATGGCAAAACCGTGTCTCTACAAAAAAAATACAAAAAATTATCCAGGTGTGGTGGTGGGTGCCTGTAATCCCAGCTACTCGGAAGGCTGAGGCAGGAGAATCGCTTGAACCCGGGAGATGGAGGTTGCAGTGAGCCGAGATTGTGCCGCTGCACTCCAGCCTGGGCGACAGAAAGAGACATTGTTTCACAAAATACATAAATAAAAATAAATAAAAAGGCAAACCATTTGAACAGATACTTTACAGATACATGGATGGCAAATAAGTTTATGAAAAAATGATATCACTAGCCTGTAGCAAAATGCAAAATTAAAGCTATGATGGAACATGGCTCTGGAATGGATAAAATACAATAAAAAAAAATGTGGTCTCCAGGCATTGCCTCCGAGGGCAAATGACGCCTTCAAATGAGTAAGTTGTGAAGTGGCTTTCTCCTTACCTGGGACCCATCTCACTTTTGGGCCCTGTTCTGGGTTTAGCCACACTATGTCTTTGGTGCCTACTCTGAGAAGGTTACAAAGGGGAAGGCTTAATTACATATTCGTTGTTCCAAATTAGACAACTTGCGGTCTGCAGCAAATTCATCCGTTTGTCAGAGGCTACCTTGGTATTTATAATTATGCTTTTGACCATATTCTTTGCTTTTCGAGAGGTTTTATGAAAGGTTCCAATTTTGGGAATCAAATATGCTTACATCTAGCCATCAAGAGTGCAGAAATTTTTGGCAAGGTTCATTTTCATCATACTATTAAAAAATAGACCATCTGCTTAAAAGACTTAGGAAAGTCGCATGCTATTCATTTTAGGGCTTTGTATCCCACAAATTCAGCTTGGATTTCTCGGCTGATTGAGTTGCCTGGAAAACAAAAAAGTGGAGGAGGCTTTAGGAAACTAGTTCCCTTTCTCACAGGTTTAGCTTTAAGCGTCGGTAGAGTATTTCCCCCGGAATGCCAATTAGGTTGTGTCTGATGGTTGGAGAGGGTCTGCGAAAGACTGTGTGTAGGAGCTGTTATGCCTAAGAGAACAGAAGAGGACAAGGACTGGAGATCCCGAGAACATTCCTGCCTTGACCTCTGTGTGGTTGCTCTGTGCACCGCTTAAAGATAGTGACTGGGGTGAATAAACATGTAAGTGATGCATGTGTCTATACCTACACACAAATACCAGACACTTATGTACACACGTACACGCACACCTTTACGCTCATGCATGCCTGGGGTGCATGCACACACATGGAAGTGTGCAGTGTGTATGCTTCCCATACCTAAGGCCTGGCGAGGCTCCATCTATGCCTACAAAATCTGTCAGTTCTCTACCAGTGCTTGTTAGATCCTCCCAAGAAGATCTTCTGCCCTGGGAACAACAAAATAAGATCCCACTGCGGGAGGTTTGTGTTTGAGACTTGGCTGAAAGTCCATACTGAAACCAGTTGCCCCAGGGGACCAAGTTCAACTTTTCTTGTTCTTCCTGCCAGGGTTGTGTCTAAGGTTACATAATGGCTGAAATACATTAGAAAATGGTGAAAATATGTAGGTATGTTTTTGCATGGGATGGGCTTCTACCAGCCCTTTGGAGATGTAGAACCAACATTTACTTTGGAACTAGACAGAGACCAACAAAACGCAGGGCTGTGCATGAATGCCTTTTGGGCTGGAAAGCAAGAGGGCTGAGCAAGCAAAGCAGCTCCCCTTGCAGGGTTTCCAGCCATGACCTTTCACATGCAGGCCCAGAGCCCCCTTCATCGTTCTGGCTGGGAAAGTAAGTGTCGTGTAAGAGTGTCCTTCCTTGAGGTGGCTGGTGAGTACCTTCTCAGGCCCCTGCCTGCGAGGGGATTCCGAAACAGACCTCCCTTCCAGGTTGGCAGCTGCAAACCTGCACAAGATATTGGTGACATTGGTGTCAGTCCAAAGCCCACTGCCCTGTCATTCTTTCACAGCTTCAGTGTGACAAGAGCGGAAGGAGTCTCTCTTGCTCTCTTGGTGTTTCTGTTCCTCATGGCCAAGGAGCGCCTCATGACAAGCTTGGAATGCGGTTGCATGCTTCACTGCCTTCCAGCGCAGCTCTTACTCTAGTCATGCAATTCTGAGTCAGCCTGACCCTTAACCCTCCCTGAAAACAGGATGGGGAATAGAATTGTAAATGGAAACTAGGCCTTGAAGTGATGCCTCCTCTGTCACTGAGTCCTGAAGAGCTCTTAGAGCCTGTGTGCTGCCTGTCCATAAACAGCCTGCACTTGGCGGTGCAGGAGAGGCAAGGAGAACAGGTACCATCTGTAGCCAGTGCCATTGGAACAAGGCCCCTGCTCTGGTTGGAACAAGCCAAGGAAATCGCAGGCTGAGAGCCAGAGAAGGGCTCCCTGTACAGTGGCCCTCAAGGTCCTGTTTACCACCTGCAGGGGCCCTTCATCTCCATAACGAAGGCTGAGCCCATCACCAGGTACCACGCATGAGAAGCGGGGACAGGCATGACTCTTCTTTATGAAACCATCAGATCTCATGAGACTTATTCCCTATCACCAGAACAGCACAGGAAAGAACTGCCCCCATAATTCAATGACCTCCCACCAGGTCCCTCCCATGACACATGGGAATTATTGGAGCTAGATGAGATTTGGGTGGGGACACAGTCAAACCATATCAGTAAGTCACTCAAGGACAGCAGGGGACAAGATTGGCTCTGTAGTTAAACCTACATTCAAATCTTGCTTGTCCACCACTGTCCTTGAGTGACTTACTGATACAGTTTGGCTGTGTCCTCACCCAAATCTCATCTAGCTCCAGTAATTCCTATGTGTCATGGGAGGGACCTGGTGGGAGGTAATTGAATTATGGGGGCAGTTTTTTCCTGTGCTGTTCTGGTGATAGTGAATAAGTCCCATGAGATCTGATGGCTTTATAAAGAGGAGTTCCCCTGCAGAAGCCCTCTCTGGCCTGCCACCATGTAAGATGTGACTTTTCTCCTCTTTGCCTTCTGCCATGATTGTGAGGCCTCCCCAGCCATGTGGAACTGTGAGTCCATTAAACCTCTTTTCCTTTATACCCAGACTCTGGTATGTCTTTATTAGCAGTATGAGAATAGACTGATACACTTACCTAATATCCCCTGCTCTGTTTTCTCATCTGGAAAATGGGAATAATAGTATCTAGGGTTGTTGTGAGGGTTAAAGGGGATGACTAATCACAGTCATTAGGATGACTGCTTTCATTTCATTTTGTTTTGTTTCGTTTTTCTTTTTTTTTTCTTTCTTTCTTTTTTTTTTTGAGATGGAGTCTTGCTCTATCACCCAGGCTGGAGTGCAGTGGCAGGATCTCGGCTCACTACAACCTCTGCCTCCCGGGTTCAAGCAGTTCTCCTGCCTCAGCCTCCCACATAGCTGGGATTATAGGCGTGCACCGTGACGCCTGGCTGATGTTTGTATTTTTAGTAGAGATAGTGTTCGACCATGTTGGCCACGCTGGTCTGGAACTCCTGACCTCAGGTGATCCACCCTCCTTGGCCTCCCAAAGTACTAGGATTACTGGCATGAGCCATGGCACCCAGCCAGAATGATCACTTTCAAAACCAGAAATAACAAATGTTGGCGAGGATGTAGAGAGATGGGAACCGTTGTGCACTGCTGATGAGAATGCAAAATGGTGCATCTGCTATGGAAAACAGTATGGCAGTTTCTCAAAAAATTAAAAAATATGATTCAGGAACTCTACTTCTTGATACACACCCAAAAGAATTGAAAGCAGGGACTCAGATATTTGTACATCCATGTTCATAGCAGCACTATTTACAATAGCCAGGATGTGGAAACATCCCAGGTGTTGATAGAGAGGTGAGTGGATAAACAAAAATGGGGTCTATCCACACAATGGAATATTACTCAGCCTTCAAAAAGGAAGGAGATACTGACACATGCTATGATACGGATGAACCTTGAGGACATTATGCTGAACGAAATAAGCCAGCCACAAAATGATGAATACTGAATGATGCCACTCACTTGAGGCACCTAAAGTAGTCAGATTCATGGAGACAGAAAGTAGGATGGCAGTTGCCAGGAGCTGAGGAACGTGGTAATGGGGAATTTGTGTTTAATGGGCAGAGTTTTTTTAGTTGAGGAAGGTGAAAGTTCTGTAGGTGGACAGTGTGATGGTTGTACAACAGTGTGAAGGTGCTTAATGCCACAGAACTGTACACTTAAAAATAGGTAAGATGTACATTTTATGTTATGTATACTTTCCATAATTTTTTAAAGAAGTAAGATGACAGAGGGAGCAGTGTTGTGAATTTTATTTTCTATCACTTCTTTGAGATTTTGTCTAAGAAAAATGATCAGGATGGGAGAAGGACAATTCCCAGCAAAGGGGCTCCTCCTGCCTTCTCCCCTGGGAGGTGAGGGAGGAGTGATGAGACACAAATAGTGCAGGGTTTGAGGGTGGTGTGTGCAGGATGGGGAGGAGAGGTACTGCCCAGGATGGGAGAGGCTGCAGTGTGTGGGAGAGGATGGAGAGAGGAGGGGGCATTTTAAGTAGTGTCACCAGGGGGTGAATTAGAGCCCTTTGAAATGTTCTTAAGGTCATGCAAGTAGAGATTAGGGTGCCTTTGCAAGTTTCTTTGTTGGTTGCTAGGCTATGCATCTTTGGCTTAGACTCCAGGGCCAGATTGGACCATGCGGGCACTGAGACTTACTGAAGTTACCGCTGATGTTTTTGGACAACGGACAGTCCTCATTTGCATCTGGCATTAAAATCACCGCTTTAGAGTTGAGCCAAAGAGTTCATTTTCCCAGTGACTGCTCAGCCGCTGGACTCACAGTGTAAAGGGCAAGGTCGGTCATGCCGAAGCCATTGCAGTGCTTGGAATTAACCACAAGGGCAGGATGCAAGTGACCCTCCAGAGTCAGAACTGCAATTTGAGGGAGAATGTTTGTTTGTAGCTTGCATATTTCAGGCAGTCCACCAGGCTCCTGTGGTCTTTGTGAGTTCATTCATTTGAAGAACCTTAACCCTCCCTTGTGAAATCTTAAGTTGGCTCTGAGTTTTTAACCTCAATTTATACAGATACGCAGCGTAACTGCTTCAGGAATGGCAAAGAAGGTTATGTCAGGGCAGTCTGTTGGTCTGCTCTACCAGATGCCGAATCTGGGCCTGGCTACTATTTAGGACTTCAGTTTAAGCAACTTCGGAATTACTGGCATAGACGACTTGGATTAGAAATTCCTAACAAGTGCTGTTGTGAGAGGAAGCTTGACTGATGTATAGAAAAGGGCTGAGTCATGGTTAGACAAGAACTGAATCATGATTAGGAAACGCCTGAGTCATGGTTAGGTGAGCTGAGTCAAGGTTTGGAAATGGCTGAGGGCCAAGGGACTGCCCTTTGCCTGGTGGAATGGGAGTGGAAGTGATATGAGCTATTTCTAGGCCCAGCCCAGCATCCATGAATGGCACCTGGGGGGTCTTTGTCCATTGGCCGACTGGCTAAGGTTGTCCACAGAACTGGCAGCCATGGCCCCTGAAACATTGGATGTTACATGAGTGAGAAGTAAAGTGTGTTGAGACACTGAGATTTGAGGCTTTGTTTGCTAAAGAAATCACCGCAACGATCAGAAGTGCTACTGTGTGTATCTACAAGATCCTGCCCTTGAAATACTTTGAGGTCTCAAAGCGTTGAAGACTTCCATTCCTGTGGGGACTAAGAAGACAGTGGCACTATCTCTACGTTCAGGCTTAAAGAACAACTTTGGCAGGTGACCTGCCAGGGTGTGGTGGAATGAGGGGTAGAGCCAGAATCTTGAGTTATTTTTACTGAAGAATTAAAAAGTAGTTTTGGACTTCTAAGGGAATAAAATTTAACTTCTTCCTCCACCCATATTAGATTCATTGGCTGGGACCCTGAAAATTAGACTGACAGCAACAGCAAAAAAAAGCCAGATGAGGCCAGGTGCAGGGGCTCACTCCTGTAATCCTAGCACTTTGGTAGACCAAGGCGGATGGATCACAAGGTCAGGAGTTCAAGACCAGCCTGACCAACATGGTGAAACCCCGTCTCTACTAAAAATACAAAACTTAGCTGGGCTTGGTGGTGGGCACCTGTAATTCAAGCTACTCAGGAGGTTGAGGCAGGAGAATCGCTTGAACCTGGGAGGTGGAGGTTGCAGTGAGCTGAGATCCTGCCACTGCACTCCAGCCTGGGCGACAGAGCAAGACTCCATCTCAAAAAAGAAAAGCCAGATTAACAAGAGAAAAACAAACAGAAGTTGCGTCTGAGCTGGGAGCCCTCAGCAGTGAGGGACACAGAGGGGTGGTTACAACTTGGGCTTATAGCACATCTTGACAAAGAATAATCCATTCTTAAAAGTGACAAGATGAAAGAAAAGGACTGAGTTCTGGGTGGCAGATTGTGGGAAGGTCAGCTGTGGGGGAACTGATGGAAGATGAAGGCTCAGTACTTGAGTTTGTCATGTGCATTCCTCGGGTGCCCTCTGGACTGATGAGGGTCTGGGGTTGTCTCCAGTGATTAACTTCTGTTCTTCCTGGTAGAGGAGTGAGGGGAGCACCTTTACAAACTCATGTCTTGCTCTTTGGCAGAGAGTGGGAGGACAGAAAGCTTTCTTGTACCTGCTTCTTCTGCATTGCTTTCAGCTCAAAATAATCCTTTGGCCACAGTGGCATATGTTGCTACCCTTCAGCCTTTGCTATGGTTTTGGAACACATTCCTGACATTGCTGAAGGCATCTGGGGTTGAGGAGGAAGCAGCAGCAGAGAGATTGCTGCTCCTTGAGAACAGGAGTCACTTAGGCCTGGGGATTGGAAAGGTGCCTGCAGCTCTGGTCTCTGGTGGCAGTCTCGGTGCTGACCAGCAGCTTCCCAGTCTCTATTAAGGGCCCAGAGCCAGCCTTGGGCTTGAGGTGTGGGGCCCAGGGCCCCTCCTGAGCAGCAGCTGGGTACAGGAATGAGTGCAGTGATGACTGGACCCCCCGCGCTGATCCCGGTACACGTGGAGCAGGCTCACTGATCTGCTGCACAGCCTGGATTGTTGGCGTTGGGCACACTCTGGCTTTGCTGTGACTGAGGGAGAGACAGATATCTGGTTGCAGGACATCAGGTAAAGGTTTTCACCTGGAGACCACCTCCTCCTTTACTGGCTGAGGGTGGAGGGTGATCCTGAAGGTGGCGGAGGGGGGCCGCGCACATCTTTCCCCAGAGGGCTCACCATCCCTCCACTCCAGGGGTTGTAAGGCCCTGATGGAATTCCCACCTGACTTCTTTGTCCAGTCAGCTGCATAGGAGTGGCATGTGTCCATGTCCACCTTCCTCCTGGCCACACTATCTCCCTTCTCTCTGAAGTGCCCTGGACCGTGCTTCAGTAGCACCAGGCAGCTAGGGGAGCCTGGTGGCTCATTAGACAAAGCATGGCAAGAGGCCAGCCTCCATGGTTCCAGAGCCCGTCTCCAGCACTTCCTCCTGCAACGCCAGACAGAGACCCCCTTCTCATTGCTTCCACAAAGGGTAGCCTCTTCGTGCCGCTCCCCATGCTCAGGGGTGTCCACACAGTCCAGCATCTCACAGGCCTGGGAGCAGTGCCGAGATCTACAGCTTCTTCTCCATTAGCCTTGGAAAGCTGAAGAGCGTTGCTTTCAGCAGGGTCGACTGCGGTATCCCTGCACCAGTCATTATTGACAGGTAGGAAAGACCACAACCAACACCGCTCCTCATCCCGTGCTTGCGGGAGTGATGAAACTGAGACTGAGAACAGCTACCATTTGTTGAGAACTTCATGGTCTTGGGTCATTTAATCTGCACAACACTATGCGGGAGGTGCTGCTGTTCTTTCCATTTTGCATATGGGAAAACTGAGGTGCAGAGAGGGAGATGTCTTGCCTGAAGGCGCACAGCTTATAAGCAGCAAAGCTAGGCTCTGACGCCAGGCAGTTGGGTTGCAGTCGTTTCTTTTCTTTCTCACATTTCTTTTTCTTCTCCTTTTTTTTTTTGAGACGGAGTCTCACTCTGTTGCCCAGGCTGGAGTGCAGTGGCGCGATCTTGGCTCACTGCAACCTCCATCTCCTGGGTTCAAGTGATTCTCCCACCTCAGTCTCCCGAGTACCTGGGGTTACAGGCACACATGCCTGGCTAACTTTTATATTTTTCGTAGAAACAGGGTTTCACCTGTTTCACGTTGGCCAGGCTGGTCTTCAACTCCTGACCTGTAGTATTCTGTCCTCCTGGGCCTCCCAAAGTGCTGGGGATTACAGGTGTGAGCCACCACGCCCTGCCTTTCTTGCTTTTCCATAGCATTTTAAGTGAGGTATCAGTATTCCTGTGAGCAGATGGGGAAACTGAGGCTCTAAAAGAATACATTTCTTGTCTGAAATTATGCCACTCGTGAGTGACAGAGCTGGGATCAAACTGACTCACAGCAAAGCCTGAGGGCTTAACTCTGGTCTCGTCTGCCAGACCTGTGCCCATTCATTTTGTTCTTGGCACGTATTAAATTCCCATCGTTGCTTTTACCCTGTGTTTTCTCCTTTGCTGCATCCATCACAGGTTCTGTGTTCAGGACGGATCTTTGTCCTCACCGACATTCTGCTTTTCCGTCATTCATACTCAGTAAAACTCTGTTGAGTGCCTACTGTGTGCCAGGCCCTGCTCCAGCCCTGGGGACACTCAAGGCACCAAGCAAAGGTCCTTGCTCTTGTGGGGTGATGTGTTAGTGGAGGGGATGCAACTCATGTGAAGTCAGTAAGTACACTCTAGAGTGTGGATGGAGGCCGGTGATAAAGGGAACATGGAAAGCAGATAAGAGGGGTAGGAAGTGGAGGGGCTGGGACCCGAAATTATACCTGGAGTGGCCGAAGGCTTTGCTGAGAAGGTGACATTTGGACATTACACTCATTTGCAACCCGTTTGCAGGCCAGGGCCATTAGAAGTGCTGAAGTTGCCTACGCCAACACTATTAATTTCTGTGAGCAAAGGAAGGGTCCCCACCATGGACAGCCAGGGTGAGTGGCTGTCCCACAGTGGGAGCAAGCTGGATACCCCTAGGCCCACTCCGTCTTTGCTTCTTTTTTGCAGGGCTCCTAATCAGACCTGGATCTGAGTCTTCCTTCTGCCATTTCCTTGACCTTGGGCAAGTCACTTAAGAGACTTAGTGTTGGCCGGGTGCAGTGGCTCACACCTGTAATCCCAGCACTTTGGGAGACTGAGGCGGGTGGATCACCTGAGGTCAGGAGTTTGAGACCAGCCTGGCCAACATCGTGAAACCCTGTATCTATTAAAAATATAAAAATTGGCCGAGCGTGGTGGCACGTGCCTATAATTCCAGCTACTTGGGAGGCGGAGACAGGAGAATTGCTTGAACGTGGGAGGCGGGGGTTGCACTGAGCCGAGATTGCACCACTGCACTCCGGCCTGGGTGACAGAGCGAGACTCTGTTTCCAAAAAAAAAAAAAAAGAAAACAAAAAAACCTCAGTGTTCCTCCTTTCCCACCTTATGTATTGAGACAGCAGTGTCTTCCCCACGGGACTGCAGTGAGGCTTGCCCATCGAGCCCCTCCCGCACAGTGCCTGCTCTGGGAATCTCGTCCTTGTGTGCGCTCAGCCTGCCCCAGGACATCATGCCCAGCCACCTCTTCCTGTTGCCGTGTGGATCTCCTGGGGAGGGTGCCAGGACAGAGCTGCTCAGCCAGGGCAGGGCTGGGGCTTCCCAGGGGTGAGTGCTAATGTAGGCAAAGGCGGAGAGGTGAGACCCCAAAAGGCAGTTAAAGCAAAAAGCAGGAGCCCAGGGGCCTGAGGCTCACGGAGGGAGAGCCTCCTGCTTGTCTGGTGCTGTACTCACACCTCAGCCTTCACACGGAGTCGCCTCCTGTAGGCGCCAGTTCCCAGATGAAGGCGCTGAGGCTGGGCTCCTCACCAAGCTGCCCAGTGACACGGTGGTGGAGCTGGGAGGAGCCCAGCTGGCCTGACACCCCAGTTAGGCTTGTGCTGAAAGGGTGAGATGATGCAGGGGCAGAGTTTGGGGGCCTGAGGAATCCGGCTTGCAGCTTCAGATTTGAGTCTGAGGATCGTGGGAGCTCCTCCAAGTGAGCTGATCTCATGTTGGGTAGAGATGAGAGGGGAATTGAAGCTGGGAACCATGGGCTTCAGCCGTAGAGTTCCCTCCTGTGACAGACCCATTCCTGGCTCTGTTTTGGGGGAAGAGGAGAGGGAGCGTGGAACAGGTAGGCGGTATTTCTTCCTTTTTCTTTAGAGTCAGGAGTCTCACTCTGTTGCCCAGACTGGAGTGCAGTGGTGCAGTCATAGCTCACTGCAGCCTTGACCTCCTGGGCTCAAGCAATCCTCCCACCTCAGCCTCCTGAGTAGCTGGGACAAGAGGCACACACCATCATGCCCAGCTAATGGCTTATGTTTTTATTTTATGTAGAAACAAGGTCTTATTTCCCAGGCTGGTCTCAACCTCTTGGCCTCTAGTGATCCTCCTGTCTCAGCCTCCCAAGCTGCTGGGATTACAGGAGTGAGCTACTGCTGTTTTTTTTGTTTGTTTGCTTGTTTTTTTTTTTTTGTAGAATAAAGATTTAAAGAGGGTCCATGTTAGCTGTTCAGTGTTAGTAAGAGGGCTTTGTAGATTTGCATGCCTCTGGATCACTTGGAGGACTCCTTTAAACGTAGCCGGCTGGACCTCACCCCAGACGTTTGCATTCGGTGGGCCTGGGGAGGGCTATGGATGCTGCTGGTGCTGGTGTGAGGACCATACTCTGAGAAGCCCTGCCTTGTTGTGCTGGGGGTCTTTTCTTGTTAGGGTTTTTTTTTTTTTTTTTTTTTTTTAATGTCGTGGGTGACTTGAATATAGGGCAGCTCTCTCAGTGTTTACTGTCATTTCATGATTACTTGTGCAAATATTGTAAACATTTACTTTTTTACAAAAAGCAGTGATGATGGAAATTTCCGAGTTACTTCCTGTGTTCTCTTGCTCTGAGTCTGTGCAACTCTGGTGTCTGACCCAAATTAGGGATGGTGATTGAGTGACTGGGGACTGTGGATGTCTGTGATCATTAGGGTATTTATTGACTGTCATGCAAGGAATCGGATTTGCCCCAAATGTTCAGCCACCTCATCAGGTTTTCCTTAAACTTGATGTTGGTATTTAAGAGGGGCAGGAGGAGTTGTGGTTTTGAGCCTGGCCTCTGCCTGGTTCAGATCCCAGCTCTGCTACCTAGTACAGCCTGGGCAATTACTTGTCCTCATGTTTCCATTTCCTGATCTGTGGATTGAAGGTAATAGAATGAGGTAGTGTAGGTAAAGGGCTCAGAACTCATAATAAATGCTCTATCAGCACTGGCTGTGTTGTTCTTGTTTCAGTGCCTCTTGGCACCTTTTGATGTCAGAGAGGGCCCTGGAAGTTCTCTGCAGTGGTGTCTGGGAAGAGAGCTCCCTGAAGTGAATGGTTCTCAAAGGGTGTTCCCAGACCACAGCATCAGCAAAACCTGGGAAGGTAGGAGGAATGCACATTCTCAGCTTCCTGGGGGTCCTTCTGGGTCAGAATCTCTGAGGTGATGCCGAGCATCTGTGCTTTGGCAAGCCTTCTGGAGATTCTGACACACGCTTCATTTTGAGAACCACTGATCTGAGTCTTGATGGGCAGCACCTGAGACAGGGGGCATGGACGACACCCAAGAGACAGGAGGGCTCAGCTCTACTGGCCGCACGTGTGTGCATGGTGTGGGGTGGTGGGGAGGTCAGTCTGGGGAGGACCTTTGCATGCCCAGGAAGGCCAGGTGCCCAGCAGCTGTGTAAGTAACCAGGGGGCCAGCACTGCACAGGCCTGGCCTGCCACCAGCCCTACTGACTTTCTTCCCAGAACAAGCATGACGCATGGCTTTTCTAGCACATGGAATGCTGGTCACACCACTGCTGACAGAAGAGGCTTCTGATAAAGGCCACTTCTCCCTTCCATTTCTCCCCCTGAGCCCCTCCTGCATCCTATCTCATCATGGGCCCGCATCTGCCTTGCTGTTCTCGAATTGCTGCAGCAGGAGGCATGGCCCAGCACTCTTTTCCCTCTTCCAGTGGCATTCTGGGGTTTTATTCCGTGAACATAATTACCTTGTTTTTCTTTTTAAGCCAATTCAGCTTATTCATGCTTCTTCCCTCATTTTCCCGCTGCCTTTCTCTTGTTTGGTTGCACAGTATTCCAGATATTTTCTATTGTCTCCTCTACTCCGTGGTTACAAAATCAAACAGGACAAAACAGCTGTGCATAGGCTGTGGCGGGGGCGCCTTGGGAGAAGCTGGGATGGCCCCTTCCTTTCCACCCTGGCTCAGCTGCTGATTAAATGGAAGGTTTCCCGGAGAGGCAGCAGTCAGAGGAGCGGTCGGGGAGTCCCTGGGGCTGCCTTATGGGCTGGTTGCAGCGTTTCCTCTGCCACAGAGCTGCGAATGCCAAGGTAAACAGAAGTTTTGAGATAAAGTGGAAACCCCAGGAGGTTTTCATCCTAGAAGAGGAAGCAATAAGACAGTCACTGTGTTGGGCCAAGGAGTCGTTTTCCCCCAAACCCAGCTTTGCACACCCTGTGTGGGAAAGTTGGAGGGAATTGGAAAAGCAGGGATTATGGATGGGGCCAAGGACACAGGTCGCAGAGTGCAAGAAGGGGCTCGTAGAGGCAGCTGGCTCTGCTCCTTCCCAGTACGTGACTGTGGACCCGTGTCCTTCATCTTCCTTATTGGTGGCATCAGGACTGGACCACCACATGCCAGGCGGTGTCCTGGGGATCAAATGTGGAATGAACGTAAAGCATTTGGCACAGCGCCTGCCTGCCTCATGGAAAACGGTGGCTGTGAGTTTTATCAGCTCTTTCTAGTAGTTGACTGGCTGTTGTGTTGTCTTTGTTTCTGAAGGTGCCCGATACACACTTCTAATTCATCTGCAACGCCTGCCCACTCTACCTTCAAAATACATTCTCCATCAGACCTCTTCGAACCACACCGGCCGTTCCTCCCGTGGTCCAGGCCTGTGCTGCCCTTGCCTGCTGGGTCCTCCTCGCTGCCACAGAGCTGCTTCTTCAACAGTTTTTTCTTACATGACAGGCCGAGGGCTACTTTTAAACCATAAACCAGATCGTGTGGGTTCCCTGCTCAAAATCTTCTAACAGCTTCTGAAGACACTTAAGATAGAATTGACAGACCAGTGGGGCGCCCAGGACATGTGGCCCAGGGTTCTCCTGCCGACCTCTCTTCCTGGTGCTCACCCCCGGCAGCCACATCTGCCTCAGCCTCCTCCTTCCCTTGCCAAACTCGCCTCCATCTCCAGCCTGGCACCCATTCTTCCTGGGCCTGGCACAGTCTCCCCCTGACATCTCCATAGCTCACTCTCTTCCCACCTTTAAGTCTCTGTTCCAGAGCATCTCCTCAGAGAGACAGAAGCGGCCTTTCCATTTAGTTCTCAGTTATTACTGGACATTGCATGTTTCTCTGTCCTTTGCCTGTGTAATGGGAACACAGACCCAGTATCTTCACACCCCCACTGTGTTCCCATCGACTGCACATGAGAGATGCAATGAATTTTATTAATACAACTGATTTCACTAATTAAAACGTTTAAACATATTTTTTGAGCTAATAAAACTTGCCCATCTACCCTGTAATGGTGTTTGGAGAGATGAAGGACTCAGGACACACTGCTAGGGAATTTCCAGTTCCATTTATGACTCCAGTTCACTGTCTTAAAAAAGGGCGACTTATATCACTTTTCAGTGAGTTAACCTTCTGTACTTTTTTTTTTTTTGAAATGGAGTTTCACTCTTAGTGCCCAGGCTGGAGTGCCATAGCACGATCTTGGCTCACTGCAACCTCTGCTTCCCGGGTTCCAGCGATTCTCCTGCCTCAGCCTCCTGAGTACCTGGGATTACAGGCGTCCGTCCCCACGTCCGACTAATTTTTTGTCTTTTTAGTAGAGAGAGGATTTCACCATGTTGACCAGACTAGTCTGGAACTCCTGACCTCAGGTGATCACCATCCTTGGCCTCCTAAAGTGCTGGGATTACAGGCGTGAGCCACCGCGCCCGGCCTCTTCCGTACCATTTAACACCCTTTTTTATCTGTGCAGTAGGTAGAGGAACCTCAGATTCAACCCACATTTATGGAATACCTCAATACTCTCCCTTTAAAAACTGAAATTGGGCAGTGGACCTTGGAGATTCACAGCGTTCTTCCTCTGGGGTGGAGTGTGAGATGGCCTCTGCCTGTGAGACCTGCTGCAGTGGAATCGATCTGCGCCGCCTCCAACTGAGACCTGAAGACGCAAATTCCATGGTGTCGGTGCGAAGAACTGTGAGGAGGCAGTGAGAGGAGGGCCCGGGCAGGCTGTCCCACATGGGCCAAATGGCCGAGTCACTCCTGCTATTCAGGAAATAGGCTCGGTGGGGTCACATAACTTGTCCACTGACACAGAGAGGAAGACTTCAGTTCTGGTGACTTGGTGTCCTGCACTTCCCAACAGAGCCCTTTGTGGCTGCCCAACGTGAGACCTTCGTTGCCGTCAAAAGGAGGGGAAGGGAATAGCTGATTGGGCATCCACGTCCCACCAGCGTGTTTCACGTTAAGAAGAAGGTGGGTTTACTGGGAGGATGTGTCACCTCTGTGCATGACTTGATGGGAACACCAAGTGTCCATTCCGTGTCTGGCGCTCTTTTCATCTCCATCAGGCTTTCAGAGCCCAGTGATGATGGGTCCATACCGGGGACTGGAACCTCGCCTCTGCCTTGAGGGGAAGGAGAGGACTTGGGGAGGTGCTGGCAGGGGGAAGCCTACCTCCCACCCTGACTCCATGCTGCAGGCAGGTGTCCTGCCTGGGTGGATTGGCTTCCACTGCTAGGCCAGGGTTAGCCTAGCTCTGGTGAGGAAAGTTCTCCATTCTGAGGCTTGTAATGAAATCTGGAGCTGCCTCCAGCCAGGTATCCCCAGCCCAACCCGATTTTTCTGCCTATCTTATTGTGAGTGTAAATTTCTTTATTACTTCAGCTGAGGGAAAACAGGTCTTGACACTAAGACAATTCAAGTGGGGGCAAGGTCGCCTTGATTCATTTTTGTTACTCTATTAAGTTCTAGAGTAAGTATAATTCACAAGTAAAATGAAGGTTCAGGAATTAAATGTGGAGACTAAGAATGATGCCAAGATTTATTCTATGTCTGTGCTCAGCCCAAATTGGGCTCAAAAGGAAGAAAAAGGATGAGGAATTACTACACATCATTCGCTTCTCCTGCGATGGCTGTAAGATTACCTAATACAATCAGGGGTGAATCTGAGGCCAGAAAATGCAAACCCAAAGCCCAGAAGGTGGTAACAGACCATCGAGGCCCTTTTGGACAAGGTTGAGCGAGTTCAAGAAAAACCGGCACCTGACCAGCCAAGTAGGTGATTCCAAACTCCCTCCTGCCCTAAGAAACCTTGGACACACCAGGAAATTACACATTGTGTGACATCAGCTTGGGAGAAGGCCTTTTTATCCCAAGTCTGATCAGCTTCTGTAACACTTAGAAAAATAATTTGATTACAGGCGGTCAGTGGAGAAGGAAACAGATCACAGTCAGGATCCTGGCCAGGATTCTTTTCTTCCCCATTCATGGTCCCTGTCAGGCCAGCGAATGGGAGGTGCTGGTTGTTCCTGTAGGAAGGCAGTTATCGCCTGTGGAGTTCCAGTGGCTGGTTTATGAAATAAGAAGCTTGTGCACACTGGGAATTGTCTTTAAAGAAATGAGAATTAGCCAGAAAGTTAGATGTAGGGGTCATTGCCAAGAGAAATTACACTGAAGCCTCAACTAAAATTTCCACTGGATTATCTGATAAGTAGTTGTGCCTTTGGTATTTTATTGTCTTTGACAAATGGCATGAGTTCAGAATTTGAAGCAGCGTAGGCCATAACATAACACGATCCTGAAAATAATGAGGCTCACCATTGCTAGATACAGAGTACTTAAATTCCCTGATGGAAGTATTTATTTTAAAGACTGCTTTGGATTATCTCCCTCCCAGGATGTGCAGGCGCTCTCTGTATTTTGATGGGGTTGCCAACTTCACGATTCCTTTTGGTGCCAACAGAGTTCTCAGCACCAGGTGGAAAGGGTGGCTGCCTTCCAAGACATACCTTGCTTTATTGCTAATCCCTCTGTGTCCTCCCCCGTGGGCTGTTCTTGTCCCCTGGCTGCTGAGAGACAGAGTGATGGCTTCCTAATTGGGTACCCAGACAGTCCCGACACCTGTGTCAGGAGGTGTTTGATATCAACAGTGGACTTTGCTGCTAAGGTATGTTTCCAAAGCTAGGTGCGTGTGTGTTGAAATTCATTTTTATAATTATCTTTCTTCCAAGTATTGTTATTACCCACTATTGGTGCCTTCATTTAAACAATAAATGCTTTCATTCAAAATGCAGTACTTCCTAAGCTTTTGCTGAGTGATTGAACCTGAAAAAAATGTTAAATACCAGTCACTGCCATCTCAACCCAGTGGTCAGGCCTAAGATGGCTGTTACGAAGATGCCTCAGGACAATTAGACTTTTCAGGAACTTTTCGGCTATCATGCCATTGCAATTTGCAGACCGTCCCAGTCTAACCCCGTTTCCTCCACCCCTTGGTCTCCTTGCACCATTGCTGGCCTCAGATCCCTCCTTGCTGTGAGGTTTGGAATTAGCTCATGTGTCTATGGCGTGGATCACTTCTCCTCCAACTCTGTACCAGCCAGCATCTGGAAAGAGTTATACACAAGAATCTGTTACTGTCTAGCCTGCCCTCGGCCCTGGACGCACATCTGATGTGGAGACCCACTGGGCACTCTGTAGAATGTGGAGCTCTCTTTGAAGGTACCACAAAGATGATAGGGGTCTGCAAGTGTGGCTTTGGTGCACCGTGGGTGTCATTCATGATGTGTTTGTGCTCTTCTGCAAGCCCAAACTGCGGAGAAAGTTTAACTGAGAAAACCACTTATTCTGAGTTGTCTTCTCAGTTACTATGCCCCTGGTTGTGTTTAAGTGCCCAGTGTTGGTTATGCTCATGCAGCTTGGCCAGGAAGCTTCTAGGACTTCAGCATGGGCTGGGTGGTCGGCGGTGGGGACAGAGTGAGTTGGAGCCAGTTGACGTGCTGTGGGTGCATCTTCCGTAGCTGTGAGGGAGGCCAACAGAGGCAGGCTTTCGCTGCACTGATTGTCGCAGGTGACTGTGTGGCAATTTCCTTCTGGTCAGGGAAGGTGCTGTGGCCTTTCACCTTGGCTCTGTGTCCACCTGCTCACTGGAACTCAATACTTCACCACCGCAAGAGAGTTGGCCTTGCGTTCTCTGTCTACACTTCAAAGGAAGATGTTTGCATTTGGTCGGGGAGAGGGAACTTTGCAGTTAGTTCTCCTGAGGCTCTGTGGGTGTTTTGTTGTGGGAGGAGGGGTGTCAGCGTCTTCAATGGATCATGTGACTTTTGAGTGGTTGCCTCTGGGACATCATATGATTCTTTGAGGTCAACAGAGGGTGGGTTTTTTGGACTGCAGCCAGGAGACTGAGGCCTGTTCAGTTTAGCAGGACCAGCCTTGTGGTTCTCAATCCAGAGAGAAGACTTCCTGAACGTGAAGTGAGCATCCAGGTCAACAGGCAGAACCACCGCGCATCATAGAACAGAAGCCACTGAAGTAAGAGTGATTGTCCCATGGACCAAGACATCAGCAGAGATTTGTAAGGCAGGAATTTGCAAGGGAAGGCATCAGCAACACTCATGTTTCATGTCAGAGTTGCAGGGCAGGATATAAGATAACAGGCCTGGGAGTCCAGTCGATGGTCACTTCTGTCAATGTGGGGAGTGGGTGGGGAGAGCTACCTAGGAGGGAGAGTGATTCATAGCCTGAAACCATCTTTGTGTCCTATTTGCAAGCTGTTGGGTTGTGCAGGACTTAAAGCTGCGTTGGCTCCTCAGCACCTGCAGTGTCAATGGTGAGCTACTCTGTTGGGGTCTTCCGGCTACTCCGTAAGAACCATCTTCCCCTCCCAAGCTTGGAGCCAGTGGTAGTCACAGTATCTGTGAGCGTTACTGCCAAGGTAGCTGATTGGAGAAAGAGGCCCAAGTGTCACTGAATGTTTCACCTAAGAATGATCCAGTTTGCTCCCTGAAATTTAACGGAAGCACTATCCAACTTCTCTTCTGCAACTGTCATAGACAGGGCTGCAGGGCAATGGCCCCCTCGTAGAGGCAGGTGACACTGTGGGTGGTGAGCCCACCCCAGGGCCCCATCCTCCCACAGGTAGGCAGGGAGAGCTGGGGTTGGGGGGCTAGTGAGCGGGCCAGCTCCTTCCCCCAGACCATAGGACAGACAAGTCGCCTGCCCTTACCAGGCAGAGCATTGCTGTGGCAGACCTCACTCTGCATGGAAACACGAGGGGTAGAGAATAGGAGTTCTCCAAGAGTGCGCCAAGTGTGGCATTTGGCGTTTCATGCCCTCGCCTGCCTGTGTCTGTTCAGCGCTCTCTCATGGCCTCTCACATGTCCACTTGGGTTAGGTCTGTGTCCCCGTCCTGCCCTAAATGTACCTGCTCATTCTCACCCTCGAGTTTCCCTTTTCCCCTCGGTCCAATCCCTCTTTCAGTTAGTTCATTAATGCACTAATTGATCAATAATGAATTCAGCAGTGTTCATGAGCATCTGTACCTGTCAGGCTTTGAGTGTGGTACCAGTATTATAGTGATGTGCAAAGCAGATGAGATTCCTGCCTTCAGAACACTTACAGTCTAATTAGAGTGACAGATGTAAAAGAACTGGTCACACAAAGAGATACGATGATAAACTGGGCCAGGTTTCTTGAATGCAGGGGTCACAGCGCTGGATGGTGTCAGAGACGGTTCTGAGGGCTTTTGGAGATGGTAACATCAAGGCTAGGATCTGAGCTGTGAGAAGGAGTCAGCCATGTGAAGATTTCGGGAAAGAGCTTGTAGGTGAGGAGATGGCCCCTCCGAAAAGCCTTGAAGCAAGAAAGAGTTTGGAGCATTTGGGGAACGCAAAGGAGGCCAAGTGGTGAGAAATAAGGCAGGGCCGTATCTGCAAGGCCTTGAGGGCTCTGTAAGGTGTTGTGGATTTTATCTGAGTGTAGGGGTTCATCGTCAAAGAGCTATGGGCAGAATGACGTGGCCATGTTTACTTCAGTGGGGGCAAGGTCAGGAATGAAAGCAGTTGTTCTAAGATAACAGTGGGTGTGGAAGCTATTGCTAGTTGTGGACTTAGCAGCCATGCCCCTCTCTTAATACATTGCTGGGCTGTGTGCCCACCCTCAGGTGATGAAGCCAGTCATGACAGTCCATTCCTTTTCCTGGATAATGACTTACCTGGTCTCCCTTGCAGCAGTGGCTGTGCAATCCCACTGAGCCCAGGGAAATCTAAGCAAAGGCCTGCTGGCAGCCTCAGAGAAAGGTTTTCCACCCTGGGAAGCTACTGTGTGAGGATAGTGCTTAGGGCTTCTGCAGCTGTCTCAGGACCATGAGGGAAAGGCCAGGAGGGCCACAGATCTGCCCATCCAGCGCTGTGCCATCACTGGGCTACCTAATCAATCCAGGGCCGCCTGCCTCTCCAGACTTCTGTGTTGAGCAATGGCGTCTCCTCTCTGATTAACCCATTGTTTTCTATTACTTGTGGCCAAGTCCACAGTCATTTAGGGGAGATAAGAGTGGGTGGATCTGAGATCTCCATACTGACATGACTTAGTAATGAATTGGAGGTGGAATGGGGAGGATTGGAGGGGGTAGTGAGGATTTCTGCTGTTTCCTGCATGGTGGGTGGGAAAGACAGAGGATCTCAGTTTTGCTCCCAGCAGAACAGACAGTGGTTATTTGGGTTGAGGTGAACCCGCTTTGATTTGGAGCTGGGCCCCAGTCTGAGGTTTGACTTTAGCCTGTGAGAAATCCAGGTGGAAGTGTTAAGGAGATGGCCGAAACACAGATCTGGATTTGAACAGCGAGATCTGGCTGAGGGGGCACTTGGGGTTCATCAGTGCTCAGAGATGGGGCCTGAGGCCGTGGGCAGGGATTCATCATGGTGGGAGGGAGGAGAGCCAGGAGAGGGACAGGTGGGAACAGCCCCTGCTTTTCTTGTTCTGCCCAGTATCTTTATTTTAGTGTCTTTTGAAATGATGGACGTCATATATTTGTCACTTAATTGCATCAAATCACAAATATTAGGCTGACTCACATGAAATTGTCATTTTTCCAGATCAGAACAGTTGATGATTAGCAATTGTGTAGGACTCAACCTAATAGCTGTTGTTACTTACCAACTGTATACCAGATACTGTATTAGATCAAACCAACCAATGAATTATCACTTATTTTCTGTTTAAATTTAATCCCATCACTCCCCTGTATAAAACTCACCACTGGTTTCTCTGCGTCCACAAGGTAAAATCCCAACTGAGACCATCCTCTGAGGTCTTTTATGGTCCACCTCCACCCACGTTTGCTGAAAGCCCCTGCACTCTCCTTTGCAGGCATATCAAGCCCAGATCTGCAAATGCAGTGAGAGAGTTACAGGATTTCTCCAGAATCCCATTTCCACTGGGTGTCTTGTCTTGGCCTCTGCATGTGTCCATATCACGAGTTCAGTTTCACTGAAAAGCGTCTCTCCACTCCGTGGTCTGGATGTGGATGGTATACAGTTGTGCTTCTGATTGTATTATGGTCCCTCAAAACCACATCTGATTATGTGCCTGGAGATTTGGGGTTTCAGGCCTGAAGGGCCAAGCCTGCTTTTCTCCCCAGCTGACTCCTGCTTCTCTTTGGAGGCATAACTCATGTCATGACTGCTGGGTAGTCTGTGGCCTCCCTGGGAACTCCAAGGACCCGGGTCCTCCACTGTCTTGGAACCTCTCTGGCTGGGCCGACGTCACCCTGGAGCGGCACGCAGAACACAGGCCGTGACTCTGTGAGGACTGAATGGCCCAGAGGCTATGGCTGCTGTGAGGACTGAGTGGCACAGAGACTGTGACCGCTGTAAGGACTGAATGAATGGCTGCTGCCGGGGTTTCTTTCTGAACCATCGGGGAAGCTCCCCCAAGTCCCCTTTGTCCCCTCTTGGGTCCTGGTTTGAACCATGTGCTGGCACTCAGTTATTTTAATGAAATCATATACGTTTTTGACATGACAGAGGAATGATTTGTATGTTCTTCCCCAACTCTTAAAAAAAGAAATAAAAAGGATCTTTTAGCCCTTTTGTAAAAATCTTTGCTATGTCCCTCAGAAGGCTTTTGCCAAGTTGCTTAAGTATGTTTCCAACCTTGGAGCAATGGCAGCTGCATGTTTTGCTGCAACTGGAGGGAAGTATATTTCTTGTGGAATTCAGCCTGCAAAGGCGGGTTCCCCATGACCGTGAAGTTGGTGGTGAGTAAGAGGGGGGACTTGGTTCTAGCACGGCTGTGATGAGCAAGGCAGCCTTGTGGATCCATGCCACATCTAGGGGCTCGTTACTTATGGGTGCTTCGGGGTCCAGATGGAATGCTGGTGGTTAAGTCTGCGGGGTTCTTGAAGTTGCCTGACCAGCTTCATAGCTTCCTTTGCTGCTTCTACCCTTAACATCTGTGGCTGGCCCTGTTTTGACAAAGAGTAAGACTGTTGAGAGCTTTGAGGTTGGCCCCGGAGGCTCTCTCTGGAAGTGGAGGGAGTCCCCTTTCCTAGAATGTCAATGCCTGGTGCAATCAGTGCAGGACAGAGAGTGTTCTGTGTCCCTGTAAGGCTGCTTGGGAGATGTAATCCTAGGAGAAGGTTACAGCAGATCAGAGAGAGTACTGGGGAGACAGTGACCCTTCCTCGCCTTTGCACTGGGGGTGAAGAACGAGGACCTTATAATAAAGGAGAATATTTTGCCTCTGCACAATGGCAAGCATTTTCACTCTCAAATCCCTTTTGAGGTTTTTTTTTTCTCTTTGAAATCTTGTGATGACTGAGTAATTTATGATGTAGTAACCTTGTCTGTATCTCAATTCTTCTACGCTTGTAAACATCTGCTGCAAAAATCACAAAAGGCTGGCTGCAAAGGAGGAAGTTTCCGCCCACCAAAGCCTCCCCATCCTGTTCCCTCTCCATCCCTGGTGTATCTGTGCCCCTCACCCCCCTGTAGTCATTGCACTTAGACAATTGCATTTGCTGTGTCTCTGCTTTGTAATCGCCAAGTACACTCCAAAGGCGGTGGGTAGTGTGGACATCCCCACCATGATGGTTAATACTGAGTGTCAACTTGACTGGATTGAAGGATACAGAATATTAATCCTGGGTGTGTCTGTGTGGGTGCTGGCAAAAGAGATTAGCATTTGGGTCAGGGGGCTGGGGAAGGCAGATCCACCCTTAATCTGGTGGGCACAATCTAATCAACTTCCAGTGAATATAAAGCAATAAGAAAAATGTGAAAAGGAGAGATGAGCCAAGCCTCCCTGCCTGCATCTTTCTCCCATGCTGGATGCTTCCTGCCCTCGAACATCAGACTCCAAGTTCTTCAGCTTCGGGACTCGGACTGCTTCTCCTTGCTCCTCAGCTTGCAGACAGCCTATTGTGGGACCTTGTGAACATATAAGTTAATAATAAACTCCATATATATATATACACACACACATATATATATATACACACATATGTATACACCCCTTTGTGATTTGAATGCCAGCAAAGTGTGTCCATGTCAGAAGAACACAATTCAAAAGGCCATTGGAAGGGTGCCTGCCTCCCCCTTAGGCTTCCTGCCTGGTCCATAGCATTCGGGTTTGTCACTCTTACTCTGAAAGGGCCATTTCTTAATGGCAGCCACGTTGGCATCACGGGCGGAACAGTTTCTTGTTGTGCGGGAGTGTCTGCCATACTGCAGAGCACAGGGCATTTTGGCCTCTGTCCAGGCATGGCTCCTCAGTCCTGTAACATCTCCTGCCCCCAATATTTCCAAACTTTTCAGGTGGTGGAGTCCAGCCCTCCAGGGATGTTGGATGGTAGATGTTTGTGTCCTAGGACGGACTGGGCCAGAGGACCTGGCCCCAAGCTGTGTGCTTGGTTCAGGAAGGACACGGAGGCCACCCAGGTGCACACGTTGCCCAGGTTCTGTGTTCTCCCAGTGCAGCACTGAGCCTGTCAGATCTGCCTCCTCCCAGGCAGGGCTGCCCAGGTTTTCAGAAGATGCGGCAGAACAAAGCCATGCTTATTTGTATCACGTCTTTCTGTTCAAACGTGCTGTGGCCCCTTTGATCTAAGTGGGCTGGCAGGACCATCTAGTTTTCCCGCCAGCATGGTATTAAGAGCCATCCATAGCCGGATGCCCGGCCTTAAGGCAGAGAACTGTCTGCATGAAGCGGCACCTCCTCGGTGCTTACCTGGCACTCTGCTTCCTTTCTGAGATCTATTTTGGTGTCTGTACCACAGTCCACCTTGTTTTGTGTGGATGAGTCTTCAGTAGCTACAAGGAAATAGTCACATTGCAAATTGCTGGGTTGCAGTTGCTCCCGCTCTTGCAGTGGTGAGATCAGACTGCCGTCAAAGCACTCTTAAGGCTAAGGCGTGACTTAGTTTAATAAAATGGTTTGCGCAAATCCATCTGGATGAGTGGGTCACAGACTGTGTGCCCCTGTGTGATGACGGCCTCTCGAGGCCCTCAGGTGATGCCTGCACAGCTTCTCAGAGACCCCAAGTGGCCTCCAGCAGAGGTGTCAGCCCAAGAGCAGAAGAAGTGTGCAAGGCCGGGCCAACCCTGAGCACAGGCAGAAGTCAACAAGCGGCCTTATTTCAGGCCCTGTTAAGAGGAGCTGAAGTTCTTAGAAGTAAATGGAATTCTGGACAATTTCACACCAGCTCTCAGACCACCCGGCAAACCTGCCCCAGAGGCACTCTTCATCCATTTCCAGAAACAGCCTTTGGGAAGGACTTGCGACCCGTGAGAATGATGTGGGAGTTTGCACACATGCCGAGGCTTCATCTAGTGGTCATGACTGACTTGGTGTATGGCTGATTTTAGAGCAAGGGAAGAGTCATGTATTGTAATTAAAGGGAGGTGGAAGTGTATTAGAACTTCTGTTATCTCAGGGCAGAGTTTGTTACTCCAAAAGAACAATAAGTATTATAGAATAAAATTTCCCAATGGCTGACCATTGAGAACGACTTTATTCCATGTAGTTTGTACAAATAGTACAGATAGTACAGATTACCACCTTATATGACTGTATGGGCTGTCCACTACTGTAGGAAAATTTTTTCTCTCCTTAAAACACACACACATACACTATGCAGGACTCAGGAGTCTACAGGCGGTGAGACAAATTGTGTCACTGTTAAAAAAAAAAATGAAGTTTATTGGCATAGCTTTGGTGGGCATTAAACATTTCCAGCATATTTTTGTGTATATCAAGAGGCTAATTGTGTTATTTGAGAAGATTTTGTGAGCATCTTGTAGGTGTCACTGTTTAAAACAAAAAAACATAAGCGTTTGCCCATCAAACTGGTGGTATTAAATTGGAAATCAAGAAGCATGTTCCCAGATCCTCAAGAAATTAAACATAGAGTTATTGTATGGGCAGCTATTTCACTCCTAGGTAGGTACCCAAGAGAATTGGAAACATATGTCCATGCAAAAACTTGTACATGAATAATCACAGTCACATTCTCTGTAATAGTCCATGAATAATCACAGTCGCATTATCCGTAGTAGTCCATGAATAATCACAGTCGCATTATCTGTAATAGTCCCAATGTAGAAACTACCCAAGTGTCCATCAGTTGATGAATGGATGCATCAGTTGTGGATGTCCATGCAATGGAATGTTATTTGGCAATAAGAAGTGCTAACATTACATGCTGTGACGTGGATGACCCTTGAAAACGTTATGCTAAGTGAAAGAAGCCAGTCGCAAAAGGCCGCATATTGTGTGATTCCATTTAGGTGAAGTGTCCAGAAGAGGCAAGTGCACAGAGACAGAAAGTAGATTAATGGGTGCCAGGGGCTGGGGAGGAGGAAGTGGGCTGTGATCTCACATCTTTCATCACCCTAACTATAAGAGTGATGAAAATCTTCTAAAATTAGGTCATGATGATGGTTGTACAACTTTGAGAATGTACTAAAACTACTGAAGCATATACTTCAAAGGGGTGAACTTAATGGTGTGTGAATTATATCCTAGTAAAAAAATAGCAAAGTAGAGCAGATGGGAGAAAATATTATCAGTTGTTGCATCTAAGTGGAGGGAATAGAGCCGATCCTGTTAGTTATTTCTACTTTTCTATGTTTGAATATTTTCACAGTGAAGGGTTCAGGGGAAAAAGAAGAAAGGGGGCAAAGGCAAGAAAAGCATATGCTTCCGCTGCCGCCGCACTTAGATGGATTTATTTCAGGTCAGCAAAAAAGACACAGGAGGCTCTGGTGAAATCTCAGGCTCCTGAATGTTTCCCATTTTTCGAGGGTTGGTCTGACCCTTGCTGGGAGTGTGCTGGTAGGGCTGCCTGACATCGACATGTCTGCTGTCCATTACGAGGAGTGTCTAAGGCCAGACTTCCAGGTTCATGCTCCTTGTTCAATAAATAAATGAGTGGATGGATTGGTGATGAGACTTCATGCATCAGAAGGTATCATGGCGATGCATTAGGAATAGACATGAGCCTCGGATGTGAGGTCTCATTTTCCTTCTCTGCAAAATGGGAATAATAAAATTGTACCCGCCTCATGAAATTGTTGTGGGGTAACAGATGTAAAGTGCTTATTGCAGTTTTTGGCACATATTATTTTAAAACGTGTTGTAAAGAATGCTCAGTGGAAAGTAGAAAGGATTAAAGGAAGAAAAGGAACTAGAGGAATGAATGGTTTGTATCTTTTTGCGTGAAGGGAGCATTTGGGACTTCTGAATGCTTCCAGGTTTCTAGCATTCCCAGGTCAGATGAAGGGGCCTTGTGCTTTAACCCAGAACAGTCAGAATTCTTCTTTCCTTTGCCGTCTCCTGAGCGTGACGCTGTTGTGCTTTCTCCTTGAAGTTGCCCTACATTCTCCTTGTCCATGTAAAGACTTTGAGTGAGCCAACTAGAAGATGCAATTCCAGGGTCTCTGGATGCGTTGGGAGGCAGTTTGCCTCGAAGTGGGATCAAACACTGGGTTTGAGATGGAAAAAGCCCTGTCTGAGGACAATAACCCTGTCTCGTTATACAGGGATGGGGTTATGAGTGGTGGCGATGTTCCTGTTTTAAGTTCCTCAGTGTTCTTGAGAATATCTACTATGTTATACTCTTATAAGTAGGAAAAAACATTGCTTTTAAGAAAATTTTGACCTTGCATGCTGGATGACATCTTTAAAACTGCTTTTTTGAAGTACAGTTTGCATACCATAAAGTTTACCTAAGCTATGTACTTCAGTGGTTTTTAGTGTATTTACAGAATTACACAACCATCACCATAATTTGATTTAGGAACATTTTTATCACCCCAGAAATAAACCCTGCACTCATTAGAAGTCATTCCATGTTTCCTCTCAACACCCTTGTCCCCAAGCACTAGTCACCCACTAAGCTACTATGGATTTGCCTGTTCTCGACATTCCATCTAAACAGAATCATACAGTATGTGGCCTTTTGTGCCTGGCTCTTTTCATTTTTGGCATAATGCTTTCAGGGGTCACCTGTGCTTTAATATGTATCGGAACGTCATCCTTGTTTTAGCATGTATCAGAACTTCATTCCTTTTTCTAAATCATATTCCATTGCATATGCACGTTTAGATGTACATATGCATGTTTAGATGTACATATGCATGTTTAGATGTACATATGCATGTTTAGATGTACGTATGCATGTTCAGGTGCACGTATGCATGTTCAGATGCACGTATGCATGTTCAGGTGTACGTGTGCATGTTCAGGTGTACGTGTGCATGTTCAGGTGTACGTATGCATGTTCAGATGCACGTATGCATGTTCAGATGCACGTATGCATGTTCAGGTGTACGTGTGCATGTTCAGGTGTACGTGTGCATGTTCAGGTGTACGTATGCATGTTCAGATGCACGTATGCATGTTCAGGTGCACGTATGCATGTTCAGGTGCACGTATGCATGTTTAGGTGTACGTATGCATGTTTAGATGCACATATACGTGTTTGCTTATCTTTCAGTGATGCATATTTGAGTTCTTTCCACTTTTTTGATATTATGAACAATGTTTCCATAAACATTCATGTATGAGTTTTTATGGGGACGTGTTTTCAGTTCTTTCGTATATGTGACTAGGAATGGAATTGCTTAAATCAGATGGTAATTCTAGGTTGAATATTTTGAGAAGCTGCCAAACACTTTTCCTATGGGGAGTGTCTACACCATTTTACATTCCTGTCAGCAGTGTAAGAAGATTCTGTTTTCTCTGCATTCTTGCCAACACCCATCTTTTTGATTATAGTCATTCTGGTGGGTGTGAAGTAGTATCTTATTGTGGTTTTGATTTGCCTTTCTCTAATGGCTGATGTTGAACATATTTTCCTATGCTTATTGGCCACACGTATTTCTGCTTTGGAAAAATGTCTATTTAGATCATTTACCCATTCAAAAATTGTGTTTGTTTTTTATTGAGTTGGAATAATTTTTTTTGCTGAGAGGTGGTATTGGATTCTTTCCAAGAATTTTATTTTTAAATGACAAACCATAATTGTATATATTTATGGGGTACAGTATGTTTCCATACATGTTACATTGTGGAATGATCAAATCAGGCTAGTTAGCATATCTGTCATCTCAAATATTTATAATTTCCGTGTGGTGAGAAAATTTAAAATCCTCTGTTTGGCTGAGTGCAGTGGCTCACGCCTGCAGTCCCAGCCCTTTGGGAGGCTGAGGTGGGCAGATCACTTGAGCCCAGGAGTTTGAGACTAGCCTGGGCAACATGGTGAAACCCTGTCTCTACAGAAAATTAGCCAGGCATGGTGGTGTGCACCTGTATCCCAGCCACTTGGGAGGCTGAGGTGGGAGGATGTGCTGAGCCAGGGAGGTCGAGGCTGCAGTGAGCACTGATTGTACCACTGCACTCCAGCACTTCACAGTGAGACCCCGTTAATCATTCATTCATTCAATCATTCCTTTTTTCCTTCCTCTTTTAGCTGTTTTGAAATATGTGGTGTACAGACTTGTAAGGATTCTTCATGTATTCTGGGTAAAAGTCACTTATCAGATAGATGATTGGCAAATATCATTTCCCACTGTGGGAAACTTTTCACTTTCTTGATGGTATCTTTTGAAGCATAAAAAATTTTAACTTTGATGTAGTCATTTCTTATCACTTATACTTTTGGTGTCATACCTATGAAATCATTGCCTAACTCAGGATCACAAAGCTTTACTTTTTTGTTTTTTCTTCTAAGAGTTTTTTTTGTTTTTGAGACAGAGTCTTGCTCTGACGCCCAGGTTGGAGTGCCATGGCATGATCTCAGCTCACTGCAGCCTCCGCCTCCTGGGTTCAAGCGATTCTCCTGCTTCAGCCTCCCGAGTAGCTGGGAATATAGGCACTCGCCACCACGCCCAGCTAATTTTTTATATTTTCAGTAGAGACGGGGTTTTCCCATGTTGGTCAGGCTGGTCTCAAACTCCTGGACCTCAGGTGGTCCACCTGCCTTGGCCTCCCAAAGTGCTTCTAAGAGTTTTATATTTTCAGCTCTTACATTTAGGTCTGTGATCCATTCCGAGTTAATTTTTGTGTATGATGTGAAGTAGGGATCTAAATTCATTTTCTTGCATATGGATATCCAGTTGTCCTAGTACCACTAATTGAAAAGACTCTTCCTTCCCTGCCTTGTCTCAGATGACATTTTGGTGGGAAACACAGGTATTTTATATTGTGGAACATGAAGCATCCTGTTTCTTTTTCCCTATCAGAAAGATGTTGCCGAAACACAAACCCATGTCCCATGTCTGTATTTTCTAGTTATAAATTTAATATCAACTCTTCCTCTTGAAAACAGCATTTTCAGCCTCAGGAAACTAATTTTATGATTTTTAGACTTGTGTTTGATTAAATACAGGAGAAGTCTAGAGCAGGAAGGCACCCTGACCTGAGAAAACAGAAGAACATGAGATGTTTCCAAGAAGTTCTTTCAATGTGTGTTTCGAATCTAATCTTAGTAAAATGTTGTCATTTAATTATTATGAACTCACCTATCTCAAAATCTGAAAAAGGTTTGTAAAGAGTTCTCTTTCCTCTTGATGAGCAGGGGTGAATTGTTAGGTGGGCCTGGAATGTCAGGAGCTAACCAAGGTGGGCGCCATAGGCCTCTGGATAAAGCATCCCAGTAGCTTGGTAGACAGCAGACTGTGTCAGGATAGGTGTGAGCATCAGGAAGAAGGGTTCCGTGAGCTTGTCTTTAAAGGGAGTCAGCGCAAAGTCCAGGTCAGGCAAGGAGAGCAAAGGTAAGGAGGCGCAGTGCGGTTCCAGACGTTGTAATGTGCTGGTATCTTCTTGTGGCCAACCTTGTCCTGGCCCCCAGTGCAGATAGAGAGTGGCCTCTGATGCCGGTGAAGGTGGTGGTTTCCCAGTCCCCAGCTCTTTGCTGTTCTCTCTTAAGCTTTCCAAATGTCGCGTTGATAAAAGCATTGAGAGGTTCACCGCCTCTACGCTGGCAACTAAACTGCTGATCATTGCGAAATTGTCCTGTGCCTTTTGGCACAGAGTTTTGGCTTGATAAATACTTTTTGTTAAACTTTAAGAAACAATTTGGACTTGGTCAAACTAATTGCGGTGTTAGATAATATTTGTTCAGGGTTTACTCTGAACAGTGCTTCTCTCTCATTATTCATTTAATCCTTAATTCCGTGAGGTAGGTGTTCATCTCATCTTACAAAAGGGGGCACAAGGCTTGGGGAGATTAAACAGTTGCCATAGTCACCCAGGTGGGAAGTGGCAGAGGGAGACTCAAATGCAGACCCCAGTCCAGAGCCTGCCCGTCTCACCCCGCTCAGAATCTGATGGCACAAAGAGAAATCTCCCCGTGGCTTACATTCCCAGGAATGGCCGAGGGAGCTGAGGATATGTTAGGATCAGTGACTCCCGAGTCAGCTCTGCTCTCGTAAGCACAGTCTTGGTTCTCCTGGGGAGAGTCAGCGACACCCAAACTCTGAGTTTGAGTTATTCATCCTCAGGCAAATGGTGTCTTGGGGGTCACTGGCCATCCTGCCAGCAGCAGGATGTTTTGACACCTGTGTCTTCAAGCAGAAGGGAAATACACTGGCAGCTCCCTTTGCAGAGGCCCATTTGCCCTTACCTGCAGAGCAGCCCAGGGGCCTTGTGGATCATCCTTATACCTGGGGAGGGACCAAGAAGGGCACTCCGGGGTCTGCTGACTGAGTCACTTAGGCCAGGCCAGCCCTAGACTTCCCTGAGTATCAGCCAGAAGGCCAACAGAAGCAGTGATCAGGGCAGGTATCTTAGGGGCTGTCAAGTTCTCTGTTGGCCATGCAAAGACTCCACGTGGAGTTGTCTGTAGTGCACAAGCTCAGATAAGGAGAATCAGTCATACTGAAATCAAGGCTAGCAGTGAGGTTCCATCTGCCATGACAATGGGACAGTTACAGGGCTGGAGTTATCAGAATTCCAGACATTCGGGCCCTAATCCATCTGTTAGATGTTCCAGACGAGATCCAGACATGAAATCTAACAAAGAGTCCAGGAAAATCATTAACTCATCTCACGAGCAGCTGATCTTCCACATCAACATCTTGCTTCACTTTGGGAAGTTTGCTTCACCAACTTCTGGTTTAATTGCTGGCCTCGCCAGTCCGTCTGATTTAGTATTGCCACTGCATTCCAAACGCAGGCATGAGGGCTGCCTCTGGCTGTAGCCGGAACCTGCCAGGCACAGTGCAGGGGTCAGGAAATAGCAATCCACATTCTTGGGTTGTTATGCTTTTGGATGGGAGATGCTGTATTGAGAGGGTTGGAATTAGTCTTTATTTCATGATACCAAATGGAGGTGTAAAAGATCTATGGGACAGTAGAGCTGAGGATATGTTAGAAACAGTGACTCCCAAGTCAGATCTGCTCTTATAAGCACAGTCTTGGTTCTCCTGGGGAGAGTCAGTGACACCCAAACTCTGGTGTCATTGTTCTCATAGTGATGATCCAGGACCGTCTCACAGGAAATCTGCTGTATCGCTTGTGCGTATTTGGAATTGGGATGACTAGCTAAGGAGCATAATACAGATGCCATTGAGAAATGATTTCAGCCTCCTACGTGGATGGTGGGCTGAGCATGTGAACCTAGAGCGTTCTGTGATTTCCAGTGCCCGGAAGAGTAGAGCATGCCCAGGTCAGCAATACCATTAAGAAGTGGCCAATAAAAGTGTGTATGCAATCCCGTGCTCTTCCAGAAGATAGTCTTGAAGGATGGATCCCATTTTATTCCTTTAAAAATTTTTTTTGCCTTTTCAAGTTTTTTGTTTTTATACTTTTTAATTAAAAAAAGCATAATTACCACAATTACATAATTACTACAAATTACAAAGGACTACAGCAGGACTAGGATAATGAATGAATCACTTCAGCCTGGAAAGCAGATACTCCCAATAATATTAATGTTATGATACAAGCTCATTCAAGTATTTTACATTTCTTTCTTTTGTCCCTTTTTTTGGCCTTTTAAATATGATATCGTAGCACATAGCAAAGATAATGTGTGATGAGCATAAGGTAGAACCTTCTTCACAAAGCCAGATGACAAGTTTTCCTCTCCAATGAGAAATGGGTTCTAAGTTCCTATCTTCTCTGTCATCAACACGGCTGAAGGGGCAGACGGTGGGGTTGGGGAAAATCCAGGGACTCTTCCACGTGGGAGGTACTCTGGGGTTCCATTCAGCAGGGCGCCAGATAACTCAGAACACTCTATCCAGGCTTTTTTGGCAAAACAAACAAAAACCAAAAACAACCCTCACCCTCTGTAACTAGTCATCTTTCTTGCCCCTCCTCACTTTCAGGGCCCTCTAAGCAGCTTGCTTTCTTTTGTAAAATCATCAGAAAAGGGAAAAAAAAGAGCTACAATGGAACAAAACAAAAACATTTATTAACTTTGACATAGGGGCTCAGCACCTCTGTCTGACCCCCAGGGGTCCCGGCTGGGGTGGGGCCAGATGGCCCTTCTCTACTGGTAGTGCGTGTGCTCCCAGGTGCAGGGGAGGGCGAAGGAGAAACCTGCCCCTTGACAGGGCTGAGGCACACAGACCTTCTGATGTTTGAGACTCAAAGGTTATGTTGGCATGGACCAGCCTTGGAAGGGATAGGATGAATAGAAGGATTTGGGCAGGCTGTTGCTTTGTGTCTCAGGTCTTGGATCCCATTTTAAAATGATTCTCCTGCCTTGTCTCCAAGTTTTGTTTGGTGAGTTGTTTATGTTAGACCAAGATAGAGAATGATTTAGGAAAATAACACAGCTCTGTTCTGTTCCCATGCCGGCGGGCACTGGCCTGGGATGTTCCCAGGGTGTGTGTGGTGTGTGTGCTGTGGACGAGGAGGAAGCAGTAAATGCTTCTTTGGTCTTAGACCCTGACAGAGTGGATGTTGACATCGATTTTCTGAGCAATCAGGTTGATTTGTCAGTATCCATCAAATGGAGAACACAATCAACAAATGGCTTTTATATCATGTTTTTCCTCTTATCAACCCAAAACAAATCCAGTTTTTAGAAATACTAATTTGCAGAAAACAAAGACAGCTTGTTATATTTGTCAGCATATACTCTGCTGCTTCAAGTCCGTCTCCATGTATGTTCAATTCATGCAACCAGTTAAACATACCAAGATACAATAAAGGCCCTGCAGTTGGGACCAGGGAACAGGTAGTGGCCTTGTCCAAACAGAACAGAGTGGTTTCTTTTTAAAATTTGTATTTTATATATACACACTCCAGATTATACCTTTGTAAATCATATATATGTTAGACTACGGATATGTACATATCCCTCAGCTGTTTTTTTCTTTCATTTTTATATGACTTACAATTACAGGCTAATTTAAATTGGATGCTTAACTCAGGGTGCTTTTTAAATTAAATGCATGCACCTGATTGACAAAAATGTACGCGTCACCCTATGCATTACCTTGGCTGCTTCCTACTCCACCCCACCCCCGCCCCGGCATAATAAAGAGTCAGTTTGGCTGCTCTTTTACAAGTGACATTGTTGGTGAATAATATTAGACCCTTCCTCATGTTTTCTATGTGTCGGTTAGTTGAGATCTGGCAACGAAAAGCACATTCTACAAAGCATTGTTGGTTATCACCTTCTGAGGAATGCTTGGGTAACCCCCAAGGGCTGGAGGATAATTTTCCCAGGATCTTTTGGTCCGACTTGGCTCATCAAAGAGGATTTTTTTTTCCTGGGGAATGTGTTTGATTACATTCTGGGATTCCTGTGTTTAGTGTTTTTAACCTTTTTGAGGTTATGGATCCCTTTGGAAATTCGATGAAAGCTTTAAAGCTTCTTGCGAGAAATACACACATGCATATTAACTTTTGCAGTCTCAATGGTTAAAGACATCTGTGTGTGAGCCTTGTTAGTTTGTGTTTTAATAGGAAACTCCCTGGACTTTGAATCGTAGTTGGCAGACTTCTCCCGTCTTCCCTGGAATGCGTTATGCACGGGCCTGACTGTGAGTCTATCTCCCAGGCTTGCTGTACATTCCCTGGGGCAGAATCCTCTTTACCTTTGCTGCAGTTACAGGGGATCTGCAGCCAGACTGGCTGGGTTCAGCGAGTTCTCCTACTTGGTTGCAGCATGAGCCTGGGGGATTTGCTTACCCGCTTGGTGCGTCAGTTTCCCCAGGTGTGAATGAGGATGATAATAGCATCCCTTCGTGGGGTGGTGGTACGTGCACATGCATGTGTACATATGTGTGCATACACATCAGAGACCACCGAGATTCCTGTCAAGGTGGGTGGGCACAACAGCACGGAAATGCAGCCTGGATGGTGACCTGCCACTTCCCAGGATATAACCACTTCCTGACTTCTACACACCTTTCAGCCTTTCTCAGTGGGTCAAATTACTTCCTAAAATGGCCAATATACCAATTTATATTCTCTTTAATAGCATCTGAGAGTCTTTAATCGTGATATCCTTGCCGGTTATTGTCAGAATTTTTTGTTTTGTCCACATGCTGGGTGTGAATTGATATCTTCTTGTGATTTTGTTTCTCATTTCTCTGATGACCAGGTAGTTTGGATATCTTTTTAAATCCTTGGTTTTAGGAATTGAAAACGTCTTCATTGTGTCTTTTCTTCATCTTTACCTTTGTTTATGGTACCTTTTATGACATAGAAGTTTTCAGTGTGGATTTAGCTAGATAGCTCAATCTTTTTTGTTACGATTTTTGCTTCCTGTTTCTTGTTTTAAAAATTCTTTACTACTCTAGGAACATAAAGACCTCCCACTACATTTTCCTCTGACAGATTCGAAGTTGTTTCCATGCTTGTGTATTTCATCCATTTAGAGTTTGTTTCTGTGTCTAGCATGAGGTTGAGAGTTTAATTCATTCATCTCCCTGTGGACACCTGTGGTCCCAGTGCCATTTATTGAATAGTCTATCATTTTCCAGTTATTCAGTATTTTTAAAAGTCAGGCAATTTGCATTTTATGTAAGCTCTAATAACTTTTTTTTTTCTTTTTTTGAGATGAAGTTGTCTTGCTCTGTTGCCCAGGCTGGAGTGAAGTGGCACAGTCTCGACTCACTGCAACCTCCACCTCCCAGGTTCAACCGTTTCTCCAGCTTCCCAAGTAGCTGGGATTACAGGCACAGGCCACAATGCCCCGCTAATTTTTGTATTTTTATTTATTTATTTATTTATTTGAGATGGAGTCTCGCTCTGTCACCCAGGCTGGAGTGCAATGGCAGGATCTCGGCTCACTGCAAGCTCCACCTCCCAGGTTCACGCCATTCTTCTGCCTCAGCCTCCTGAGTAGCTGGGACGACAGGTGCCTGCCACCACGCCCGGCTAATTTTTTGTATTTTTGGTAGAGTCGGGGTTTCACCGTGTTAGCCAGGATGGTCTCGATCTCCTGACCTCATGATCCACCCATCTCTCCCGACCAAAGTGGTGGGATTACAGGCGTGAGCCACCACGCCCAGCCAATTTTTGTACTTTTAGTAGAGACGGGGTTTCGGCCATGTTGGCTGGGCTGGTCTCAAATTCCTGACTTCAAGTGATCCACCCGCCTTGGCCTCCCATGGTGCTGGGATTACAGGCATGAGCCACGGCACCCGACTGGCTCTTCTAATTTTTAATTGTTGGTGACTGATTAGAATTTTCATTTAAATCCTAAATGGGCCAAATAAAACATTCTTGCAGTTGAAATCCTTCTGTGGCTGCCAGCTTGCGGCCTCTGATGTAGTGCTTTAGGGCAGGATCTGTGGCCCTGAAGACCTGAGATTGAATCCCAGCTCTACCCCTCATTTGCTGTTTGACCTTGGATGAGTTGTTGACTTCTTAGAGTCTTAATTTCCTCATCAGTAGTACTGCAAGGATAATAACAGTATGTACCTCACCAAGTGGTGGTGTGGATAAAATGAGATCACGTGTGGGAATCTTTAGCGCAGGGCCTGGTACACACATAGTAAGTGTTTGACAAATGTTAGTGTTCATCAGCAGCCGCTGCCTCATTACTCCTCCCTGTTCCAGCCCACTTCTTTTTTTTTTTTTTTTTGAGATGGAGTCTCGCTTTGTCTCCCAGGCTGGAGTGCACTGGCGCGATCTTGGCTCACTGCAAGCTCCTCCTCCTGGGTTCACGCCATTCTCCTGCCTCAGCCTTCTGAGTAGCTGGGACAACAGATGCCCACCATGCCTGGCTAGTTTTTTGTACTTTTAGTAGAGACGGGGTTTCACTGTGTTAGCCAGGATGGTCTCGATCTCCTGACCTCATGATCCGCCCGCCTTGGCCTCACAAAGTGTTGGGATTACAGGCGTGAGCCACCGCACCCGGCCTCCAGCCCACTTCTTAAGCAGCAGAGGATGGTGTTTTATGAAGATGAGGTTGGCACGGCTGCTATGCATTCATTCATTTGCCATTTGCAGAACTTATTGAGGATGTGTTTAACCCATGCTGTGCTATGTAAGTTGAATTGTTATGGGTGCTGGCCTGGAGAGGCCTAGCGTAAGATGTGTTCATAGGACCTGTCTGGCTCATGCTGCAACAGAGGAATCGCGATGGGCCCTGGGCACCTGGGCACCTGGAGGAGGGGTGTTTCTGGGCAGGATCAGGGGAGAATCAGTGGAGAGGAGGCACTCCAGTCCAGACTTTTTAGGATTAGTTGGAGTGGAGAGAGGCAAGTAAGCTGACCCCCACAGAGATTTCCTAATAAATGCTGAAGGTGATGACAAAGGCCTGGGTTTCGGACCAGTGAGAAAGAAAGAAATCCCACAGTCTCTCAGTAGCAGGAAATGGCAGGACTTGATGATAAGTAAGATTGGGTGGGAGAAGGGAAGAGAGAGGTTGACTCGGACTGCAAGCTTTTGAACAAAACTTGAAGGCTCAGTTTGGGGTGGCGAGTCCCATTGGTGTGGACTGAGATTGGGGGAGTGTCGGACAGCCAGGCGGACCAGCCTCGAGGGAATGCCATAGTAGAGCTCAAACAGGAGGCTGGCTCTGAGGACACAGGCTGCGGACCACCACAGGGGCGTAGAAGCAACCTGGAAATGGATGAAATTGCTTAAAAGGTGAAGAACGTTTGTTTTTCTTGGCCTTTGACATTTTAAAGACAGACACTGACGTGCATCCTACTTGCATAGTCCAGGATGATTCTGAAACCCATTGTAGCCCACTGGTAATGAGCTGCCTCCATAAGCCTGGAACAGGGACATAACTTCACCCGGAAGATGGGGCCTGAGACTTGGTACCATCCACTTTCTGCCACGCTGGCGATGATTCTGAGGCTGGCCATCTTCCTTGTCTGCCACTGATTCTGCCACGAGTCAGCTGTTTCCTCTTTGTCATCTTGGTGCACACTTGACTTCATGGTGTGGCTCTCATCAACATTCTTTTCTAAGAGGCTTTTTTTTTTTTTAAATGGAATGCCGTCATTTTTACATCCTGTCCGCAAAGGCAGAGATTGTCTTGGGGCTTCCCCTGGGCCATCAGAAGGGAGGGCTTGTCATGGTCGTTTGACTTTAGTTCATGACTGTTGATGGCTGGCTTCCCATGTTTGGGTTACTTCTTTAGTGGAGGGGCCGTGATGCCCTGCCAGAGAGTGATTTATGGACTTGAACTCAGGAGCTGGTGTTCAGGAGCTGGTGCCCAGAGCTGCTCTGAGGCCTGGGCTGACCTTTGTGCACAGCCCAAGAGCAGGGCCCTGAAAGGTGTCTGGAACAGTGTGCAGATTGGAAGTGCTTACCCTTGTCCCGAGGTTTCAATATAAAAGTCCACATTTCATCCCCCAAAGAATGGGCTTTGCTGGGCTAAGCATTTAGCAAGAAATGCGGTTACTTGTTTTGAGACTCCTTTTCTTTCTTCCTTTTTTTTTTTTTTTTTTTTTGCCAACTTGGCAAATATTTCCATGCATGGCCTTGCATTTTATTCATCCTTTAGAAATACAGCTATAAGAGGGAGTGAAGCTGTTTTTCAAGGTTATTTCAGGCAAGTCTCAAGAACGTACCATCGGAAGAGTCCTTGGAAGACAGTAAAGGTAAATTAGAAATGGCTCATATGGTCCGAGAAATACGAGTGATACAGGTAAAGCCTGGTGTTGCAGGTAAAAGCAGACTTTGACTAATACATACCACTATGGCTTCATCAACCCATGACCCTTGGATATACCAAAGACATACCCTTATCTAAATTGTCCAGTGACCTTGACTCTTCCCAGATTCTTAAACCAAGGCCATCTTCTCCTTCTATTTCACATGCATGTGTGTATCCCTTTGTTATCTTTTAAATTATAATTGAGGCACAATTTACATATAGATAGTATATCTAAGTGTACTGTTCAATGAATATTTGTAAACTGATGAGCTTTGTGTAATGATGAATGATGACCTGGATCAAGAAACAAGACAGTATCAGCCCCTGGACAGGCCCTCTTCATGCCCCTTGTGGTCACTAGTCCCTCTGGGATAACACTGACCTGACTTTTTGATCTCTAAATGAGTTATTTTAAGGCAAACATCCTTATGATTTTAAGGCAAGCATCCTGGTCATACAGTAGAGGCTATCAGCCCTGCAGGTGGGCCCCGTCCCAGCCACAGCCCCTTCCCCCTGCACAGGTACCCACTTCCTTGGCTTTTGTAGTGATGAGCACCTTCTGTCTTCTGGCCTTAGGCATTTGTGATTTTTGAATGAGTCAAGGTGAAAAGAACAAGCAGCACATGTTTCTGGCTTGCTGCATTTGATTCTGCACCCGGAATGCCTGTTGCCGCTCGGTTTTCATTGAGATTTGCTAAGCAGAACCAGCAGTAGTGCTCCCTTTTTGTGAGCCTACTGTGTGCCAGGGGAGGCTCCTGGGTTCCCGACAGACCCGGAAGAGCCTACTGTGTACCAGGTGAGGTTTGCAAGAGACCCGGAAGCTTCCAGAGCTCTCTGGCTCATCCTACCTTCCCCTGGAGTTCTTTGGGATTCTCTGGGGGACTTGAAGAGATGATTTTAGCCTCCGATTCTTCAGACCTAGCAGTATACTACTTTTATAAGAGTCTTTTAAAACTGACTTCTCCCTCCAAGGCTGTGTTTGAGTGTTTTTAGAACATCTCCTAGGGCCTGGGGATTTCCGGGGAGTCTCCTGCAAATAGAAGTGGCCGATGACGTGAGTGATGGGTCCACATTTGGCATGTTGTCATGATTCTCTCACCTCCCTCCCTGGTGCCTTAGTGTCTCCTGATGGACATCCCTGGCTATAACTTGCAAGGTACCCCATTGTCAAACGACTGAGGGATGGCACTTCTCTGCTTACAGATGCGGCTGGCTAAGGTGTTGTGTGATTTTAAATACAGAACACCCCCACTCCACCATATTTTTCATTCTTCTCTACCAAGCGTTTTTGTAACTAGTTCAACCTGACGCTCCTACAACTCTCCAGGTCAGCTCCTTGTTATTAAACCATGTTGTGAACATCGAGGCCAAGCCCGTGGCACGTTAGGTGGCTGCAGTGCTGTGTGGCAAATGAGCATGGTGCGTTCCGGTGGCCGCCGTGCTTGTGGGTTAGCCGTGTGAGCAAGGGGACCCAGGGTACTTCCATGGGGACCTAGGGTGCACTCTGGGTGTATTAGCCTGTTTAGAGCTCCTCTTACAGAATACTGCAGACTGGGAGGCTTACATAGCAGACAGTTACTCCTCACGGGTCTGGAAGCTGGAACTCCGCAGTGCCAGTAGGACTGGTTTGGGATAAGGAATCTCTTTCCTGGCTTGTCGACAGCTGCCTTCTCACTGTGTCCTCACCTGCCCTCTTGTGCTCACTTGGAGAGAGGGAAAGAGGAAGGGAGGGAGAAATACCTCTAGTGTCTCTTCTTCTTTTTATAAGGACCCAGACCTGTTGGATCAGGGCCCCACCTTGCTGACCTCATTTAACCTTCATCACCTCCCTGAAGGCCCTGTCTCCAAATACAGTGACATTGGAGATTAGGGCTTCAACCTCTGAATTTCAGGGGGACACAGTTTAGCCCATAACAGTGAGCATGATTAAAATGCATGTAGTTGCTCTTACCAGCCCCTACTCTGCCTTCTTCCTGGCTCTGGCTGTCATCACAGTTTAGCAGCCTTCACTCATGGCCCTGCCTGTGGCTACTCTAATAAATGTGATTCAAACAGAAATGTTGAGAAAGATTATGATTCTAGGCACACACCTCAGACAGCTGCCTTGGGAAGGCTGAGTCAGGAATGTGCCCCTCCTTCCAGGTCGCATTTGAATCTCTGAAGGGAGATTCGATCCATTCCCAGATTCCCTTTGGGGATATCTGACCCCATGGAAGACTTAGTTGTCCCATTCCCCACATGGAGGAGGTTATTTTTAGCCAAAACATATCACACTTCTTCTCGGTCTCACCCGCACCTAAAACCCCAGCTTTCCCTAGGGAGAGGGAGGGCATTCTAACCCACCAGCAAAGGGGAAACATTTCCAGTGACAGAAGATAGAGGAGGCTGAAAGCTGTCATTGAAGTGGGACTAAGCCAAGTTCATTTTAAAATTATTGACCGAAGTAAGTGCCCAGCAGTGCAGTTGATAGAGAATGTGAGTGTGTTACAGCTTTCAAAATTCACTAGGGTCCATTGCTATACGAGTGAGTGTGGGCGTCACCCTCATGCTGCCAGTAAGGGGAGGGGTGTCCTGGGCATGCCCATGTCTACAGACGTACACTCATGTGTGCACACACAGGAACCTGCACACAGGTGACGGTGCAGTGCTGCTGAGGTGCAGCCATCCAGCAGGCTGGTCAGGGCGTCGTGTTTCCTGAATGCCAAGTGCTAGAAGACAGAGCTCTTCTCTGGTAGCCAGGGAGTACATGCAGAGGTCCAGAGGTCTCCTGAAAGGGAACTCAAAGGCGCTCATCACCTGCTGCATTCACGGTGCCACCCGCAGTTGCTCCCCACACAGGGAGCCACCCGTGGTCCTGGAAAGTTTGCCAAGAGAGTAGTCAGAATGAGGGTGTGGCTCAGTGAGGGGCCCTCAGCTGTGACAGGTGACCCAGAGGGAGGAACAGGGATCAGTGACTGCGCGGCTCAGTGTGGCGCTTCCTCTCCAGTTTCCACTCGTTTGCCCTTGGAGAGGCCAGGTCTGGGCTTGGTCCCTGGCGCAGCTGTCTTTCAGAGACCCCGGCGCCCACCCTGCAGGCCCTGAGGCTTGGCTTGGAACATCCCTGCTCACCTTTCTACCGGCTGCTTTGTCTTTTTTGCTGAAATGGCCTCGAGGCTGCTTCCCCTAGGCGTGCGCCTGCTCAGCTTAGACTGCCCGGCCCAAGGCCTGTCACACACAGGCAGTCAGGAAACACTTGACAAAGTGTTTGTCATAATAAGAGATTTTCAAGGCTCCTCTGATGTCCTGAGGTGAACCTGCCTGGGACCATTTCTGGTGGGCATCAGGGCCTGTTTCAGAAGCCCCTGAGCCTCCCTGGGGTTCTCCGAAGAGAGGCTCACTGTGATTTGACAAACATTACATTGCTCCCTGGAGAACCCCTCCCACGTGACGGGTCCTGCCGACATGAGCGTCGTCATCTCTGGCAGGTGGGTAATCTGCGCAATATCTCCATGCACTTGGCTCAAGTTGGCTGTGGCCTTTTGAACATCAGCACTTACTTGTTTCTCTTTCCTTCCCCTCTCCTGGCATGTTTTGGTTTCTAGCAGCAAACTGTTGGCATAAACTTTTTGCTTCTAACCTGTAAATCCCAGGGCCAATTTATTCCTCCACTTACCCTTAAATCACAGAACACCTGAAAATGTTATCTTGTAGGAGTGACTGCTCCAGCCCAGGGACCCTCGAGTCATCTGTGGGGACTTGTGTGATTCTCTTACCAGAGACAGCATCTCCTCCCAAAGTCCAGGATCCTGGAGGTGCCTGGGAAACTGAAGCCAAGGACATCTGTGTCCTAGGCTGTGGTCTCATTAACCCTGAGCAAGGCCCAGAACATGTAGCCTTTCCTGACTCTGACCCATAACCGAGAAAACTCCATCATGAAGCAACAGCTCACATGGCATTACAACACACAAACCAGCAAACTGAGTTAGCCTGCAAGGCCATAACTGCTGGATGACTCCCAGTCCACAGAAAACCATAATTGCCAAGGGGAAAGTCTGGAAGGCTTCCTTGGAGAATGTGCCAGCATATTCATTGCTTGAGCTGGCTGTGGAAATGAAGGTGACTCCCTACCTCACTCCCAGCCCCTTCCCCTTCAGCTACTCTTCCATTGCAAGAGGTTAGGATTTTCCCACCCCTACTTGTATTTTTGATGTTATAGCTAAGAAGCCTTTGTCTACACCGAGGTCAGGAAGATTTCCGTCTTAGTTTTCTTCTAAGAGTTTTATAGTTTTAGCACTCACATTTATCTCTTTAATTCATTTTGACTTATATTTTAAATGTGGTGTGAGGTAGGGGTCCAACTTTATTATTCCTTTGTAGTTAGTTTTCCTTTGTCACATCCTAGACTCTAAGACATTTGCTCCTAAATGCTGTTCAGCCATTCAGATCACACCCACATCCACTTAGGTTTGCAAGAACACAAGGACTTGTCAATGAGCCTGAATCTGCAATCCAATATCCATGACTATGGTTGGTGTATGGCAGATGCCACATGCTCTCTTGTGGCTGACAGCTTGATGTCCCAGCAATAACTATGACAGTGTTTGGTAGTTGAGCAGTTGGTGGGAAAAACTGAGCCATCTCTCTCAAAGGCAGACCCTGTAAGGTTGGACTAATGGGCAGCAAGGCTACCAGCTGCAGATGGCTTATATGCAACAACTTACTGTATCAACCAGAGTTTATACAGTTGTTTGTTGTTCCTTAAGTCTAGAGAGGGTCGAGTGGTCAGCCCTGAGATAAAGAGTTATGAGCTTATATCGTGTTGTTTTCTACTGAAAAAGAAACTAAGTCTCTTCACCCAATTTTGTCTACAAAATTATGCTTCTACTGAGAAAAGGAGAAGAAAGAAGACAAATGAGCACCTGTGTTGTGCTGGCATGGATGGGAAGATGGGCCACAGAGCCAGTGGATGGGAGCCTCTTCTCTGGAGAAATTAAATAAGCTTCTCCAGGTGTCAGAAGAACTCATTACACCCCTCCTTTTTTGTTGTTGTTGTTGTTTTTTTTTTTTTTTTGAGACGGAGTCTTGGTCTGTCACCCAGGTGGAGTGCAGTGATGGATCTCAGCTCACTGCAACCTCTACCTCCCGCATTCAAGTGATTCTCCTGCTTCAGCCTCCAGAGTAGGTGGGACCACAGGGACCTGCCACCATGCCTGGCCTGGGTATTTTTGTTTTGTTTTTGTTTTGTTTGAGAAAGAGTCTTGCTCTGTCTCTCAGGCTGGAGTGCAGTGGCACAATCTTGGCTCACTGCAAGCTCCGCCTCCCAGGTTCACGCCATTCTCCTGCCTCAGTCTCCCGAGTAGCTGGGACTACAGGCACCTGCCACCACACCGGCTAATTTTTTGTATTTTTAGTAGAGATGGGGTTTCACCATGTTAGCCAGGATGGTCTCGATCTCCTGACCTCGTTATCCGCCTGCTCAGACTCCCAAAGTGCTGGGATTACAGGTGTGGGCCACCACACCCAGCCAATTTTGTATTTTTAGTAGAGACGGGGTTTCACCATGTTGGCCAGGCTGGTCTTGAACTCCTGACCTCAGGTGATCCTCCCAGCTCAGCCTCCCAAAGTGCTGGGATTACAGGCGTGAGCCACCACACCTGGCCCACACCGCTTCATTTTTACCCCGTGTTTCAGATATTTTGAAGAGTGTGTCTGTTGTCAGGGGTGTAGTAGAGTTGGAGTGAGCCACCATTTAGGACACAAGCACACACCTGTTGGCAGGGTGTAGTAGAGCCTCTGTTTCCCCATCTGTAAAATGGGACCAGTCATACCTGCCAAGCAAGGGAGGGTTCAGTGTTCAGAGCAGTCTCGCCCATTTAGAGGCATAACTAATAAATTCCAGTTGCCTTTCTTCCTCCGTTTTGTTACAAGAAACTGTGCAAACATGTGGAATTGATGTTTTTAAAAATTTTTAAATTAGTTCTGTGATCTGTGGAGAATTTTAAATCATAGAAGGCTGGATGTGAAAGCCAGTGAAAGCACCACTGCAGCACCTAAAAGCCTCGCCTCAGCGTAAGGGAATTCCAGTTAACTCAGAAGGTTCCACAGTATCAGCACTGAAGTTAGCAGAGCTGTGTCACAGACCTCAGTTTTTAATACATCAATACAGAGAAAACTGGGTTTTCCTCATTTCTTGACAAGCACCAGCATGGGGATTTGGTGGGTTTTCCCAGCTTGGTGCCTTCTGCAGCCTGAGAGGGTGGGGGTATCTCTGAGTCTCCAGGGCTCTGTCTTCCCTAGACTGCAGTTTCTTTTTAGGAACATGGAATAGTGGTGGGCTTTGCTTTCTGCTGAAGCTGGATGGCTTAATTCCCGTTTATTCCCCCCACAGCTCTTACTTTACAACAACCTGGGATTTTCACCAGACTTTGTTTTGTGCATTCTAAGCATTTCCACCTCATCTGTCATAAACACACAGCTCTTGTGCTCTGTTATCAGGAGCCGTTTCTTTTATGTGTTTTTCCTCGCTCAGTTTTATGACCAGGCTGGTCACGATTGGAATAAATTATTAAAAGCATTAGACCTTAATCCACCTTTGTGCAAGAGCACTTCTTGTAAATAAACTGATTCTTTGTTTTCTAGTTAAAAAAAATCATGTGCACCTTGGAAAAATTAAAATGCAATTATTGGAAGGCCCCTTGCTTCACTGTTCCTCTAGCATATTGCACGTTACCTAATTAGGGTGGAAAGTCAGGGCTGCCTCCTCCGAGCGCTCGGTGCGGCTGAGGCCAGGGGGAAGTGTTTGTGTGGCATTTAAGGTCTGCCGGTTCTGCATCAGAGCCCATGGCGGCCACACTCAGGACAGGAAGCTTGGCACATCTGGCCTTATTATGTCTCCCTTCCCCCTCACCAGGCAACTTCTCCAGGGTGTGCAGATCTGATTGTTTCTGATTGATTCATTGACCCAGGGAGGCTGCAGCCAAGGCTGGGCGGGCACGGCCGGGTGTGTGTCTGAGCGTGTGCGTGCACCCACGTGGGCCGCGTGCACATACCATCAGGGCTGTGTAGCAGTATTCCACCTACTCACTGGTAGACTTGTAAAAGCAACCCACAAAACATGTTTAAACAAAACCAGAATAATGACCTTGAAGGCACCGAGAAACCACATCGCATCCTTTCTGGTTGTCGTGTTGTTTTTTTCAATAGTCTGCATTGCTGGGTTGTGACATCCACGTGGCCACAAAAGCATCTTGAGGCAAAATAACATTTAATTTGTTCTTTATTTATTTTTAACTAAGCACATTGCGTGTTTCCAAATAAAAATAGACCGAAAGTGAGGTACCTGGGCCCAGTGTGTGGAACATGAGCCCTGGAGCTGCACCTCTGCGGAGCCAGGCCATGTGAGCTTCCTCTGCGCCTCGTGGAGAGGATGAGGAAGGAGGATGTATTAGTCTGTTTTCACACTGCTCTAAAGGTACTACCTGAGACTGGGTAGTTTATAAAGGAAAGAGGTTTAATGGACTCAGTTCTGCATGGCTGGGGAGGCTTCAGGAAGCTTATAATCATGGCTGAAGGGGAAAGGGAAGCAGACACCTTTTCACAGTGCAGCAGGGGTTGGGGGGAAGAACGGCCAAACACTCCTAAAACCATCCGCTCCCAGGGGAACTCACTCAGTATCCCAAGAACGGCGTAGGGGAAGCTGTTCCCATGATCCAGTCACTTCCCACCAGGTTCCTCCCTGACACATGGGGATTACAGTTCGAGATGAGATTTGGGTGGGGACACAGAGCCACACCACATCAGAGGGACCACCCTGTGTGTGGCTGAGCTCCCCACCAGTTTGATGTGGACATCAGCAAAGAGGATGTTGGTTTAGCTCTTTGGGAGCAGGGAGGAGGGGTCATTTTTAATGAAATGGTTCCCCTGTCCCATTCTCCCCTGCGCTCTGCCAACTCCTTCCCTCCTGCGACACCTCAGGGGAGCTCATGGAAGGAGCCTGTGAAACAGAGCAGTGTGCAGCTCGACAGAGGAGCAGCCCGTGGTGGAGAGCAGCTGCTCCTTCCTTGGGTGGCCACAGCCCATCCAGGGCATGGGGCTGACGGGCAGAGTCCAGCTGTATTTAGCCTTCATCTGCCCCATGGCGCTATGCCAGCAGAGCCACTGCCCACCCACGCCCAATGTGACTGCACAGCCAGGGCAGCACCGAGCTCCTCCTGTGGCTACCCCATGCCACCATCCGCTTGTGTGTCACACACGGGCATATCGAGGAACTGCCCTCAGGGTTAAACGCCCATAGGAGGGCAGATGTCAGGTTTCCTAGCAGGCCCTGTTGAGATAAGCCCCGTGGTCCCTACGGGGTGAGACATGTCTTTCCTGGGTGCAGGGAGTACTGCGATGGGGAGCCCTGGAGAGTCATCCCCCAGCAGTGTGGCCAGCATGGGCTCGCCCTCCCCACCCCTGCTGTGGCCGCCCTCCCAGCATTCCCCAGAGGGGCCGGCATCCACGGGCCCCGTGTCATCCCACGCGTCCCTCTGCCAGAGCTGCCTTCCTCCCCTGGAAAACCCCTGCCCCTCCTGCAGTGGCTGGCCTGCCGTCCCACTGACACTACCCATCCTTGGGACGCGGCCCCCACTGCACTGCATTGCGTTTCTCCTGGTGTGTACGGTTCAGGTTTCCTGTCGTAGGGTGAGATCCTTAGGTGCAAGCATGTGTGTATGGAGACACGCATTTGGCTTGTGGGCTAGTCCTCACTGTGGACTTCAAGGCCCTGGCTCCCCCAGTGCTGGCTCTGCTTCCTCCGGGTCTTCCTCTCTCAAGGGCTCCTGAAGCATTTTTAGAACATTCTGCGCAGCCTTCCGGGGCTTGCTGTCCATGAGACCCAGCACTGACCCCGGCTCACGCCCCCGGGCGCATCGTGAGGAAGCGCTCCCTCTCAGGGTGTGCGGGTGCAGGGGCATCGCCTGAGAGTCAGGGCCTCTTAAACCTTGCACCCTGGGTGTCTGGCTGGCCTCACCTGGTCCCAGCCCTGGGCACTGAGGTTAGACAGATCTGGCGTAGGATCCCAGCACTGGGTGCCCATCCAGGTGACCTGGGGAGAGTTACCTTTCCTTTCCAAACCTCAGTTTCCCTCATCCTGGGTCATGAGGATTAAGTGAGGTGCTGTGGGTACTCTACTCAGCACACCCCCGAAGCGTATTGGATGCCTGATGGATGCTTGCGGTGGTTCTTGTTTTATTGGGTGAACACAAAAGCATCGTACACAAACCCTTCCCATGTGGGCTGAGGCTCATAGTCAGCATTGTCCCAGTGGGCCTGCCTTGACTGTGCATGACGTTGACCATGCGGACTTGCCCGGTGAGACCAGGGCCTCCCACGTTCTGAAGAGGATGTGTTTTGTGTCTCTGCTGCAGGAATTGCTTACTTAGGAGGTGTGTGCAGTGCTAAGAGGAAGTGTGTGCTTGCCGAAGACAATGGTCTCAATTTGGCCTTTACCATCGCCCATGAGCTGGGCCACAAGTAAGTATCAGACTCCGTGTCTTCCTGTTTTCTTTCAGTCTTTTTTGAATACAGATTTTTCGCTTGAATTCTGTAAGTTCTAAAACAGTGCTGCTCTATGCCTTTGCTGCATCTGCAATAAAGGACCCAGGTAAGCACACTGGGGTCGCAGCCCTCAGAGACCCCACAAGATCACTGCACCGATTGGCTTGGAGAGTTGAAATGTTAATTTGATGTGCACGTCTATTCTTAAAGCCAACAGACTAGAGAGAAGAGGTTCCTCTCAGGATGTCCTTATTTAGTTGTACTTCCCTTCTGGGACGAGCATGATCTTTGATTCACTCTAAGTCTATTATTCATATAATGGGATGCATCTTTATACCATTGACTTTCCATGTCTTTTTCTGCCAATTCTAAAGTCCAACTTTCTGAATGTAGAATTTAGTGTCTTAGTTTTGAAGAATTAACAGCTGTGGATGAGAGCCTTTGCACACAGCGATTCTTCTCTTTAGGATGAAATAACCATAGAACCTTAGCACTTGCCTTAAGGAGACTCCGAGGCAACCTCCTGGTTGTTCAGATGAGGAAACAGAGCGTCAGAGGGGTTATTGAGTGGCTGGCCCCAGGTTGTGACCACCTGTAGGAAGCCTCAAGTGGCACAAAGCCAGATGACGCTAAAACTGTGGCCTGAGGATTATTCTTTTTCCTAGAGTAGGTGTCTGTTTTATGTTTCTCTGAAGGAAAGATTGTGATATGACTGCTTAAGAACTTAAAATTAAATTGAGACCAGAGCATGCAAAACAGTGGAAAGGTTTATATTGGATTGAATAGAACATAATTAAATGGAAATCTAGTTCTTGGGGGAAAAATTATTGTAAAGGTTTCCTAATGACCTACACAGTAAGATGCCTGGAATCTCAACTGTTAACTCTAGTTTTTACGAGAGTAAAGTCAATGTATAAGAAGGAGTATAAAAGCAATTGTTTTTCTCAAGCATTTGCCATATCTGTGGCTTTACTTTTTGTTTGCTTTTTATGAGCAATGCCGTTTAATGAGTTTATATTCTATTAACTCACTTTTTAAAATGCTGGTCCACATCCACTGAATTGATTTTATGACCTTTTTGTTTTGTTTTGTTTTTGCTGTGTTTTTTAATTATACTTTAAGTTCTGGGATACATGTGCAGAATGCGCAGGTTTGTTACATAGGTATATACATGCCGTGGTGGTTTGCTGCACCCATCAAGCTGACATCTACATTAGGTATTTCTCCTAACGCAATCCCTCCCCTAGTCCTCCACCCCCCAACAGGCCCTGGTGTCTGATGTTCCCCTCCCTGTGTCCATGTGTTCCCATGGACTCCCACTTCTGAGTGAGAACATGCGGTGTTTGGTTTTCTGTTCCTGTGTTGGTTTGCTGAGAGTGGTGGTTTCCAGCTTCATCCATGTCCCTGCAAAGGACATGGACTCATCCGTTTTTATGGCTGCATGTTTTTGTTGTTGTCTTGGTTTATCTAGTGCCATCTTCATTTTTTCCATTCCTGTAGAGGGGTTTGGTAGTTGGCCTTTCCGTACCTATTGTATGTCATGATGTGAGTAGGTGCAGAGAGTGGAAATGATGTTATGTGCAATTCCTGGGGTGGGGAGGAAATCTCATGTTATTGACCCAGGACCTGGTGAAGCAAGATGAGAAGTTGTCTCTGAGTGCACAGTTATCTCGACACTATTTTTAAAAATACTGGTGGCAATTCTTTGCACATAACTGTTTTTTAAATGAAGTTCAATTGCATTTGTAGTAATACCTCTGAGTTCTTAAAATCCTGTTTCCAAGAGTGATTTGCTGGGGAAAAAAAGCATAAATCAGCATGGGTTTGGCAAACATCTTCCCACCATCAAGGGACCCAACCAGCATCCATAGTACCTAAGAATCAATTACCTAATGATTATGAGAATGCAGGATGTCAGAGTACTTACCAACACCCGAGTTGTTATGGGCTTTTGAATAGTCAATTTAAATAAGGTGAGTTGAGCTATAGTTACATGAACTGCAATGTCCCACGCCAGCATCCAGCAGCATGGCACATGCTAAGTGCCATTTGCACATATATGTGGGCGCACACATGCTGCATGGAGGTCTTTTCTCATCAGACATTAAAAATACAGAGGGCCATTTTCTCCCTGATGACCTGTTCGAATGTGTGGGATCAAACACTGGCCTCCCTGCAGTGGAGGTCTGCAAAGATGAATGGTTAGATTCAAACACACTTTAGTACCCTTTAGCTATAGACTGTTTAGAATTTCTTGGAGGACTCTTTATAGCTTGCTATTGAGCTCTAATTACTGACAAAAACAAACACCTTATTGTTAATCAAAGCCAATAAATCTTGCTAGCTTTTGGCCCTCCCCCTCTTTGGGTAATTACAGGTTTCCCAGGGAAGTCTGTCACCTTTGATTAGTCGCAAGTGTTGGGAAGCAGATTTCCGAGGATGAAGCTACGTCCTCCCCATCCGCAGGCCCCTCTGGTCACTGGGCTCTGGTTGCAGGCTATCTGGGCTGCTGGAAAAGGCCAAGACCAACCCGCACTCTCAGCGAAGCCACCGGCCAGGCTGTTTCACAGACACAAAACCGGAAAGCTGTTCCCTATTTTGGAATCCAGTGGAGCCGTTTAACTCCATGTTCCTTAGCTTATGTGAAGAAAGTCTCCAGGTGGCTCACCCACTGGTCCCTTACCATGGAATGCTGATAAAGTGAAACATTTCTGGAGGGAAGGTGTATGTGCATGTGCGCCTTTGCACATGGCACACAAAGGTGTGGCTCTTCTGTTTGTTACCTAATGTGCGTCATAGGGCGATTGGTGTGAGCAGCTACCCTAAAATCTGATTGTCAGGAAAAAAAATTCCACTTCTGTATGAGCTACACATTCCACTTATCAAACAAGGAATTGCGTAGATTCACATGATTTTGTTTCTGCATTGGCTGTCAGAAAACACAAAGCTAGATTTAGGGCTCATTTTCAGCAATTAACTCATCTACATCCTGGAATTATACTTTCCTCCCTCTTCTCTTTCTGGTGTCTGTTTGTATGCATGGCTTTATTTTAAATCAAACATAATTTATTTGGTACAATAAACCGGCTGTAATCCAATTTGCAATCAAATAGGTCCTAAGTTATAATTAAACTTAAAGTTCTTGCCATGGCAATGTCAATAATGCTGCTTCGGCCATGAATTAATAACATACTAGTGATGTTTAACTCGGATCAGATCTCTCATTTATTGAACACCTATTATGTGCAGGGTACTGTGTGAGATGCTGTGTGTTTATCATGCCATTGAGTCAGTCCTATGAGGTAGGTGTTATGTAGCTTTTACTTTACAGGTTAGGAAACTAGTATTGCTTTTTTAAAATTTATAGTTACTACTTAATATGATTTGGGATCACTTATATGATTATACATGCTGCAATAGGCCCATTAAAATAAGGATACAAATTACATGAAATAAATAATAAGAGAACTTGTAGAGTCAAAAACCAAGGTACTTTCAGTTTAAGGGAAGTAAATGTCCATGTGTATAGCTGCTGCTGGCTGACCAAGGACAATACCATACCATGGAGAGGGGTTCCCTAGGACACTCGAGTACTGTAGGTGAGACTGACAGCTTTTTTTTTTTTTTTTTTTTGAGATTGACAGCTCCTTTTTTTTTTTTTTTTTTTTTGAGACCAAACAATGGGCCAGCCATTTAATTAATATAAGTCTGAGACTATTAGAATGAAAGTGATGTCAGTGAAAATGATCAATAGTTTTGTGGTCTTACGGAAACATGGAAAAGGCTCCATTTACATATTAATACATAAATGAATCTGAGATTTTAAAAGCTCCCTGCTGGGGGCCTTCTCACAGATCCTGCCTCTCATCTATTAACTCCCTTGTAACCACTGAGCTGAAGCTGTGGATTCATTAGATTAACAGCTTTCTGATTCTCTGCCCTGACAAAGGAGCAGGCTGCAGAAGACTCCCTAGCCCTGCTGTGGACTGGCGCTGGGGGATGGCAAGTCCTGGTGCAGGTGCTGTGTGAGAAGCTGCAGAGGGGCCACGCTTGCTGCTGCCTGGAGGCAGAGTCAGCTGCTGAGCAGCAGTCACGCTGACAACAGCCCGGAGGTTCCTAAATGCACCCCCATGCCCTTGGTTCCTTCTTCCCCGTGAAAGGCTATTCTGACGGGCAGCCACGTGCTACCTTTGGGGTTCAGCTAGTAATTAGAAATGTTGGCAGCGTTAAGTGTGTGAGGAAAGCAGCTGTGTCCCTTCCCATAGTGGCAGCTTGAGAAACGCACCTTAAAGTGAGTGTTTTTAGCCGGGGTCTCCTCGTGCCTTTCTCCATCCCGCGGTGGCCATTAGAAAGCAGCAGCCCCTGCTCGTGGCAAGATGGCTACAACAGGCGTCTTTTACCAGCTGATCCTCCTTAAGACAGGATCCATGGGATGGGGGGCAGTTCCTTGAGAGAAACAGCCCAGCTGAGATGACACGCCCCAGGTTTTCTCCTTCAAGAAACCAGGACAGGGTGCCTTGTCCTGGATGTCAGCATCCAACATGCCCATCACAATTTGGTTTTAAAGAGAAAGAGGAAAATCCAGAAGTAAGCATTTGTTTCTCTCAGGCCCCTGCTTTTCGGGCTCAACTCTGGTTGGTCATGGGAAGGACTGACCCCAGATGACGAGTAGAAGCTCAGCTCTATGCTGACTGCCCATGAGAAAAAGAAAAAATAAAATCCAGATCAAGGAGGGAGTTGGCAGTAACTTCAGTGTGACTTTAAAGTGGGTGTAATGCAGCTGTTGGAATTATAGCATCTATTGTTGGCTGTGATTTGGAAGCTCCGGTATAAAAGAAAGTGCATAGCTCTATGAAGGCTGCTGAGAGTGCCTTGTGTTTTGAGGGAAGTGGGTCTGATATGCTGCAGCTAGGTCCAAGGGTGGTGCCTGATAGGAGGAGCCGGTCCTAGTGCAGCTGCAGGCAGGAGGGCACAGAACCAAGTGTCCACTAGTCGTTCTGGGCCTAGGGAAACCCAGGACCCTGTGCCCACGTGTGTCTTAATCAGGCAAGGCAGCAAGCTCCTGGGAGGTGTCTAGAGACAGGACCTTCTAGGTGGGGTGACAGTAGAAGGGAGGGAGTCTGCTTTGTGCACCATCTGCCACCCACTCAGAAAAACAGAAAGGATATATCTTTATATAGAGAAATAAAAAGCTTTCTCATTGCAGAAAATAAACCTCTGCCTTTGTTGGATTGAGGAGTGTCTGTTAGGTAAGTCTGAGCCAGATCAGGGTTCAAGAAATGCCTGGCCTTGGGAGCCAGCCCAAACCATGGGAGGTCTCCAGCCCAAGTGGCACCAGTGCCACGCACGTGCTCAGCCTCCTGCAGCCTCTCCTCAGGGAGGAGCTTCTCCAGACGTGCCCCTCCTCGGGTTTCCCCTGCCGCCCCTGTACCCTTGCTTCGGTCAAAAAACCATTCTCTTTCCATTCTGGAATTGACCTCTCCTGTAGTGGAGAGGCCCCGCCTGTGGCTTCTGAAAAACACTGTTTTGACAAAAGCTGGGAACCTGGCGTAGATGGTGCCTGACAGTGACGCACAGGAGGAGCATTGGGCGTTTAGAAACGCAGTGGCCCAGCCTCACCCACCACTGACTGATGTGCTCGCTCTCGGCAGGAAAGCTCTGTGGGAGATTCCACATGTCCCAGGTGGGGAACCGCGGAAGACGCAACATTGGAGGCGTCTCGTTGTTGCTCCTTCTGGCCTTGCCCACATTCCTGCCACCGTCTCTTTCCCCCATGCCTCCGATGCCCCAGTGCTGGGGAGCAGCACTGGGTCTCCCTCGGTGCTGAGCCCAGCTGTGCTAAAAATAACCCACCCACTTCACCTCTCTCTCGGTCCCCCTGAGTTCCATGCACCTCACCACTTCCGTGTGAGCACTCAGGACCCGGCCCTCCGAATATTGCTGCCATAGACGGGCTTAGTCCTGTCTCGTCTCCGTCAGCTCCCAGAAGACCTCAAGGAGGGCGTGGCGCAAAGCGTAAAGTGACCTGTGGTGGAGCCACTGGAAGGATGGGCCGGGCAGAAGCCTGGACCCAGATGAGGCAGGAGAGCAGGGAGAGGGACAGGTGGAGCCCTGCAAGTACAGAGGGCAGGTGGGGCCACCACCAGGTGCAGGTGAAGCGCAGTCTCCTCTAATTTTCATTCCATTGGATGCTTCCAGCCGGATGTGATGCTGTGCCAAGGTGAGTTCAGGACCGTGGACGTCGGGAAGGATGCCACATTGACTAGGGACCTGCTTGCCTGGCCCGCAGCTCAGAACGTGAAGGAATCGGATCCCTGAGAAGTGTGGCCCGTGGGCAGTGGGTGGACGCATGTCTGGGGAGTGATGGGGAGGAGGGAAGGTTGGGGGAGAGCCATGTGGGGGAAATGTTCCCATAACTGGAGTTGACATGGTTCAAATGAAAAGAAATTGTCTCAGTCCCAGAACAGGAAGGAAAGCAAGCCATTATCCAGATGTGTGAAGCATGGGAATGCTCGTCTGTGATTTGTATTAAAAACGAGCCAGCCGGCACAGTGCTGTGGGGACACGGAACGGACACAGGACAGATCTAGGCAGGCAGGCAGCCCACCAGCAGACAGCCATGGGTGGTGGCTGCTCTTGCCTCAAATGTTTGGCCTGAGCGCTCCACCTAGTAGGCACGGCACAGACATCAGATGGGCTGGCGTTGAGAGGAAGTTACGCCGAGAGAGAATTTCTGAGAAGGTCCTAACTGTTTGGAAATCCTGGAGGGAGAGGGAGCATTCTTTTGTTCTAGTTGGGATTAGGGCAGTTGTGTTCACATAGGGGTTGGCCTTCCTGGAGGAACAGAAAAGGGGGTGCCTCCCCCCAGGAAGGGATGGAGCCTTGGACAGGCTCTAGACAGGTTTCCCAGCAGGTTCCTGCCTGGGCCTCCTCCCCAGTTCCCACTTAGCTCTCACGGCCTCAGGCAGTCTTCCCCTCTCTACTGAAGGGTAATTGGTGGTGCTTGCAGCGTTGAAGGGTTCTCAGGTTTCCCTCGGGGGAGCTTGGAGTGATTCCTGAAAACAGTTTCTTCTGCACTTGGCCCCTGCATCAAAGTCTGTGTGAGTGTCCACTGGGCATGGCAGTCCTACCCAAATTCCAGAGTCGTTCAAAACATGCAGGCCTTATTTCCTTTTATTTATGTATTTATATATATTTTTTAATTTTTATGGCTATATAGTAGGTGTATATATTTATAGGTTACATGAGATACTTTCATACAGGCATGCAATGTGTAAGTCATATCAGGGTGTTTTGCTGGTGAGACTTGCAGGGTTCTTCACCTTGACAAGCCACAAACCTCCTGGTGCCTTGGCTGTGATAGAATGAGCTTGCGACTGTGGAGGACCCACGGGGCAGCTGTTGTTCTGCCCCACTCAGCATTGCCTGATTTCTCGCTTCCTCCCCGCTCCCTTTCTCTCACACAAATAAAAGCAGAATTTCCTTCTGGCCCCTCCCCAGCAGAGAATCTTGGATGGGAGGTGCCGCCGCAGCGACCAGAGCAGCAAGGAGCATTTGTGACGGTGGGCTCTGTCTAAATGGCCCTACTGCTGTCTACAGCGATTCTCATGGTCCTGCATTCACGGGTTGCAGAGAAACTGCATTGCTTTTCTTTGGAGTCTCATCATTGATGTGGAGTCACATGCAAGGCAATGACATTTCTCCCAGTTGTCTGGAAAACCCAGAGCCTCTGTTCCAAAGAGGACCTCGGCCACAGCCTTCCCAAATCCCACCAGGCCAGGCCTGACGCCTGGCTTGGAAGGAGGGAAACTCCAACAGAAAGCCATTAAAAGCCTGTCAGCAAGCAGGCACAGGTGGTCCCACCTGTATTCTGAGCAGCATGTCCCAACAGCTGTTGGCTGGCACTCAGCGTCATGATAGGAAGTCCAGCCATGGAGAGACTTCCTCTGCCGCCAGAGTTTCGTTACTGAATGAGGCAGGTTACACACGCTGTGCTGGTGTTTGTCTCTGCCCCAGGAATCCTTTGCATTTAATTATCAGTAGATTCCCTTGCCTAAAATAATGTCATCCAAGATGGTGTTTGAGGAGACAGGAGGAAAGTTGAGTTTGGCTAAAGAACCAGATTCTGAAATCCCCTCCGAACTTCCAGACTCTTCCAGCAATTAGCTGAGATGTAGTTTTCTTGTGCCAGAGCTTCTGGCAGCCTCAATTGAGTGGTTCTTGGAGCTGGAAGGGATGTCCGGAGTCGTCATTTTGCAGATGGTGAGCCACCTCCCTTCCCGCGGCGCTGTGTGGCCGAGTGGAGACTCGCACCGGAAGCTCAGGCCGCAGCACAGTGAATTTCCGCACGTGAACAGAACCAGGGCCAGCGCTGAGCCCTGTCCAGGTGGCTGTCTTGGTAACTGGACTCACTGAACTTTTACTTGAAAAGACACCTTTGGCTTATACAGCTAGGGTTCCCTTCGTACTCAGGTGGCAGGGGCGTGATCTGATGCAGCTTTCTCTGCAGAAGGAGCGTCCCCATTCTTCCAGGTGTTCGGTTTCCTGCCTGGAACCCTTGTGCACCTACTGCCCACTGCCAGTGGACACCTTGAAACCAAGTACCTGACTTCTCCAGACCTGCCCCTCGTGGGGTTCCTCCTGCCGTCCCTGTGCCCTTGATCCGGTCCACCGTTCTCTTCTCATTCTGGAATTGACCTCTCCTGTAGTGGACAGGCCCAACCTGTGGCCTCTGGAAGAAACCTGAATGCCTTTGGGGACCTTGCCACCAGCCCAGTCAATGGCACATTCTGGGAAAGGGCGCTTCTCATCTCCATCTGTTTGAGGTCACAGATGGCTTGCTCTCACTTTGTGCGAAGGTGGTGGTTTTGCCAAATGGCAGTGGCAGACAGAGAGGGCCAGCAGAAGGGCTCGGGGGGGTCTGGGAGAGCCACAGAATCATGCACTTTGTTCCTGACATCAGAGCAGAGCACAGACAGTAGTTTCCAGGGGCCAGTATGAGGATCTGGGAATGGCCTTTCTTGGAAAAAAAATATACATCAGTAGATGGATATAGAATGAGGGAGGTTATCATTTTCTCAGCAAGTTGCTGGAAGCATGAGTAGGACATCCCCTTGTTAAGCAGAGCCTCGCTTCTGCAGTGTTGAGAGGGCCTGTGCTAAGTAAGCCTCAGTGACTCACGCCTCTCACTTGTGATTGGTGTCAGCAGCCAATGAGAGGAAGGCAGGCTGGTCATTGTTGAACTGAGCCGGGGAAGAGTCTCAGGGTTTTCAAGGTCCCTGGTGATGCTGATGCAGGGAAGTGAGGCAGGCAGCCACTGGGAGAAGCTGGGCCCTGTGGTGCTGGGTGTATCGCTTCGGGGCCTGAACTCGTGCCCACACCTTGGCCACGGCTTTGCCAGATTGCATTCAGGTGGATTGCTAAAGACAAAGACAGGGCATCCACACAGCAGTAGTTTTTAGAAGTCAAACTTGACAATAGTATCGCCATACCAAGGACATGGCAGATCCAGGAGGACGTCTGCCGTGAGGCAGCTTCAGACACTGAAGACAAGTGACCAGACGCCTGCTGACGACCCAAAGGCATACATGGGTTGGTTTCTGGTCAGGGGAGCCTTCAACAGGAGCACATGCTGCTGTTATTCCTTCCATACAGAGGCATGTGCTGCTTTGCTAAATGACACCTAGTGAGCCTGTGGTTGGCTGTGTTGGTGGCTCTGCATTGGGGGAGCACCTGAATTAATAAAGGGCCTGTGCAGCTTTGTGGCACATGCTCTGTGATGACCCAGAGATGTCAGAAACTGCTCCCAGCAGCAGGAAGAGAGTTAAAAAGGCAGCCAAGTTCCTGCCAGCTGCTTGGTCCCCGCTTGGCTTAGCAGAACAAGCTCACAAAGCCCCCCTCCGTATACCGTCCCCCAGTTGAGCTGTCCTTTATGATTTAATAATTTTCACCTAAAACTCCTACATCCCATGCCCGGTTCAGAATCTGGCGGAGTGAAGAAGCCCCACATTTGGTGCTGCACACAGTGGGGAAGCACCCTAGGACTTCATCTCGTGCCTGGCACTTCACAGTGTAGTCTCGGACCAGCAGCATCTGTATCACCCTGGAGACTATTGGTTGGAAACGCAGGGCTCAGGCCTGCCAGGGGACTCGTGTCCAACATGATAGTTTGAGAGAAACAGCTAAGGACGTCCAAGGGGTGGACCGTTTGGTTTAACTCATTCCTCAGTCCGATGCTCAGTGTTGCAGCTGCAGGTATATATAACTTGGTGGGTTAAAGCAAAAGACTTTTTTTTTCCATCGTGTTTCTGCGGGGGTGTTTTCGGGATAGCTTTCATACCCTGGCTTTGGAATCTCTTCTCTGGTCCCTGCTGTTTGGCCATGCTTTGTTTGCTGCCTGTGCAATGCTAGAAGGCTCCCAGGGGTTGTCAGCTGGCTTTGGAATTTGACGCTGGGTTTCCGTCCAGCCTCCTCTACCACCTGGGGACCGGGTTTCTTGGCGGATATGCTTGGTACAGCCACCACTGATCCTACCGGTCAAAGAGACTTCACTCTAGTCCAAACATTTGACTTGACACATAATAAAACCTGGTACATTTTTGGCTAAACTTGAGCACGTCAAACTCTTGGATATTTACAAACTTGTATGGAAACATGCTGGTCAACTTGAATTGGGGTTTCCCGTGAAATGGGGGTTTTCCACGTAGAAGATGGAAGGAAGCCGCAAAACTGTCAGAAATACTGAAGAAGAATGTTAGACACTCCTTAAAAATTCCCAAAGCAGCTGGTTTATGTGTGTGTGTGTGTGTGTGTGTGTGTGTGTGTGTTCTTGTTTTTTTTTTAAGAGACAGGGCTTCGTGGCCAGGCATGGTAGCTCATGCCTATAATCCCAGCATTTTGGGATGCTGAGGCGGGCAGATCACCTGAGGTCAGGAGTTCGAGACCAGCCTGACCAACGTGGAGAAACCCCATCTCTACTAAAAAATACAAAATTATCTGGGCATGGTGGTGCATGCCTGTAATCCCAGCTACTCGGGAGGCTGAGGCAGGAGAATCCCTTAAACTCAGGAGGTGGAGGTTGCAGTGAGCCGAGATCACGCCATTGCACTCCAGCCTGGGCAACAAGAGCAGAACTCCACCTCAAACAAAAAAAAAAAAAAAAGAGGACCTTGCTCTGTCACCCAGGCTGGAGTGCAGTGGTGTGATCGCAACTCACTGCAGCCTCAAACCCCTGGGCTCAAGTGCCCCTCCCACCTTAGCCTCCTAAGCTGCGTGGACTACAGTCTCACACCTTCCCACCTGGTTATTGGTGCTCTTTGACTTGCCAAAAAGGCAGACTACGGGTCCCTGTCTGTGAAATGCTGACTTTGCTCTCTTGCCCTTTTTTGGTCTCCCATTCAATTTTTATTTTCAATTTGGGGGCAGAAGCCGGGGTGTGAGCAACTGTGCTTTTCCTAGAGGGTGTCTTCTTCCCACCGTCACTGCCAGGGGCCCTGTGTGAAGAGCTGGTCCCGTGGCTGCCCTTTTGGTGAAATATGGAGTTGGCAGGTCAGCCTGTTGGGGTGTCTTGAGTGAGGTATGAAAAGCATCATTTTCTGTTTCCACATTTGTTATATTATTACCCATGGCCTGGAAGACCAGAGCAGCCTTCAAATGCTGGGTGGAAACTTCTGGAATCTGGGAGTTTAGAGTGAATCCTAAAGTCCAGGAACCAGATCACTTCTTGCTGCAACATGAATCATGTGTCCAGAGAAGCTGGTTCCCCTCTTGCGAGTTGAGCCTGGGACCTGCCTGGCATTAGTCTTCAGTGGTCCTTGTGTTTATAGCAACTCCTACCAAGTGACTGTGAAGTTCATTTCCTTGTGAAAGGTGGCTCAGGAAGGAAAGCCAAGAGGGCTGGTTACCAAAGGGAAAGAAAGTCAGAGAGCACCCTAAAGCAGTCATGTTTTCAACCTTAGGGATTTGCAAAGGGTTGTAAAGATGCCCCCATTTGGACACAATGGGCACGCTGACAGATACTACCTGCTTTAACTTTATCACTGGGCATGCTTATCTCCGTCTCAATGGCCCAGCAAGTCTCACCTTACACACCAGGGATGCGCAGTGCACCTTGTACCAGTGGGAGCTGAGGTCCTGGGTGATGGAGGAGGTGATGAGAGGTCAATAGTTGCTTCACATGAGTCTGGCTCTCTTGGTCCAGATTAAAAGAATTTATTTGCAAATGGGAGTGCCAGACCACATTGATAATTGTGGAAGAGCAATGAAGGAAGGGAAGGAATGCCAAAGACTAAAAGTAGGCAGATGCCATCTTGCAAAAGGGAAATGAGACAAATGGCGTACATTTTGACTTACGATATTAATATTGCTTATAGGAAACATTCCAGAATGGCTCATCAAACATAATTTGTGAGCTCTCAGAAATAAAAGCGACAATCCTAGAAGTCAGCCAAGGACCGTGCAAAGATAGGGAGTGGAAAATTTTGCTCAGGTTTCTGCAAAACTCTCAGCCCTCCTGATGGGGAAATATGGAGAACTGTGAGCTGGATACTGCTGCAATTAAAGGAGTTTGTAACAGTTGGATAACCTTACTCAATGGATGCTTATTAGTAGAGGAATGTCTACCTGTGAGAGTTGCTTCCTGCCTGCCCCCGGGGCGCTGGAATCACTGCTTGTTGACTGCTTTAGTCATGACCTGGCTGTGGAGATAGGCAGTATGCTCATCAGACATGGAGATGACACCAAGATGGGAGGGAAAATGGTATGTGGCAATTCAGAGTCCATGAAGTTGTTGGTCACCTTGAAAAGTGGCCAAACACAGCAATGCATGATTGCATTTCATTTTCACCCCATCCTATAATAGTGGTAGTATCTGCATTTTATAGAGAGGAAGATGAGGCCCAGAACACTCCACTGGTAAATGGCAGAGCCAGGCTTCAAGCCCTTTGTCAATGCCTTACAGCTTTCCAGGTGGCATTTAACATCGGTTAAGTCTCAGATCAACCAATGTACAAGATGGAGGAAATGCAGCTTAATGACAATATCACTGCCAGCAAGCATATCTGTCCTTACTTCCTTCTCATACTTCATTGACATTACTCATTGATCCCAGGACCTTCCCGTCTCCACTGAATCACAACTCACAGGCCTTCCTAACTCTAGGCAGTCACTGCCAGTAGATTAGGGCTGGCATAAGAGATGAAACGAACTGACTGTCCCATAGGTGTGGAGTAATTGTTAGCTGCACACTCACAAAACCAGTGTGTTCCTGTGCTGTATTAACACCAGCCTCATCTTTGGAAATGAAGGCAGTGTTAGTCCTGCCATGCCCTTCAGGAGTTAAGTGGCACCAGGAAGCTTGTGTTCAGCATGGGAAGTCTGTCTTAAGAAGGACTTCAGGAGCCAGAAGCACGTTCATATGCAAGGGAACGGGGTGATGAAGGAAACAGCTGGAAGGACTGAGTGTCTTTGTGTGGATGAGGTGTGCAGGGGATACTTTGGAGGATGCCAGGGCATGAGGGGTCTCTACGCAGCCCCGGATGGCAGAGCTGAACCGATGTGCTCCAAGTTACAGGAAAAGAGGTTGCAACTTAGCGGAAGAGCATTCTTAACATTAGAGTTCTTTAGAAGCAGTGGGAAGTGTTGATTTTCTCACACTGGCGAGTTTGCATGAAGATGCTGCCTTCTGGCTTAGGGGTTGAAGTGGAGATTTTTGGAGTTTGAAGAGGTTTGAATTGATATCTGATCTCACTTTAGACCCTCATGTTCTTGATTCTGTGACATAGGGTCAACATGGGGGACGAAAGAGACCAGGATCTGAGCAGTGCACACGGTGGGTTCACAGGCAGTAAGACAAAAGTTAAAACACGTGTACCCTGTTGAGCAATGGTAGATCTCACAGGTTTCTGCTACAAGCTTGTTCTCAGGGCTTTATGTCTATCAATTTGTCCCAACTGTGCCATGGGGTAATTCCTGTCATTCTTTCCACTCTACAGGTAGGGAAACTGAGGCACAGGGAACTTAAGCAACTTGCCATGGTCCCAGAGCTTATAAGTGATGGAATCAGGATTTGAACCAGGAAGTAAGGTCTCAGTGTCCACCCTGCTGACCACTATGTCCATAACCCCTGCCACAGACTTGAGCGCTTTCAGATTGCTTTCATGTGCACTGTCTGTGTTAGGCATCCTCAGGGAGGAGGCAGGTGCTCTTGGCCCAGGAAAATAGGATGGTCACTGAGGAGCAGGTCTGAATTTGGAGACAGAGGAGTAGGCATCAGCCTGACGTAATGGAGGAGTGATTAACAAAAGCCATGGGGCCGGGAGGAGGAGAGGTGGCGAGCCCAGGCCACAGTGGGACAGGGCCCTACATACCTGCCACATACAGGCCCCAGAGCTCTGGGCAGGGTCCCCAGAAGAGAGGGGCTGTGACAGGAGGCTATGAGAAGTCTGATCTGGTGATGGCCACAGCAGCATGATGGACGGAGGGAAGGTGGTGACAGACCAGAGGCAGGAGCGGAGTTCCCAGGTGGCAGCATTGGTCAGGAGGCACAGAGGAGAGACAGAACCTAGGCTGGGCCCCAGGGCCTCAGAGATTCTGCCAAAATGTGTAGCCAGGGTCTGGTCCCCAAAGAAAAATTCCTGAAGGCAGCTTTGTCACAAATCATTTACCCTCCATGTGCCCCAGTGTCCTCGTCTGTATAATGGGGACACTGACAGCCTCAGAAACACATAAAGACAACCTTCTCTAAATGTAACCAGCTATCCTAGAGATTATTCAACAACAACAATAAAATGATGATGAAAGCTGGAAAGAAGAAGGCTCACTGGCCAGGGGCCCCAGGACTTGAGAATGACAACATGGTGAATTCTCTGGGTTTTCTTTTCCTCTCCCCACATATCCCAACTGGGGCACCTGGAGGCCTGCAACCTGGAGCTTTCCACAGTCTTAGACATAAAACCCAAGAACAGCGTGCTCTCCCTGGCCAATGGACTTGGGGGACACAGCCCAACAGAGACCTCATGGGGAGCCTGAGACCTGCTTCCTAAACAGGACATAGTGAGCTGGCTACTCTACCTGCAGCAGCAGCAAACCCCAGGCCTGCTCACCTTGTGCTCCACAGCCAGGACACCGGTAGGCAGCTCCATCTGCTCCCAGCAGCAGCAGCAATGAAACCCCTTGTCTCCCTGCTGTCCCCGTACCCAGAAGCTTCTCTCTCCCTGACCCCACTATAGGAGGTGGCTCAGAGACACCCAGTAACACAGGGAAGGGCCTTTCACCCCCACAGATAACACTTCATGACTGAAGAGGAGCCTCAACAATACCATAAAAACAAAGCAGATTGGGTAACATCTCAGGGCCTCTAAAAACTAAACTGTCATTGGAATTAAAGCCCACAGAAGTAAGCCAAACCTACATGGCAAACCTAAACAGTGTGATGGCTTGCTACGATGGTATATTTAAACAGGATCAAGAGACTCCTAATATAATAACCAAAGTATTCAGGATGTAATTGAAAATCACTAGTCATACTAAGACTAGGCAAGCCACAATTTGAGAAAAATCAGTCAACTGGCACCAGTGACAAATGTTGGAATTGTCTAATGACAATTATAATAATGCTTCCAACAATTAATGATAAATTTTCTTGAAACAAAAACAAAATTTCAACAAAGAAATTGAAATTTCACAGAAGAACTAAATCTAAATGAAAATTATAGAACTGAAAAAATATAGGAACAACGAAATTCTCATTGGATGGAATTTAGATAGAATGGAGATGATGGAATAGAATCAGTGAACTTAGATGAATGTAATTCACTCAATCTGCACAGAGAAAACACACTGGAAAAAAAACGAGCTGGGCCTGAGGGATCTGTGGAAGATACAAACTTGTATCAGGAATCCCAGAAGCAGCCAGGCGTGGTGGTTCACACCTGTAATCCCAACACTTTGGGGGAGGCCAAGGCAGGCAGATTACTTGAGGTCAGGAGTTCGAGACCAACCTGGCCAACATAGAAGAACCCCGTCTCTACTAAAAATACAAAACTTAGTTGGGTTTTGTGGTGCATGCCTGTAATCCCAGCTACTCAGGAGGCTGAGGCTGGAGAATCACTTGAACCCAGGAGGCGGAGGTTGCAGTGAGCTGAGATCATGCCACTGCACTCCAGCCTGGGTGACAGTGCGAGACTCTGTCTCAGAAAAAAAAGAAAAGAAAAGAAAAAAAATCCCAGAAGCAAAGGAGAAAGAGTGTGGGACTGGAAAAAATATTTGAAGAAATAAAGTCCAAAAACATCCCAATTAAGTGAAAGACAAGCCTGCAGATTCAAGAAGCTGAGTGAATCTCAAATAGGATAAGCTCTAAGAAATTCACACTAAGGCACATCAAAACTAAATTCCTTAAAGAAAAAACTCTTCAAAACAACCAGAGACCAGAGGGAGGAGCAAGATGGCCAAATAAAACAGAAGCCTCCATCAGTTGTCACCCCCTGCCACCACCCCACGGTAACACCAAATTTAACAGCTATCTACACAAAAACTGCCTTGATAAGAATCAAAAATCAAGTGAGCACTCACAGTACCTAGTTTTAACTTCATATCACCGAAGGAGGCACTGAAGTCGGTAGGAAAGACAGTCTTGAATTGCCAGTGCAACCTCTTCCCCCACCCTTCAACAGCAGTCACAGCGTGGCACAGAGAGGTGACCTCTGTGCTTGGCGGAGGGTAGCACAATGAATCTGAGACTTTGCATTGAACTCACTGCTGCCCTATCACAGTGTGATATGGTTTGGCTCTGTGTCCCCGCCCAAATCCCATTTCAAATTGTAATCCCATCATCCCCGTGTCTTGAGGGGGGAACCTGGTGGGTGGTTTCCCCGTGCTGTTCTTGTGATAGTGAGTGAGTGCTCACGACATCTGATCGTTTTATAAGGGGCTCGTCCGCCTTCGCTCTTCTCTCTCCTGCCACCATGTGAAAAAGGTTCTTGCTTCCCCTTTGCCTTTGGCTATGATTGTAAGTTTCCTGAGGTCTCCCCAGCCATGTGCAACTGTGAGTCCACATGTTAAACCTCTTTCCTTTATAAATTACCCAGACTCGGGTATTTCTTTGTAGCAGTGTGAAAAATGGCCTAATGCACAGTGGAAAGCAAAACTGGGCTGAACTCAGCTGACACCCATGGAGGGAGCATTTAGACTGTCCTAGCTAGAAGGGGGATCACCCATCCCAGTGGCTGGAACTTGAGTTTTGGCAGTCCTCACCTTCATGGGCTAAAGTGCTCTGGGGTTCTAAATAACCGTGAAAGGCAGTTTGGGCCACAAGGACCGAAACTGCTAGTTAAGTCCTAGTGCTGTGTTGGACTTGGAGCCAGTGGACTTGGGGGGCATGCAACTTAATGAGACACTAGCTGAGGTGGCTAAGGGAGTGCTTGTGCCACCCCTCTCCCAACCCCAGGCTATGCTGCTTGCAGCAACAAAAATTACTCCTTCCTCCTTCTTCAGGAGAGAAGAGGGAAGAGTAAAGAGAACATTGTCTTGCATCTTGAATACCAGCTCAGCCACAGTAAGATAGGGCACCGGCCAGGTTCATGAGGCCCCCATTCTAGGCCATATCTCCCAGGTGACAATTCTAGACACATACTTAGCCAGAAGGAAACCCATTGCCTTGAAGGGAAGGACCCAGTCCTGGCATCATTCATAACTTGCTGGCTAAAGAGCCCTTCGCCAGCCCTGAATAATCAGCAGTATACCCAGGTGGGATGCCATGGGCCTTGGCTTAGACTCTGAGATGTGGTGGCTTCAGGTGAGACCCAGCACTTTTCCATCTGTGGTGGCTGTGGTAAGAGACTCCTTCTGCTTGAGAAATGCAGAGGGAAAAGTAAAAGGGACTTTGTGTTGCACCTTAGGTACCAGCTTGGCCACAGTGGGGTGGAGCACCAAGTGGGCTCTTGGGGTCCCCAGTTCCAGGTCTTTGCTCTGGACAGCATTTCTGGGCCTGTTCTGGGCCAGAGGGGAGCCCACTGCCCTAAATGGTGAGTCCGATGTCTGGCAGCATTCACCACAAACTGAAGAGTGCTTGAGCCTTGAGTGAACATTGTGGTAGCCTGGCAGTACTCCTCATGGGCCTTGTGTGGTGGTGGCCACAGGAAGAGGCTCCTCTGCCTGTGAAAGGGGAGAGAGGAGAGGGAAGGACTTTGTCTCTAGTTTGAGTGTCAGCTTAGCTGCAGTAGAATAGATCACCAGGTCGATTTCTAAGGTTTTGACTCCAGTGCCTGGCTCTTGGACAGCGTCTCTGGATCCACCTAGGGCCTAGGGGAACTTGCCGCCCTGAAGGGAAGGACAAGTCTGGCTGGCTCTGCCACCTGCTGATTGTAGCACCCTGGGACTTTGAGAGAACATAGGCAGTATCAAGGTAGTGGTTACAGCAGGCCTTGGGTAATCCCATTTATAATAGCTACAAATAAAATACCTAAGAATTATCCTAACCAAAGAAGTGAAAGATCTCTGTAATGAAAACTATAAAACGCTGATACAAGCTATTGAAGGGGACTCAAAAAAATGGAAAGATATTCAGTGTTCATGAATTGTAAGAATAAATACTGTTAAAACATCCATACTACCCAAAGCAATCTACAGATTCAGTGCAATCCCCATCAAAATATCAATGACATTCTTCACAGAGATAGAAAAAAAAAATCCTAAAATTTATATGGAACCATAAAAGACCCAAAATAGCAAAAGCTATCCTGAGCAAAAAGAACAAAACTGGAGGAATCACATTACCTGACTTCAAATTATACTGTAGAGCTATAGTAACCAAAATGGCATGGATACTGGCATTTAAAACAGATGCACAGAGCAATGGAACAGAATGGAGAACCCAGAAACAAATTCATACATCTACAGTGAACTCAAAGGTGCCAAGAACATACACTGGGGAGAGGACAGTCTCCTTGATAAGTGGGGCTGGGAAAACTAGATATCCATATGCAGAAAACTGAAACTAGATCTTTCTCTCTCTCTTGCTATGTACAAAACCCAAAATGGATTAAAGACTTAAATCTAAGACCTCAAACTATGAAACTGATAAAATAAAACAGAGGGGAGACACTCCAGGACAGTGGTCTGGGGAAAGATTTCTTGAGTGATACCCCACAGGTACAGGCAGCCAAAGGAAAATTGGACAAATGGGATCACATCAAGTTAAAAAGCTTCTGCACAGCAAAGGGAACAACCAGCAAAGTGAAGAGACAACCCACAGAATGGGAGAAAGTATTTGCAAACTACCCATCTGACAAGAGATTAATAACCAGAATACATAAGGAGCTCAAATAACTCTTAGAAAAAAAAATTATAATCTGATTTAAAAATGGGCAAAAGATCTGAATAGACATTTTTCAAAAGAAGACATACAAATGGCAAAGAGGCATATGAAAAAGTGTTCATCATTGATCATCAGAGAAATGCATATCAAAACTACCATGAGATATCATCTCACCCCAGTTATAAAGGCTTTTATCCAAAAGACAGGCAATAACAAATGCTGGCAAGGTTGTGGAAAAAAGGCAACCCTCATACACTGGTGGGAATGTAAATTAGTACCACCACTATGGAGAACAGTTTGGACGTTCCTCAATAAACTGAAAATAGAACTATGATGTGATCCAGCAATCTCTCTGCTAGGTGTATACCCAAAAGAAAGGAAGTCAGGATATCAAAGAGATATCTGCACTCCGATGTTTATTGTAGCACTATTCACAATAGCCAAGATTTGGAAGCAACCGAAGTGTTCATCAACAGAGGAATGGATTAAAAAAATGTCGTACTTATCACAATGGAGTACTATTTAGCCATAGAAAGAATAAGATCCTGTCACTTAAAACAACGTGAATGGAACTGGAGGTCATTACATTAAGTGAAATAAGCCAGGCACCAGACAAACTTCGCATGTTCTACTACTTATTTGTTGGAGCTAAAAATTAAAACAATTGAACTCATAGAGAGTAGAATGATGGTTACCAGAGGCTAAGAAAGGTAATAGGAGGCTGGCGGGGAAGTGAAGATAGTTAATGGGTACAAAACATAGTTAGAAGGAATGAATAAGACCTAGTATTTGACTCCACAACAGGGCTATAGTTATAATTTAAATGTACATTTTAAAATAACTAGAAAAGTATAATTGGACTGTTTGAGATGATGATACCCCATTTGCCCTGATACGATTATTACACATTGTATGCCTGTATCAAAATATCTCATGTACCCCATAAACACTATAGCTACTATGGACCCACAGAAATTAAAAATAAAAAAATTGGGAACAATGTATTGCCTATAAAGGAACAGCAATTTGGATGACAATGGGTTTCTCATCTGAAACCACAGAGGCCAGAATGAAGTGGCACAAGGTTTTTTTTAAGTGTTGAAATAATTCTCGATTTCCAATGCTATATCAAATAAAACTATCCTTCAGGAATGAAGAGAAAATACAGACATTCTCAGAAAAAGGAAATCTAATAGAATTTGTTGCTAGCAGACAGACCTTAAAGAATGGCTAAAATAAGCTCTCCAAAGAAAATGGTAGCAGAAGAATATGGATCCTTCAAAACAGAATGGGTAAAAGAACAACAGAAGAATAGTAAAAGAACAACAGAATGGGTAAAAGTAGAACTACATGTTATAGAGTATTCTTCATAAAGTTTTTAAGTCATATTCTAGCATTGAAGCATAAGTTATAACATTTCATGTATGTAGACAGAACACTTAAGGCAGTGCATTATGGGGAGGGTACAAGGATCTAAATAAATGTAACATTTCTCTACTTAACTCAGAGTGGTGAAATGTCAACACCAGTTGGCTGTGATGTATGTATATGGCAATACCTAGAAGGACCGCTAAGAAAACTATACAGAGTGATATTTTTAAAAACATGAATAAATCAAAATCAAACTCTAATTGATGTTCAAGTAACCCACAGGATGTCTAGAAAAAAGAAACAAAAGAAACAAAACAAATAATAAAATGGCACACTTAATCCCTAACATGTCAGTAATGGCTTTCAATGATCTAAAAAAATACCTCAGCTAAAAGACAAACATTGGCAGAATGGATTTAAAAATACGACCTAACTATATGCTCTCTGAAAGAAACTCATTTCAAACATAACGACATAGGTAGATTGAATGTAAAATTTTAAAAATGGAAAAAATACATCGTGAAAACATTCATTTTGGGAAAAAACAAGAATCGCTGTATTAATATCAGACAAAATAGACTTCAGAGGAAAGTAGATTACCGGGGCAAAGAGGGACATTGTATAATGATAAAAAGGTCAACCCACCATAAAAGATACAACAACCTTTAATGTATATGCACCAAAATAAAGAGATTCAAAATACATGAAACAAAAACTAACCAGAGGGAGAAAGTAGATGAATCCACAATTTTAAAAAGCTATTTTCAAAACCTCTGTCTCAGCAATTGATAAAAATATTAGACAGAAAATTAGCAAGGATGTAGAACCCAACATTAACCAACAGGATCCAATGGACGTTTATAGAACACTCCATCCAACAACAGCAAAATACACATTCTTTTCAAGCTGTCATGGAACATTCAGCATTATAGACTGCATCCTGAGGCACAAAGCAAACTGTAACAAGTTTAAAAGAATTGAGGTCATGTAAGGTATATTCTCTGACCTTATAATGGAATCGAACTGAAAGTCAGTAACAAAAAGACAACAGGAAAATCTCCCAACACTTGAAAATTAAATAACACATTTCTGGATAAACCATAAGTCAGAGAAGAAATTTCAATGGAAATAAAAAATACATAGAACTGAATGAAAATGAAAACACATTTTATCAGAATTTGTGGGATATAGCTAGAGCAGTGCTGAGAGGGAAATGTATAGCTGTTAAGTGCTTACATTAGAAAAGAGGAAAGGTTGCGAATGAATGATCGTAAGTTCCTACTTCAAGAAATTAGAAATGCAAATGGAAAATGGTATAGCCACTCTGGAAAAGTTCCTTTTAAAACTTACCATATGGCCCAGCAATTGTACTGTTGTGCATTTATCCCAGAGAATTGGAAAGTCATTTTCATGCAAAAACATGCACGTGAATATTCATAACAACTCTATTCTTCATAATAGCTCAAAACTTGAAACTACCTAAATGTGCTCCAATGGGTGAGCAGTTAAACTGTGGTACAGTCGTATCGTGGAATACTACCTAGCGATAAAAATGAATGAATTATGGGTACACACAGCAATGCGGATGAACCTCAAGGAAATTACACCAAATTTCAAAAAACTAAGTTTCAAAAGCATACATAATGCATGGCTCCATTTATATAACATTTGTGAAATAATTGAGATGGAGAGCAGATTAGTGGTTGCCAGGGTTTAAAGGACGGGGAGGAGGGTGGTTATGGTCATAAAAGGGGAGTCTTGTGGTGATGGTACAGTTAAGTTTCTTGACTGTGGTGATTACACAAAGATACCCATGTGATATCATTGCATAGAGCGCTACACATATGAATGAACGCATATATAAGTGGTTTAATCAGAACAAGTTTTGTGGATCGTACCCAGTGTCAGAATCCTGATTTTGATATCCTGTAGTTATGCAGAACGTTACCATTGTGGGAGGCTGGGGGAAGGGTGCATGCAACCTACCTGTGTTTTCCCTTTCAACTTTCTGTGAATCTATAGCTATACAGAGAAAAGGTAAAATGCCTTGAGGATCTTTAAAAAATCCAGATGTCCAGGTCACACTTCATACCAATTAAATCATGATTTCTACAGGTGGGATTTAGGCATCTGTATTTTTTTTTAAACTCCTTAGGTGACTGCAACATGTAGCCTAGTTTGAGAACCTGTGCTCCTTAATGTGAGCAGTTGTCATAAATGTCATCTTCCTCCTCATCGTTAAAGCAGCACTGATAGAGCCCTTCCTCTGTGCCATGTACTGTTTGAAGCACTGTGCATTCATCATCCCATCTCACCGTCCGTAATAACCATCCTTCTTTCTTCACTGCCATCATTAGGCCTCCTTTCCCATTGGAGAGTGGTTGGCCACTGACCGGTGGTTCTGGAAGCATAGAAATGCAGACCTTCCTCATTCTTTCACAGTGGCACCCACCTCATGAGGGAGTTTGCGCCTGTGGCCTGGGCAGCAGGGCCTGGAAGACAGATCACGGGGCAGGCCATGGTCTAGGGGTTGGTTCCCTATCTTGTTTCGGTTGCCGGGTTTCATAATTTCATAATTTCTTATGTCCTAAAAAGAAAAGACTTGGCTGCCAAAAATAAATGTTTACATGCCTGTGACATTGAGAATGATGAATCTGCCTTGGGACTGGAGGGTGTGGAAGAGAAGAAAGACGTGGAATCTTGCCAAGCAGCAAGTAGGCAGGCTCCATTGCACTCTCTGGGGGCACTGTTCACACAGGCAACGAGGTCACCCCAAGCTGGAGTTGACACTGGTGAGATTTGAGGAAGGCTGAGAACGAGCTGGTGGTCTCCTAGTACTGGGAACCAAGAGACAAAAGGGGACCAGAAAAAGTACAGATGACCAAGCCACATAAATTCACCTCTGAGGTCAGAGTCTCCATCACACCCTGGGATGCATTCCTTCACCTGGAAGTCAGCTGCTGTTGAGGCTCCCTTTATGCATTAAGAGTTGAAATGTTGGTTTTCTTTTCCTAAAGAATTAGAATTCTCCTGAAGACTTTAAAATGGGGCTGGGGGGCATACGATGTTTGTAGATGCCTGAGCCCTCTAGTGCCTCAGTCCAGTGAAATCACGCTGACCTCCTACCTGAAGTAGAAGGAAAATCCTTTGGCCGTGCTGGGTGACCGAGGATAAGGACAGAAGGCTCTTCCTTGGACAGCTGCTGTTCCAGACCAGTTAGTCTCTGCTCTGTTGGTTGCCAAATTTGGCACTAATTTCTTCCATAAACACAAGTTGAAAGCAGACATTTAAATAAAAAGCAACATCAGAGTTACTTTTTTAAAAAGGCATAGGCACTGGAACAGCTGAGTACCTTTGCTTTTTCTGATTCTTGTTTCACTCCAAATGTGAGATCGAATCCGGTCAAAGCTGGGTTGCAGTAGGCTGCGAGGGGAGGGTGAGTTGGCGGGCAGGACTGGGAGATGCTGGAAGGTGGGTGCTTCTCTTTTTCCCTGATGCTTTCTGCCCAGGGCTGCACATTCTGGGAGGCATGGAACCTGCTGGAACCACCCTTTATTGACACTGAGAGGCTTTTTTTCTGGAACACCTTTTCCTTTTACATTTCAGATGAGATTTTGTGGAAAGAGCCCCTTTTCCTGTCTTAATGACCCATTATCAACTACAAAGTTGCTGCTACTAAAAATATCTATTATGGTTCATGCAATCCTTTCAGTGCCTTGCTTGAAACCACATTCCGTCCTCTTAACATGAACGTTGCTTTGAGCCAAAATCCAGAGAGGGTTTGAGGACAAGTTGTGTACACAGTCATTAAGACAGCCAAAAGAATATATTTTTATCCTGTGAAATGAATGCCAGTTGAGCAGTAGTGATTACTGCAAGAAGCTATAATTTATACTAGGAGAAGTGAATATTTTTTTAAGGTAAAAAAGTATTGCTTTAGAAGAGCCTCAAAAGTATATTTAAAAAGTAAACGAAATACTAGTAACTATACTCCCAAAAACTAAGCTACATGGAAATTTCAAAAACGAGCACTTGGTTTTAGAAAAACAATAAGTCTGTACAATACGCAGAATACTTGGGACAGAGTCACACAAACTAGGATTTAGTAACCTAGCAGCAGTGTGATTACAGTTCCTGAACTTTGTCTGTTCCTTAGAATATTCCCTGTCAGGGTAGACTATCTAGATGAAACATTGGGGCCTTGTATTTTAGTTGTGTCCGGAATCTGCCAACGCTATTGCCCTCCCCTGTCTCGCCCAAAATTGGGAATCTGAGCAGAAATAACAATGAGAATGTTGACTTTAACCAAGAAATGATTGCCCTGAATGTTGTATTGCCTGGCTAAGAAGTCAGTGTGAATTCTTGCCATTGGTTATCAACTTGGCTTCTCCCTGGACTTTGTGGGAAAAAGGAGAGAAGCTTAAATGGGAACAAGAGCTCTGTCACGTTGTAAAGAGGGGGCTTGATCCATGTTTTCCAGTAAGGCAGGTGGGGGACTGTGCCTGGAAGATGTGTGAAGGTGGATCTCAGCTGAGAGTAGGAGAAAGCTGTGGCTCTGGTCCTGCCTGAGCTATTCACGGACAGCCTGTGTCTAGTGGTGATGTTTGGCCTCAGTGGTACACTAGCCTCACCTGGGAGTCCCTGTGAAATTCAGATGCCTGGCCTGTGCTCCAGAGAGCCTGGTTTACTTGGTCTGAGGTGGGCCCCAGATAGTGGTGTGTTAAAAGTTTCCCAAGTGATGCTCACATGCAGCCAGGAGTGATAGCCACAGCAGGATGCTTATAGTGTAACCGAGACATAGGTTCAGTAGCTTGCCACTTGCAAAGTCCAATGAAGAACAGAGAGGTCTGGCATAAAGAAAGCGATGTTTTATTCCAAAGTTAGCTTAGTGGAGGAAGGACAGGCTTCCTGCCTTAAGGGTATTGCTTCCCTTTAGGAGCAGAAAGTGAGCACTTTTAAAAGGCAGGAGGAGGTAAGTGAGCAGGTGGGGGGTTGGCATGCTAGCTTGGTGCCTTGTCTACCAGGTGGTAGACTTGGGGTCCTCATGGGCAGAAATAGTTTGTGAGGGTGTCCAAAAACTCTAGCAGGCATACTTTGGGTTGTAAATCGACTGTTCTCTCTCAAGGCAACCTCCTGGTGGATGAGAGTTCTGCTCTGGAGCTTCTAAGAACATAGATGAACTTGCCCTGTAGGGAGTGTCTGGTGAAGAGGAGGTAAAAGACTGTAATTGCATTTCTAAAAAGCTAAGTAGGAAGTGGGGGAAAAGAGGAAAGAGAAAAGAAGAGAAAAAAATGATTAAACTATCTTAGAAAAATGGAGTACTGGTTACAATAGTGCAAGAGTTCCTCACCAGTTGTGGACCAGCAGCTTCAGCATCACTTGGAACTAAATAGAAGTGTGAAAATCCTCTTCCATCTCCCCACCCCACCCCTTAGACCCCTTGGGCTTAGTTTTCCCAAGCCTTCCAGGAGACTGTAATGTGCACTGAAGTTTGAGAAGCACTGTTCTACACTGTAGCAATGGCTCTCAAACTTTGATAGATGTTGGAAACAGAATGCTTGTTCCTTTGTTAGAAATGCTTGTTCCTCGGTACCTGAAGGAAAAATTAGCATTCAGACAAAAAGTTTTCTCAGCAAGTCAAATTTACCGTCTGCAGAAAGGGTGCTCCTCGCAGATGGAACAATGATGAGAGCACACCTGAACAAGGGAGGGGTGGGGGATCTTATTCCTGATGCAGGTAGCCCCTACTGCTGTGTTGTTCCCCTATTGGCTAGGGTGGGACCACACAGTCTAAGCTAATTCTGATTGGCTATTTTAAAGAGAGCAGGGGTATGAGCCAGAGTGGCGGGGTGAATAGTTTGGCGGGAAGGATGGTTAGGAACAGGTAACTAAAGGTGACAGGTCAGAGCAGGTGACTGGGATGAATCAGGACAGAGCAGGTGACCAGAGGTGAGTCAGGATGGGACAGGTGACCAGGGTGATTCAGGACTGAGCAGGTGACCAGGGGAACAGGTGTGAACTACTGATTAAAACTGATGGAAAAGGTTGTTTACTGAAACTATGAGGGAGTTAAACTTTAAAATGGAGGACAAAGAACTGAACGTATTAACGCACTGATTCTTTGATGAAAAATTTAGAATTCACTGCATCCAACAATAGACATGAGAATCACCTGGAATCTCTAAAAAATCCAGATGCCCAGGTCATGCCTCATCCCAGTGAAATCAGAGCCTGTGATTGAGGGAGCCAGGCACCAGTGTTTTCTAGTTTTCTCCAGGGGATTCCACTGTGCAGCCACACTTGAGAACCAATGCTTTGCAGAAATTGAGCTGGATCCTTCCTGATATTAAGGTTCTAGACTTTGCCTCTGAAATTCTGTCCTGTCTCCCTAGTGTTAAGTTTCCTTAGGCAGAACATGAATGGTCTGAGAGCCTGGAAGAGATTAGTGTCTACTTTGTTGCTGAGGGAAGTGGGTCTGCTTGCCTCTGATTTCTTATGTACTTTTCAGAGAGGGATAATAAGGGGATTCTGTGCTGACTGGGTGCTCTCAGGCACTCCCAGCCACTTAAGTAACATAGGCAGAGAGGCCATAGTTCCACGGGGTTAAGACCTTTTAAAAGAAGTTCTTGGCAGCAGAGAAGCTGTTTTTATTTTGTTGGCTCCGTTGATTCCATTCATTTATGAACATTTACCAGCCCCTTCCGTGTGGTGAGCACTGACCCAGGCTGCCAGGAGGTTCTGGGCCATTGAGGTGTAGAGAAGCATGACCAGTCCTGCTTTTGGGGGTTCTCCAAAGGCCTTGAAAGGCCACTGGGGTGCTCAGGAGCTCAGCTGGAGGGATGCTGTCTGCTGGCGAGGACTGGGGCTGCTGCAGGAAGGATGGGACCTGCAAGCTGGGCCCACAAGAGTAGAGTGGCATCCAGATGGGGGTGAAGGCATGAGCAAAGGCACTGGGGTACAGGGATGTTGTGGGAGCACGCAGGGGTCAGGGTTTGTGTCATTTGAGTGACAGCTCCCTCAGGCCCCCCCAACCTGTGACATGCATTTCCTAGCCCTGCAAGGTGGGATGGAGGAGGATGCACTTCTGCCTCTGCTCCCACCCCAGCCTCCTGGGCAGGGTGGAAAGGCAGCCGTCCAAATAATGAGGCCGTAAAGCTCCTCCTGGCATGCGGGTCTTAAAGAAGGAAGGAAGGAAGGGGATAAGGCCATTAGGAGCAGGAAGCAGTCTGTCCTTGCACTGTCTGCTGCCCAGAGCATCTGTCCCATCAGGCATCCCTGAGAGGTCTTTGAACTTTGGAGGCAGCAGGCTGTCTCAGCTGCAGCCCCTCCTGCAGGTCGGCTAATCCCCTCCTCCAACTGGCCTTTGAAGGGTATAGGAAGTGCCGGGGGCTGGTTTCTACTGCCCATTAAAACGGATCCCTCTAGGAGAACTGGTGACAGGGGCTGCCCCTAAGGGGGGCAGCAGGCACCTAGGAAGCTGGTGTGGGGGATGGGCTCCATTTTCATCTCACAGCCCTTGATATCCTTTGAATTTCTACCATGCACTTATTTTAGCAACTCAATAAATTAACGGGTGCCGCCAGCCAGGCCTTCTCCTGCTATTGGCTGAGATAAACCCTCCGTGAGAAATCTGCCAGTCAAAATTGTCAGTAGAAAGCTTATTCAATCTCAGCTTCCAAGGAATCCAAGTTGCTACGTCTAGGTGGAATTGAAAAAATCTTGTCTAGTGCAGGGATATACGCAGTTTAAAAGGGAAACAAAAATACTTGCTGTTCTTTTGTTTCTTTGTGGGAGAAAAATGGGCTGATAGGAAACCAGTTGACTAGAGTGTTTCCTCTGAATAAACACTTGTAAAAGATGCTGTTTTGAGAGCTGACTGTGAGGTTTACCAGAACAAACCAAATTTCATTTTGAAATCCGCAAAGGGACTTTGAATGGTTCCCAATTTGATGTGTCTTTTCAAGTTTCTGTGGCTGGATTATGCAAAGGTAGAACCTTTGAGGTAGGCCAGAAGGCTGATTTCAGCCCAGCATTTAGGAGTCCCTATGTGCTGGGGAACTTCCCGCGGCTGGCTGTGAGGCCGTGGGCAGGTTGCTTCTCTCTGGACTTCAGTTTCCACATAGGTTCAGACAAAGGGGCTACAAGGGCCCTTTAAGTCTCAAACCCTGCAGCTCTTTAAGGCCTGTATCTCAACTGTAAAAGGAGTTACCATTCTGTAGCAGTCTCCTGGCAATATGTTTTTAATGTACAAAAGTTTAAGGTAACTAAAAGGGGAGGACGGATGAATGTCACAAAGAACTTCAAAGTTCTCTACCCCCACCCCATGCCCCCCGCCATTGTTCCCAAGCCCATGTGGAGTTGGTGCCCACGTGACATCTCATGGTGCCAGTCACATCAGGCTTCCTCTTCTAGCCTCGGGTGTATGTGGGAAAGTCAGAGGGTAGGCACAGGTAACGTCTCGGACCTCTACTTACGATAAGAGACTAGGAGGTGTCCGGGAAGAAGGGAACCAACCCTGAACCCTGCCTCCTGAATGCCCTGGGACACTGAGTGCCTCCAGGAGTGGCCCCAGAGAACAGAGGTGTCATTGCTTCCAGCTGGTCCAAGAAGATTTTAGCTGCTTCTCAACACCTGTTCTCCCCAAAGCCGCATCCACGATGTGTTGCAGGCGAGTCCCAGTGCCCCATGACCAGATGCCCCCAGCTCTCCACCTCTAACCCCAAGAGGGATTTTCCTGCTGGTTTTGAGTTTGCAGGTCACAGGACCTGAGGGCTCCCAGCCTCCACATGGCCACCTCCGCACAGGTTAGCAGGTACCAGTTCTTTGCTCTCGTTTGAGTGTGGGGGCAATTGCATCCTCAATGACTGGACCATGTGTGGAGGTTCAATGCATGGGCTGCCCAGGCTCAAACTGTGCTTGGACAATTACCTCAGGCAAGCTTCCCAACCTCTCCTGGCCTCAGTTCCCTCATCTGTGAAGTAGAATAATAATAATTCATGAGATAATATATGTAATGAGTAGTGATTGTCACATTGAAAACAGTTCTCTTTCCCGGGTACTCAACACTTGCTGGGCATGAGTACCCCTTGTAATTTCCTTTCTCTGCTCTGTCAATATTGTTCCCACTCTCAGCATCCCATATAGCATCTGTGTTGAGGGGTGGCTCCACCTTTGCCTGTACCTTAGGTGCATGTTCCATGTGCACACAAGTGCTTAGCATCATGCCTGGCATGTGATGGGCAGTGGAAGCTATGCTGATGGATGGATAACAGCATGAATGGAAGAAATTTTGGGTATCTGTTCAGGCCCTCTGAATGCCTTGGGCTTCCCGAGGCTCTGACCTGAATGAGTAGCAACCTTTACAGACCAGGAGTGTATGAATCCCCGCCTCTAAGGGAATATGATGAATAAAGCCCACAGTGGTGATACCAGCATCATTTTTACCATGCCTGCCCCCACCACCACCCCATTGGCCACCACGATGCCCAACACATCTGCCATTGTAGTCACTCGTCCAGATAATGTGCTAAGGCAGATGATGTTAAAATACAAAGCACCTGGGGGGCAAGGGGAGGTTCCTCTGAATCAGGAACATCAACGGGAGGCTAGGAGCAGACAGGTAGCCTGGGTGCAGGACATTGTTGGGGGGGCTGGGGATGGGAAGGGAAAGAATCACATCCCCCACCCCACAGAGCTTGGTGTTGCAGACCCCAGAGGTTGCGTTGAATGGGGAGATTTGCCCTTGACCTTCTGATATGCTTGCCTCTGTAGCACTCTGCAAGAAACAGATACTTCAGACTTGGAGTGGCTGTGGATTTCCCTAAAACGGAGGAATTGCTCTCCACTTACACATAATTTTTGCTATGCGCTGTTAGCAGCAAGTTCCTCCTTCACATCTGGAGGGTAGACTGTGTTCGCCTGGGGTTTTCGTCTTCGGGAGGTTTTAGCCGTCTTTCCATTTCCTGCCCTGTCCCAGCCCTGTGTCTGCAGCACCATGAGATGAATTACTCTCTAGGCTCAGAAGCAGAAAGCATATTCTTATTCTCACCAAATCACCGTTTCCTTCAACAAAGTTCCATGATACTGACAGTGCTCCGCTCCAGCAGAGTCTTTTCTTGGCAGAACCTTGGGAGTACATTTCTCTAAAGAGAAGCACTTTGTACTCTTCAGCTCTGCTGTGTTCTTGCTTAATAAGCCGTGCACATGGTCTCCTGATAGAGCCACCCTGAAACCAAAATCCAGGAAGTGGTTCTTCCCATCGTTCACAGTGCACCCTTGGCAGACCAGGAGAGGTGAATGGAGCCGTGAGCTGCATCCTCGGAGCCCTCCATGTCTGCACACCTGCCTCTAACAGATACAGTGGGGCCTGAGGAAGGCCCGCCACAGACTTGAAGGGGCAACAGGAGTCCCCAAAAGCCAACACGTACCCCCCTTGTTCGTCCTGCGGTGTTTAGAGTGGGAGGTTTACACAGCTTTGCCACTTTCTGGCAGGTCATCTGGGTTTTTTTGCCAGGGGCATTTCTGTGTCCTGGGCCAGAGCAGGCCCCAGAAGGGAGAGTAGCTCGGGCCCTGTGACATTCATCATGTCCATGAGTAGTTTCAGAAGAGTTCGGTGCTTTCATAAATTTGTCTTCCTAAGTAAAAATTAGGTTTTCTCCATAAACTATCGTCCTTTAAAAACCTAAGGAGAGCCTCACAAGACCTTTTCACCTTATGATTATCTCCCTTGCTCTGCCGCATTAAATTTCGCCATGCGCTTTTTTAGCAGATGAAGGCACATTCTTTGACTAAATTCATTAGAAACAGAAGATCCCAGGTTTAATGACACTGCATGCCATCCATAAGGAGGTGCCTTGGGAGTCCCCCTTGCTGCTTGAGGTCACATTTGCCCTCCAGCATCCTGTCACTGTCCAAAGCATACAGTGCAGTCTGGTGGTTTTTCCTTCACTTGGATGTTGTGCAAAGAACTTTTGGTTCTGATTCTTCACTTCTGAGAAATCCACAGCAGCCCTGGAATTTGGAGGGTTTTCACTGATGACAGCATCCGCATGACCATTTTGGGGGGTAAACTGGGTGTAAATTAAGATCACGTGAAGAGCAAATCAATAAATGTAATCCAGCATATAAACAGAACCAAAGACAAAAACCACATGATTATCTCAATAGATGCAGAAAAGGCCTTTGACAAAATTCAACAACTCTTCATGCTAAAAACTCTCAATAAATTAGGTATTGATGGGACGTATCTCAAAATAATAAGAGCAATCTATGACAAACCCACAGCCAATATCATACTAAATGGGCAAAAACTGGAAGCATTCCCTTTGAAAACTGGTACACGACAGGGATGCCCTCTCTCACCACTCCTATTCAGCATAGTGCTGGAATTTCTGGCCAGAGCAATCAGGCAGGAGAAGGAAATAAAGGGTATTCAATTAGGAAAAGAGGAAGTCAAATTGTCCCTGTTTGCAGATGACATGATTGTATATCTAGAAAACCCCATCGTCTCAGCCCAAAATCTCCTTAAGCTGATTAGCAACTTCAGCAGTCTCAGGATACAAAATCAATGTACAAAAATCACAAGCATTCTTGTACACCAATCACAGACAAACACAGAGCCAAATCATGAGTGAACTCCCATTCACAATTGCTTCAAAGAGAATAAAATACCTAGGAATCCAACTTACAAGGGATGTGAAGGACCTCTTCAAGGAGAACTACAAACCACTGCTCAATGAAATAAAAGGATACAAACAAATGGAAGAACATTCCATGCTCATGGGTTGGAAGAATCAATATCGTGAAAATGCCCATACTGCTCAAGGTAATTTACAGATTCAATGCCATCCCCATCAAGCTAGCAATGACTTTCTTCACAGAATTGGAAAAAACTACTTTAAAGTTCATATGGAACCAAAAAAGAGCCCGCATCGCCAAGTCAATCCTAAGCCAAAAGAACAAAGCTGGAGGCATCACGCTACCTGACTTCAAACTATACTACAAGGCTACAGTAACCAAAACAGCATGGTACTGGTACCACAACAGAGACATAGATCAATGGAACAGAACAGAGCCCCCAGAAATGATGCCGCATATCTACAACTATCTGATCTTTGACAAACCTGACAAAAACAAGAAATGGGGAAAGGATTCCCTATTTAATAAATGGTGCTGGGAAAACTCTCTAGCCATATGTAGAAAGCTGAAACTGGATCCCTTCCTTACACCTTATACAAAAATTAATTCAAGATGGATTAAAGACTTAAATATTAGACCTAAAACCATTAAAATCCTACAAGAAAACCTAGGCAATACCATTCAGGACATAGGCGTGGGCAAGGACTTCATGTCTAAAACACCAAAAGCAATGGCAACAAAAGCCAAAATCGACAAATGGGATCTAATTAAACTAAAGAGCTTCTGCACAGCAAAAGAAACTACCATCAGAGTGAACAGGCAACCTACAGAATGGGAAAAAATTTTTGCAACTTACTCATCTGACAAAGGGCTAATATCCAGAATCTACAAAGAACTCAAACAAATTTACAAGAAACAAAGAACCCCATCAAAAAGTGGGTGAAGGACATGAACAGACACTTCTCAAAAGAAGACATTTATGCAGCCAAAAAACACATGAAAAAGTGCGCATCATCACTGGCCATCAGAGAAATGCAAATCAAAACCACAGTGAGATACCATCTCACACCAGTTAGAATGGCCATCATTAAAAAGTCAGGAAACAACAGGTGCTGGAGAGGATGTGGAGAAATAGGAACACTTTTACACTGTTGGTGGGACTGTAAACTAGTTCAACCATTGTGGAAGTCAGTGTGGCGATTCCTCAGGGATCTAGAACTAGAAATACCATTTGACCCAGCCATCCCATTACTGGGTATATACCCAAAGGACTATAAATCATGCTGCTATAAAGACACATGCACACGTATGTTGATTGTGGCACTATTCACAATAGCAAAGAGTTGGAACCAACCCAAATGTCCAACAACGATAGACTGGATTAAGAAAATGTGGCACATATACACCATGGAATACTATGCAGCCATAAAAAGTGATGAGTTCATGTCCTTTGTAGGGACATGGATGAAACTGGAAAACATCATTCTCAGTAAACTATCACAAGGACAAAAAACCAAACACTGCATGTTCTCACTCATAGATGGGAATTGAACAATGAGAACTCATGGACACAGGAAGGGGAACATCACACTCCGGGGACTGTTGTGGGGTGGGGGGAGGGGGGAGGGACAGCATTAGCATTACCTAATGCTAAATGACGAGTTATGGGTGCAGCAAACCAACATGGCACATGGATACATATGTAACAAACCTGCACATTGTGCACATGTACCCTAAAACCTAAAGTACAATAATTAAAAAAAAAAAAAAATCATGTGAAGAGTCAGTACATGATAACAGGCAAAGGGCTCTGTTTTCTGAATGCCCACGCTTTCAGCTCCAGATGTCTACACCTGGCCACTGATTGTTCTCCAGCTGTGTTATGAGATTGGGTTATTTCTCCAAGTATCTGTAAGTAATTTGTGGGCAAAGATATACTATGATAATATCCAATGAGATGATATCCAGGGCTCCCACCTCAAGTTAGCCGGTCAGGTTCTCACTTACGCTTGTGTGGTCTGGGTGCTAGCAATTAGTCACTTGTGCCTATTTAAATTTCTCTTAATTAAAAATTAGTTCCTCAGTCACACTAGCACATTTCAAACTCTTAGTAGCCACATGTGGCCAGTGGCCACAATATCAGGCGCAGCCCACAAAGAGACTTTTCCATCATCGCAGAAAGTTTTATTGAACAGCACTGGTCTAGCCTGCATGCCAACAGCCTGCTGGTTTCTCTGTGATCCCCACCAGGCTTCCTGCAGAGGCTGTGTGTCACTCACTGCTGTGGGCCTGGTGCTCTGCAAAATGCCTGGTGCAAGACGGGGCACAATCTACTCTTGGAAGAATGAAGAAGAACTACACCTTAAATTGTGCCCAGCCTTCTAGATCAAGAATCATGAAGTTATTCCCTTCTAGATTGGAAACCTTTTAATACCACCTGGTTCATGTCCCTCCTCTCTCAGCTAGGAAAACGAGACCAGGAGTTTAGGAACCTTGCTTAACATCCCCATAATAACTATTGTCAGGTGTTTAACCATGATCTCTTTCTCCTTGGACTGTTGCACTGTAGCAGCAAGGAAGGCTTTACAAATGATTATTCATAAGAAAGCTTCCTTAACCTCCTCAAGGTTACCTACCTATGAGTAATCTGGAGCACATGTATTCAGTGTGCAAACATTAGTAGCATTTCCAGTCGATAAGGGAACAGAGCAAATGTGCCCATGTTGTAACTGATATTTAGTATTATTTTAGAAGTCCTGTTCAATTTCATAAGGCAAGAAATAAGGTATAAATATAGAAAAGGATGAGGCAAAATGACAATTGCCTGTATATTATAGAAGAATCATCTGAAAAGCCATTGGAACCAGTAGATGTTCATCATGATATTGCATCGTAAGACCAACATGCAGCAATCTGTAGTTTTCCCATGTACAAGCAATAATTACAAAAGAATAAAAAGCAGATCGTATTCACAGTATCAACCAAAGATATGAAATACCCAAGAATGACGCTAATAGGAAATGTAAGACCGTCATGATGCAAACTAAAAACGTTTGCCCAGGTCATTCAAAAAACGCCTGGCAAAATGAAGAGGTGCCCTATGTCCTAAGATGGCAAGACTCAAACTTCTAATGATGCGATTTCTCCCCAAATTAATCAGTGTATTCAGTGCAATCCCAAATTAGAATGACTTTTTATAGAATTTGACAGACTAAAATCATAGGGAAGAATAAAGTTCTCAAAATACCCAAGGTCATTCTGGAAAAAAAAAAAAAAAAAAAGACTAAAGAGAGAAAGGTAAAAGAATTGATTCGTGGCTTCTACTCCCTCTGTTTGCCCTGATCGGGGGGCAGAGGTTTTTCTTAACACCCTACAGCCTTTTCACCTGAATTGGCGTTGTTCCCTCTAATCACCTGGGGAGGCTGTATTCTATTTCCATCATTATGGCATCATTCTAAACATCTTCAGAATTTCTAACTGGAATCAGCTTTAGCATGGCCCCTCACAACAGAATGGTTCCCAGGTCAGAAACTAACATAACTTTATGGGTTTCTTTTCTGTGAAATATTTCAAATCTTTGGCTCAGAGTCTGTTCAAGTCATAAGGCCGTTTGCCTGCATTGGCTGTAGACGCATTTTTGGATACTCTAAGCAGTGCGGACATTGTGGGAAAGAGAAAGGGAGCCTCCCAAGCAGGTGCCACTCATTTGGGAGCCTATGTCGTTGCGTGTTCATATTGGGACCATCCTATCATGAAGCCATGGCATGCACATGAGGCACTGGGGGGGAGGCACACTGTGGGTAGCCTCTGTCCTGTGTGCTGATGGTGCATTACATGGACCTAGGTGCTCATATGCTGCTTTCGTGTCAAGCCATTGATTGATCCCTGTCCTGTGTCCAGCTGTGCTCTAAGAGCTGATGGAGTGGAGAAAGGTGAGACCAGCTCACTCCCTAAGGACTGTCTTTGTCAAGTGGGAGCAAGATCAGAGTGGCAGGACCTGGTGAGCCCATGGAATCTGTTAGGACCAGAAAATAGCATTTCACAGAGATAGCAGGAGCTTCAGCCCTGTAGTCGAATGTCCCTTGAGGTTTTACCAAGTCCAGGCTACTGCATACACTCTGAAGCAAGGAGGAGTGTGGCCTGCCGCATTCAAACCTAGATCTACTGTTGGGAGCCGAAAAGAACGGGAGGCTGTGCCCTAGGCCACCATCTTCATCCCCTTCCTATGGAGAGTAACACATGGTATAGATGAGTGGTCATTAGTGATTGTCCTTCAGAGCTGTCCTGAGGGCATCTGCAGTCCTGGATGGGGGTAGCCACTTACCAAGAACAGTGGCCTCTAAGACTTAAGCTTTATTCCAGGAGTCTCACCACAGTCCCTAAACCACATCTGCTAGAACAGAGGTTTTGTTCTGTTAGCTCAATGCAGAGAAAGAATGGAAATAAAGGCATTGAAGTGGGGTGGGAACTTTTCTTTCCCCACCAGCCCACCTGCCTTATAGTGTGACTTCTCTCCTTAGGCCACAGCTCTCTCAGAGCACCTGAGTTTGCAGCTTGAGGGGCTGCAACTTGCTTTGCTCAAGCGGATGTGTGTGCTCAGAAGAAGCAAGGCCATTCTTCTCTGCTGTGCCTACTACTGCCAGGCACTTCGGTGGCTGTTTTCCCAGGCGACCCTGACCCCTATTCCTTTAGAGAGTGTAAACTCTGTATTCTCAGTGCCTAGAACAGTATCTGACCTGCAGAAGGCATTCAGCAAATACTTGTTGAATTAATGAATGGCATTGAAATACTTGTTGAATTAATGAATGGCGTTCAGGATTATCATCCCTGTTTAGTCATAGATGAGGAAACTAAGGCTCAGAGGTATGATGTTTCTTTCTCAAGAGGCAGAGCTGACATTTTCTTCTAGGCTGGTCTGACTGCAAAGCCAGGGATGCTTCTAGATGGGAAGACGTACTTTGTATCATCCTCCGTGGCTGCCGACACCTTCTCATCAAAGCCCTCAGGACATTGGAGGCTGGCTGGGACTTGGAGCTGGCCACTGTGTATGCACGTGTCCCTGGAGTGCAGGGGTGGAGGAGGGTGTGCTGAATACAGGAGACTAAGCAGCTAGGGCCTGGTGCCTGATACTGTTCACTTGGCTGGGAAAGATGGTTTCAGAGAAAGAAGGCCAGCCAGGAGTGCAGATTCTGCTCTTCTGCGTGACTTGAGCAAATCACTGTACTCTTACAGCCTTCAAAGACGCTCAGCAAGAATGGGGGAGATGATGGCTGCTCCTATCCCTGTTTCATCTGGAGGCTGTGAAGACACAGTGGTAAAATAAGTGAAATGCTCAGACAAAATGGTAGCAGCCCAGTACATTGCACCTTGACAGAGTGAGAGTCTAAATTAAGGGTGAAAGGTGAAAATAGTGTGGTCCAAATGAACTTTGAAAATTTCCTGGGAGGCACCATATTCAACTGTGTCTGTCTACATCCTTCATACCCAGATTTCCTGCCACTGTTGGAAACAGCAGCCATTTCTTAGAGCATCAGATAGAATTTAAACTTCACTAGCCAAGTATGGTGGCGTGCACCCGTAAACCCAGCTACTTGGGAAGCTGAGACAGGAGGATCACTTGAGGCCAGGGGTTTGAGACTGCAGTGAACTGTGATCATGCCACTGCACTCCAGCTTGGGTGATAGAGTGAGACCCTGTCTATTAAATCAAATTATAAAATTTATACTTCAAATATTAAGACTCCACACCTCCTGCCCATGTTGTATAAAAAAAAAAAATGTGGATCATGAAACACCAGAGTCACCCTCAGCATGGCGTGGTGCTCACAGCAAGAAAGCCCGAGAGAAGGGTGGATACATGGCTTTATCTCACACCCTCCCAGGGTGTCAGTGTGCACAAGCACACACACACTTGCCAACTGGAATAGCGGACAGAATCTCCCGTGCTTCATTCTCTCTGTCTCTCTTTATCTCTCTCAATAAGTTGAATTTTTGGTAAAAGTTAAAAGCCCACTTGATGTGAATCTTCTAAATGTATGGAGATGTATGTGTGTATATATGTACGTATATATAAGTGTAGATATATACCTGTCCTATATAGTTATATATGGGACAGGTATATACCTATATATGTATATGTCCTATATAGTTATATATAGGTATATAAGACAGGTATATATCTACACTTAACATGTACGTATATATGTCTACACAAACCCAGGCAAGGCTAATTTGAGTGAAGGCTGTACCCGACTCATGCACCTTATGTCAAAATCCCATGTATATAAATTCAAGAATTGAGTGCTTGCTTGTCATTTCAGTACTCTGGTTAGCTTAGAGAGGCTGTGTATATTGTATGAGTATTATCCATATTTACTTGCTATGATGTCTATTCTAGAAAAATACACTGAACACCAACACTATATTGGTCATTATTTATCCATTGGTGATTCCGAATTTTGTACTGTTTTAGGATGATTCTTACTGACATGGTACTATGTGCATCTGAAGTATAGCTAAATCTATGGCGACCCCCAGTCTACTCTGGGGTTTGCCTTATTGCTGAATCCCTGAAAGCTGGTGGGCTCATTTTTCTGTACAAAACACAAACAAATACCTTCTCCGCAGTGAGAGGCTTTTGATGCTATTGCTGCCTGTTTGTTTGGTTCTCTGTAAATGGGGTTATTGATGATCATGGGAATTGACCCTGTTCTTCTACCTATAAATGAGTGCAACCTGTTATCCCCTAGGGGCATTTAATCTTGTAGGTAGCGTTTCTAAGTAGCTCAAGACTGGGGGCACAATCTGGTCCTTGGCAAGAGGTACTGACTGGAGAATTTCCCCTCTAGTGCAGAGCTGGCCTGTTAATCATTGTTATGTTGATCAGCAATAACAAATACACATCTCCCCACTATTTCTTAGAAACTGCCGTGTGCCATTCCAGTTACTGCAAAGTCAATAAACATCTATTGAATAGGAATTGCCAGGCAGTGTCCCCACAGAGCTATGGAAGTAGGGCTGGAGTCAGCCTTCCATGGAGAGACTATGTTCATAGAAGCCCAGGGTCTTCATCCCACTCCAGGGATTCATTCCACAAACTCAGCCAAGACTACTTTGAGGTGAGGCTGGACCTGACTCCTACACCTGACATCAAAACCCCAAAGCTTCCGAGAGACGGGTAGGCTCAGAGCCAGTTGAAGCTGAAGCTTCCAGAGTGGCAGAGGTTCCATTTAGAACACCTACTCATCTCCTGCAAGATGCAGAAGCCAGGAGGGGTCAAGCACCGTGGGACTCCTCTCAGAAATCGCCGCATGGTGTGCTTCGTGTCTCCCAAAACAAATACAGAGCAGCATGTTATTTTAAGATAAAATCAACTCAAGGCCGTGAAGTTATGACTGTGTCTGATAAAGCTGGGCCACATGAGACACAAGGCCCATCTGTGCCTTCAGCCCCACGGTCACCGAAAGTTAAAATTGCTGGGCATACTTAACGCCACACGTCTTCGTTAAATATAATGTTGCCAGAAATAATAAATGCCCTGGGACATAAACTTAAAATAACATGAGTTTCTCAGTCAAAGTAATCTCTAATTTAAACTAAAAATAGCCTAGACAGTAGTTGATGTCAACCTCAAGTATCAAGACTCCTCCCGGTCCAATGCTAGTTAATCCAACTGTGAAGTGATGAGCCACTTAGCATGTAAACATTTTAAAGCAGATCAAGCGTGATCTATATTAGGGGCAAGCTCCAGAAACCCAAGAATCCCACTCGGCTGGTTTTGCTGACTGGAACATTCCTCGGGGAAGTCCTCTCGGCCGGCAGAGTGAAACGCTCACTGGACATGGTGTGCTTCGGTCGGCCAGATCCCTGTGAGGAACAGGGAGTTGCCGACAGCACAGCCATCTTTGCCGAGTGCTTTTGGAACCATCCTGTGTGTCTCCTGAATCACCAGGTTCTCTGGCCAGGAGAAGAGGCCCCTGTGGGAAGAAGGAGCCCCTTTCATTTGATAACCAAGTTGGCCACTGAGAAAACTCATGAAATTTTCTTCCATAAATGGTGAGACCATCCTCCCAGGGCTTGGGTCTCCTCCCATTGTGGTTTTCCAAGCCACATCCGTGTTTGAAAAACCCTTCTGGTGGCTGTCCAGGAGATCCCAGCCAGGGAGAATGGGAGCAGCTCGTCCAAGGGCACACTTAGAATAATTAATTCATGCGTTGATCCTCCATCGACTTGTGCCCAGGTTTGAAAAGTTCTCGTTACCTGAGATGGGAGATGCCTCTGATCCTGGCCAAGGTAGGGAAAGAGGTTTTAGAGAATGCCTACAGGGAGAGTTGTTTTCTTAAGGGACTTGAATATTCCTCAAAGTAAGATAACACTGTATCCATTTGGTGAATGTGCAAATTTTGTAACGTTTGATGCTGCAGCTAATGAGACTCTCTTTACTTGGGGGCTGTTCTAGGAGAAACGGGTTTTCTGAGTGGGGTATTTGAGGGGCAGTGACCCAGGCAAGTGGAACCTCTGTGTAAGTTCCCAGATGATTTTCCCCGGAACGCAGCTCATGGTTCAGAACCTGTGGCTTCCTGAAACCATGCATGTTCTTAAAGAGGCAAGACGTTCCTTTCTCTTAGGCTTATATTGCTGAATGTTTCACATCGTTGATACAATGAAGGCCTTGCATTTGCCTCATTGCTTCCAAGTACAAGATCATGTTCCAAGTGGAGACTCTAGTATGTGACTCAGACTAGGACTCCAGGGTCCGTGAGTTGTGACCCTTATGAAGAGACATTGTTAATGCTGATAAGGACCATGCCTGCCAAGGCTGGAGATAGCAGTTTGACCTGGTCCACATGCAATGGTTACACCATGAGATGGCAGCTGGAGCCACTTTTTTCATGAGACATTTTATTTCTATAACCTCTGTACATTTGGCAGAGTTCATTGAAATCCATCAAAACTTTCAGAAGACCTACTCATTTAAAAACTCTCTCACCAGTTTTATTTAAAGAAAGAAAATCAAACCCTAAGTCAAATTTAAGGTAGTTGACTTTTGATGTCCTTTGCTAAGTGTACTTGAAAAACCAGTCAGTTCCTTCAACAGTTAACATGAAATAGAGAAAGAAAAAGCTACCAGGTAGAATAAAAAAGCCGATTTCACCTAACATAACATCCTTAAGGTTCATCCATGTTGTTGCATGTTGCAGAATTTCCTTTTTTAAGACTGAATAATATTTCATTGTATATATAGACTGCATTTTATTTATCCATCTATCAGTGGCTGTTTAGGTTGGGTTCATACCTTGGCTATTGTGAATAATGCTCTAACCGAACGTGGGAGTGATGTCTCTTGGAGATTCTGGTTTCAATTCTTTTGCATAAATATTTTGAAATAGAATTGTTGGATCATACAGTAGTTTTATTTTTAATTTTTTGAGGAACCTCCACACAGTTTTTTCATAGCATCTGTACCATTTTGCATTCTTACCAACGCCATGCAGGGGTTTTAATTTCTCTACATTCTCACAGACATTTGTCATGTTTTGTATTTTTGTAGTAAACATCATGAGAGGTGTAAGGTGGTATCTCATCAGGGTTTTGATTTGTGTTTGTCTGATGATTAGTGATCTTGGGCATCTTTTCATGTACCTGCTGGCCACTTGTATGTCTTCTTTAGAGAAATGTCTTCTCAAGTCTTTAGCCCATTTTTAACTGGGTTGTTAGTTTTTTTGCTATTGAGTTGTAGGAGTTTCTTATATATTTTAAAACTTAATCCCTTACTTTATGCTAAATGAAATAAGCTAGTCGCAGAAGGAAAAACACTGCAGGATTGCAGTGTTTTAAAATAGTCAAATTCATAGAATCAAAGAGTGGGCTTGTATTGCCAGGGGCTGGAGGGAGGAGGAAGGGGGAGCTGCTAATCAGTGGGCATCGAGTTTCAGTGGAGCTCAAGAGAGCTGCTGTACAGCATTGCAATTGTAGTCAGCAATACTGTATTGTAAGCTTAAAAACTTCAGAGGGCAGCTCTCACGTGAGGTGCTTTTACCACTGTAAAATACAGTTAAAGAAAATGAACCTCAAAAAAAGAATTCATACTGAGAGTGAAAGTAAAAAGAATTTTTTTGGTGCCAAGGATGAATATATTTTTAAAATCTTCTTTATTTTTAACAGGATTTTTTAAAGCTGAATGGAGATTGCTTTCTCATGCACTTGTATATAAATAAACATCTTCTGTTGCTCACCCAAAAGTGAAGTAAAAAGCTGAGTAATTGCATTGAAAAAATAGAACTCACTTTATTCAACAAAGTGGCCATTAAGTGGTGGCTCACGCCTGTAATCCCAGCACTTTGGGAGGCCAAGGTAGGTGATCACAAGGTCAAGAGATTGAGACCATCCTGGCCAACATGGTGAAACCCTGTCTCTACTAAAAATACAAAAACTAGCCAGGCATGCTGGTGCGTGCCTCTAGTCCCAGCTATTCGGGAGGCTGAGGCAGGAGAATAGCTTGAATCCGGGAGGCGGAGGTTGCAGTGATCCGAGATCGCACCACTGCACTCCAGCCTGGGCTACTGAGCAAGACTCCGTTTAAAAAAAAAAAAAAAAAGAATATAGCTAAACTATTCTCACTGGCGATATTTGTCTGATAATTTCTTCAGTCTTCCTTTAACCCTAATTGGATGGATATCTGACACCGAAGCATGAGGATGAGACTGAATCTAACGAGATTTGCTGTTCTGCCGAGCATTCTGCCACCACGCCAGATCAGCACACTTGTCATGGATATGAATTCTCCAGTATTTTTTGGCACTTTCTTCACTATTAGATAATTCATTCAATAAATATTTTTTCCAAATGCTCTCTTTGCACTACTTTCTGCTGCCCTGAGAAAATAGGGTGAGTTGGAAGAGCCTGTGGGCCTCCAGTCAGGAGGGTCTGAGGTTGATAGAGGCCCAGACCAAGCGAAAATGTGGCCATCCATACCTAGGTGGCGATGCAGACACTCCCTTTTCAGAAATGACTGTAGTTGGTCACTTGACCAATTAAGCAAAAAATTGATGCAAGTGGAGAAATATCAAGACATTACATGAAGGTGCCTTAGACATTTTGTTTTAACTGAAGCTATAAAAACATTAGTTTTTTTCACCAATTTTGTAATGGAGAGGGAAAGTGTCTTCTTTGAGGATGAGTGTCTGCCAACTGGACTTCCATGTCACCTTCTGATATGGTTTGGCTGTGTCCGCACCCAAATCTCATTTCGAATTGTAATCTCATGTGTCGAGGGAGGGACCGGGTGGGAGGTGATTGGATCGTGAGGGTGGTTTCCTCTGTGCTGTTCTTGTGATAGTGAGAGAGCTCTCACGAGATCTGATGGGTTTGTAAGCATCTGGCATCTTCCTTGCTTGTGCTTCTCTCTCCCGCCACCATTTGAAGTAGGTCTTTGCTTCCCCTTCACCTTCTGCCATGATTGTAAGTTTCCTGAGGTCTCCCTGGCAGAACTGTGAGTCAGTTAAACCTCTTTCCTTTGTAAATTGCCCAGGTTCAAGTGTGAAACACTTTGTAGCAGTGTGAAAATGGACACACCTTCCTCACACAAAGCATGCCTATAATGAGAGTTTGAATCCGGTTTCTGTTATGTATGCATGTTGGGGGTGTGTGTGTGTGTGTACACATAAAAAGGATTATAAAAGACTTGTGAAGCAGCCTTGGAGCAGATCTTTATGATTCATTCCTCATCTTTCACAGTTGTCTTGCCCACACCCCGTTGGACAGCTTCTATCTGAGCTACTGGCTAAATCTGTTTCCATGAGAACAACTTGGTGTTTGTCCCCATATTTCATTGGTTAACTCAACATGTAACCACATGTATGAATTGAAATAGCAAGTATCACTGACATCAGTAGGTTTAAGAATAAATACAACTGAAGATGGGTGAGGATGCCCCCCCTCCACTGATGGGGGAAGTCACGTGTGGGTGATCAGAGAGGGCCCCGCTAGCCCAAAGTTCCAGAACACATGAGCGCCAGGCAGCGGATCCTCCAAAGGACATGGGTGACTTTAGCTGATCCAACTCCACGTGGGAGTTGGCCAGGGGAGCATCTCTGTAGGCAAAAGGTTGTGGGGGTGGCCTGCAAGCATGCAGAGAAGACAGGATGGGTTTCTGTTGGGGAGACACCACCATTAGGCACCAAGCAGGGGAGTTGACGGAAGATGGTCAGATATCTATGAGCAAACTAGGAACACGTGGTTCTAGAGCAGAATTTAGAAACCTCTTTTATCATTATCTCTGTCAGTGTTTATCTTTTCTCCCAAGCTGGCAGTGATTTGAGGTCTTTTCCTTGTGGTCCGTTACCTGGCACTTGGAAAGTATCTAATATTTTTGAATGAATGAAAGTGTGTGTTCTTTTTTTGTTGTTCCACTGAGATTGTTGAAAGATGGTCATCCTTATACACATTGGGTCATAAGAACTCTGGGTCAGCAAACTGTGGGCCACTGGATCTTGTGTGCTGCATGTCTTGGCTTACCCCAGTGAGAGCACGTGTATAATAAGCTAAGATCACTGTTCAGCTCACAGTGTGATGAGCCCTCCAGGCCTAGACAGGCATCCTGGTATCTCTCAGGTATAGCTGAATAGGGAAGGTGACAGGTATGAGCTTGTTAGATGTGAAAGATAGAAAAGCCATACTTTGTAATGAGTTTGAAGGCTTAGATTCAGAACATTCTATAAGTCAACGTCTAGGATGGTACCCAGTGATTCCCCTTAGCACAGTAATTATCTCTAAGGAACAGAAACACCTAAACCATGAACATTGGAATATTTAATGTAAGAAAACAAGTCTAACCATTAGAAGCTTAGAGTTTAAGAATTATCATGTCACAGTTATCAGAGTGAATATACTGTTGATTTATTGTTAGTGAATGCTATTAGTGTCTGTCATTTGCTGAATTTATCTTCATTCACTAAATAAAAAAATCCTCACCCTCTATTTCTGCGAAAACGCATGCCTGTGGGTCTGCTGTGTGAGAACCACTTTCACCGTACGTCAGTTTTTGTTTTTAAGACTTGGTTTCCCTTAGCATGGTCCGCTAGCACTAGGACCTGGAAATGAGAAGCCTGTAGCATAAGCATCCCTCTCTCCTTCTCCTCCTGGACAGCTTGGGCATGAACCACGACGATGACCACTCATCTTGCGCTGGCAGGTCCCACATCATGTCGGGAGAGTGGGTGAAAGGCCGGAACCCAAGTGACCTCTCTTGGTCCTCCTGCAGCCGAGATGACCTTGAAAACTTCCTCAAGTAAGTCCCGGAATTATTCTATAGGATTAATGCAATCGGAAGTACTTCCAAAGGACAAAAGTATTGGAGTCTCAGCAAGTGTGAAGTGGAGAAATGACTCTTTTGGGATTGGCATCTAGCCTCAAGAGACGGTCAGCGCAGTGTCCTATAATGGCGAGAACATCTCCCACGTGCGCATCTGCTCCAGCGATGGGCGCGCAGTGGGTGATCATTACGTAATTGCCGATGGACTGAAATGTCAACATAGTCACCCTGTCTTGAAAAGAAACCCATTTCGTTCCTCTGCAGGGTTGTGACTGTGTGATCACCTCGGGGCGCCCCTGGGCCACTGCAGAATGGAGCATTTCCTGGTGTGGAGATGAAGGCTGTTTCCCTAGAGAGGGAGTGAATTTGCTGGGGGTTGAGGAGTGGGTTTGCTCACCTTGCTCACCTCTGGGGAGGGGAGGGCTGTGTTTATCTCACTGCTACTTTCTTCCCAGAAGGTGTCTGTACCCTTCCATTCTCAGATTTCTGTGGAAGAATCGGCCATCTGGTTTCAGACCTTCTTTGCAGTCTGTACCCATGGACGGTGCGGGTCTCTTAGTGTCAAGACCTCAGGGTTGGGTTTACAGAGTGACTGTGCAGACCCTGGTCACTGAACTACTTAGACATGTTAATTCATGCACCCTGGGAGACGGCAGAGAGTCGGCGAGTCTTACCTGTAGATGGAGCTTCTCAGTCCAGTAACACATTCAAGTACCCGATGAATTCAGGATATAGTGGCAAAGGTGCCAGCCTGGGTCTTTTTTCACGACGTTCCCTGTTCATGGGGAAATTGTTCAGTGGTAAACCAGCTTAAAAAATGCTCTCGTTACATTTAATGTAGTCTACTTCCCACTGAGTATTTGATACCACAGATCTTAAGAATGCTGTAAGCTCCTTGATGTTATTTTGCTTTACCCAGAAGGGTCATGGCCACAAGATGGGGTGGGTTTGGTTGTTTGTTTGTTTGTTTGTTTTTTGAGGTGGAGTCTCACTCTGTCTCCCAGGCTGGAATGCAGTGGTGCGATCTTGGCTCACTGCAACCTCTGCCTCCCACGTTCAAGTGATTCTCCTGCCTCAGCCTCCCCAGTAGCTGGGATTACCGGCACGTGCCACCACACCTGGCTAATTTTTGTATTTTTAGTAGAGATGGGGTTTCGCCATGTTGGCCAGGCTGGTCTCGAACTCCTGATCCCAGGTGATCTGCCTGCCTCGGTCTCCCAAAGTGCTGGGATTACAGGTGTGAGCTACCACGCCCGGCCAAGATGGGGTGTTTTTATTTGCTCACGTACATAGCACTGGTCCCACTGGTGACAAGTAGTGTATGTCTGAGCCCAGAAGATGTAAACCAGGATCAGTCTGTGTCTTGTGTTCATGCAACTCTTTCCTTAAGAATCTTGGCAAGTGACTGGGTTTTCTGCCTTAAACCATCTGCCTTTAGAAATTGAGAAATTAAAGCATTATAGTAAGTAACCTCCTTTAGAGCCAGAGCCTCGCAATCCCCAGTTCACTTGTTAATTTATTTATTTATGAGTCAGAGTCTCACTGTATCACCCAGGCTGGAGTGCAGTGGTGCTATCTTGGCTCACTGCAACCTCAGCCTCCTGAGTTCAAGTAATTCTGCTTCAGCCTTCCAAGTAGCTGGGACTGCAGGTGGGACTACAACCATGCCTGGCTAATTTTTGTGTTTTTAGTAGAGACAGGAGTTTCCCCACATTGGCCAGACTGGTCTTGAACGCCTGACCTCAAGTGATCCACCCACCTCAGCCTCCGAAAGTGCTGGGATTACTGGTGTGAGCCCCTGAACCCGGCCCCCAGTTCACTCTTTTAGAGACGCACCTCTCATAGTAAGTGAATGCTCCCACCCCAGTTGAAATCCTGAAGTCCTCGGCAGGTGTTGCCAGTGGCTTTCAGGGAAAGCGTGGTCAAGTGAGACGCCGAGGCCCCACAAGCACTCGAAGAGAACCTGAAGAGTTGGAAACAGGCACTTTGATTTTATTTAAAGTAAAACAAGTCTAACTTGTACTTGTTCTTTATTCATGATAGTTTTTGCTCAAAGCCATAGTCAAGAAAATACGATAATCTATTCCAATATCATTTTCATCAAAGAAAGCTTTCAAACTCCCCAGTAAAAGTCCATCAGCCTCGTGGATGTCGTTCCTACGTCCCTCCCGAGTCTCCAGGTTCTTACTGCCTTCAGAGCGAAGATTCACATTGGGCCATGTAGAAAAAGAGGAATGCACAGCAAAAAAGCACAGTCTGTGTGTCCAGTGCTTGCGTCCTTTTTCCATAAAGAACATAGAAGTGCCTCCTTCTCGGTGACTGAAAACTCAAAAAAAAAAAACAAAAACAAAAACAAAACAAAACAAAAACCTAGGCAGCACATTTGCAAGTCAACTTGCCTCTCGGCTGTTTCAGGTCAAAAGTCAGCACCTGCTTGCTAGTCACAGACCCCAGAAGCCAGCACACGGTACGCCTCCCGCACAAGCTGCCGGGCATGCACTACAGTGCCAACGAGCAGTGCCAGATCCTGTTCGGCACCAATGCCACCTTCTGCAGAAACATGGAGGTAAGCAGCCATGGGAGGGCTGGCTCGGGACAGAGCGTGTATCCAGCCCTCCTGCAGCAGGTCTGGCTTCTGCTGGAGGACGTGGGCATTCACACTCAGCACATGCACATACACACACAAGCACACGTATACATGTGTATGCACACACACGTTCGCATACAGAGACATGCATAAACACACCCTCACAGGCATTTGCACATGTGCACCCCATATAGCTGTACACACATACACACCTACACATGCAATTGCAGGCCCACATCTACACACAGGTCCCCCACATGGGCACTTTTGCAGGGGAATGCTTCAGGGTTACTACTGACTCCGGTAGCCTCACATTTTAATATGGAAACCTTAGGACACTAGAGACGCAGGACACTGTCGCCTGACTTCAAACCCTGCATGGATCAACAAGAGGGTTAAAACTATTAAACATTTGAGCATATTGGCCGGGCGCGGTGGCTCATGCCTGTAATCCCAGCACCTTGGGAGGCCGAGGCGGGCAGATCATGAGGTCAGGAGCTCGAGACCATCCTGGCTAACACGGTGAAACCCCATCTCTACTAAAAATACAAAAAATTAGCCAGGCGTGGTGGCCGGCGCCTGTAGTCCCAGCTACTTGTAGTCCCAGGAGAATGGCGTGAACCCAGGAGGCGGAGGTTGCAGTGAGCCGAGACCGCACCACTGCACTCCAGCCTGGGCGACAGAGCAAGACTCTGTCTCAAAAAAAAAAAAAAAAAAAAAAAAAAAAAAAAAAAAAAAAAAAAAAAAAAAAAAAAAAAATTGAATGTATCAAATTGGGAAAATTTAACAAGTAATACATTGATTATATGATAACCCCATTAAACAGTTGCCACTTATTGAGCAATGCCTACGTGTTTGGTACTAATGCTTCCAACATGTGTGATCCCAATTAGTCTTCGCCGTAGCTCCCGAGATCCTGTCCCTGGTTTACAGATGACAACACCAAGTCAAAGTAAGCAAACATTCAAAATGGCTTGGTTAGTAGGTAGTAGAGCGAGGATTTGAACTCAAGTCTCATTCACCCCCGAGTGTACACTTTTTCACCATGATGCGAACAGCAAGGTCTGTGGCTTGGCTGGTTTTATGGGTGGAGGGTGCCAAGAGGGGCATGTGGGTACCCAGGGCAGGGCAGTCTCCATGCCCGTGGCCATCTGTGTAGCAGGCAGGGAAGGCCCTGACCACAGGGGAAGGCCGGGAGCCTGTGGTCCCCCTGGCCCTGGCAGTGACAGGGCTAGGGGAGCAGGGCTTGCACCATCCTGCAGAGAAGGAGGACAGAAGTAGGGGAACCAGCCACGGGTACGTGGAACTCAGCAGCCAGGCAGCAGGTGGTCAGCCTGAGGGAGGGCTGTTCCAGCACTGGCACTCGGAAGCACACCTGGTCCCAAGGAGGATGTGTGGATGGCTGGGCAGGTTCCTGGAGCACGCACTCGGGGACAGCACCAAGGCACACAGGTACATGCAGGCTGCCTCCAGAATGCGGTCCCAGTGCCCATTCGCCCGGACTCCTGGAGACAGATGCTGCCTCTTGAGTGCTTCCTGTCTAAGTTAGTTTAGGAAATTGGGAGAACCTGCAGGTGGGGCATTGCCTGCCACCTTTGGGGCTGCAAAAAAGGGCAGCTCCTTAAAACCAGGCTGTTGCCTCCTACTGGCTGTTTCCCCAAAGGATGTTTATCCGCACAGTAGTGCTGGTTCTGCCCTGCCATTCCTCTGAGGAGCGTGCCTGCGAGGGTCCCCTCCAGAGACTAATGGGAAGCCATCACCCATGTCAGCCTCCCACTGGATGCCTGTACCTCCCGCCCGCAGCAGCAGGGTTGAAGGACACCTCCATGGGGAGATGTGATGAGCCCTAGGATGTGATCGTCCCCAGCATCCTGCAGCGGTGCCCAAACTCACCATGAGCCACTGTGTGGCTTGATCGTTAAGGCTCTCGTGCACATACACAGTGCCCGCCAAGAGGCATCCTGTCTGCCTCTTCAGTCCCTACAGTGCATGGCTGGTACAGAGATACCAGCAAAGAGCAGGTTTCAGGGCGTCCCTTGATGATGTGGAGACAGCATGAGATTGTGTGGATGGGATAACCAAGGAGGATGTCAGGCAGAGGAAAGGGCCCCAGACGCTGGGGCTGGGGAAGTGGATAGTGCCCAGCTGAGCCAAGGGACAGAGTGGTCACTCTGCCCACTGTGGAGTCCTCTGCAGGGCCAGTGAGATATGGCAGGCCAGGCTGAGCTGGTCCTACAGGGCAGGATTAAGTGGGGTGGGGGCTGGGCAGAGACTGCCTGCTCCGTGGGAGCTGGAGCTATTTTCCCTTCTAGGAGCCAAGCATTTGCATCCCAGTTGGATGAGGAGGGACAGAGGGAGGGAGAGACTTGTACTGGGGACTCACAGTCTCCAAGGCTGGACTTTGTCCTTGCCCTGTCACACACAACCATGACTGCAACCCCAAAGGCAAAGGCTTTTAACCCCATTTTAACAGATGCAAATATAGAAGCTAAGAGATTAGGAAACAAGCCAGGCTCACCCAGCTGGAAAGGGGTGGGCTGGAAAGCAAGCCCAGGGGTATCTGTTAGGGAGGAAAGGAAAGTGACTGTCATTCAAAGACAGACCCCAAAGAGAGGAGGCAGGGGATGTGGTATTTTATTTTCCTTCAGAATCATCTTTTCATTATAGGAATTCAATTAGAGGGCAACAAGCAAATTCGCTCAGCTTTGTGACTCCTTTCTCCCTAGAAGCTCAAAATCCAAATGCATATCAAGTGAGATCTTCCCATGTGCCTTTTACATTGAAGCTGAACATTTATTCCTGGGCTCCCAAGGAACTGCAAAATATATTTTCCTGCTTGCTTTTGCCTTGAGATTTTCACCAGCAATAAAATAAATGTGTTTTTTCCTCTCCAATAACTAGCAGAAAGGATTTCTTAGGGGAGTGATGGGATGACAGTCCCCTTGATGGCCACCAGCCTCAGCTGGTCAGTGGTGATTGTCCTGCTTGCAAGGCTAGTGACACCTCCTTTAGAGGAATCTGACCGTGGGGTAGCAGTGACTGTGCACACTGGAGAAAATGTCACGATTGTTAGAAACAAATGCTTGTTCCTCAGTGCCGAAAAGAAGAGCTAGCACTCAAAGAATTTTCTCAGCAAAAGATAGAACGTGTGAGTCATGGATGGAGCAATGGCGAGAGCACACCTGAACAAGGGAGGGGAAGGGGTTCTTATTCCTGACGCAGGTAGCCCCTACTGCTGTGTTATTCCCCTTTTGGCTAGGATTGGACCACACAGTCCAAGCTAATTCCGATAGGCTATTTTAAAGAGAGCAAGGGTATAAGCCAGAGTGGTGTGGTGAGCAGTTTGGCAGGAAAGACGGTTAGGAACAGGGAACTAAAGGTGACTTAGGTCAGAGCAGGTGACCAGGGTGACTCAGGTCAAAGCAGGTGACCAGGATGAATCAGGACGGAGCAGGTGACCAGGGGAACAGATGTGAACTACTGATTAAAACTGGTAGAAAAGGTTGTTTATGGAAACTACGAGGAAGTTAAACTTTAAAATGGAGGACAAACAACTGAACATTCTGACATACTGATTATTTGAACTCTATCCAACACACTCATACTCTTTTGGGGAAGAAAATGCAGAAGACCAGATGCTTCCCTGTGAACCCTTTGAGCACCAAGGACTTGGGGCATGCTGCCCTAGGCCTGGGACATGTATCAGTCAAATCCAGGTGAAGACAGTGCCACACTTCAGGGCTCCAGGCCCTGCCGTATCAACAGTCTGCGCCTTCCCTGCTTTTGTAAGACTGTGTTGTGGTTGATGTTGGGTATGGCAGGAAAGCGTACATATGCTGTTATCGCTCAATTCTTCCCTGCAATGCAGCTTTGCTGGTGTGGGTGTGTGCCCCCTCCTTTCTTCCTTCTGGGCCTCATCCTGCCCTATGCTCCCCTGCACTTACTCTGTTCCAGCTATACTGGTTTTCCTTTTCTTCTTGGACCCCACCAGGGACACAGTTGCTTCATGCTGGCTGTTTCCTCCTCCCTGCCACTCTTCTCCCAGTCACCCCCATGACTAATTCCCTCAGCTTTTTTGAGTTCTTTTTTTTTTTTTTAATATAAGCTTCTCAATGAGGCCTACCCTGACTACCCTCTTTAAGATGACAATCTAGTACCCTCCCCTGCCCACCTGTGCAGCATCCGCATCTCCTAATTCACAAGAAACATGAAGAAATCTAGGAAAATACTCATTATAATCAAATTGTTTGAAAGTAGTGAAAAAGAGAAAATCTTCAAGGAGCCAGAGGAAAAAAAGATAAGTTGTATACAGTTAAAGGTAAAGCTGACAGTCCACCACTCAGTAGAAGCAGTGTAAGTGAAAGGACAATGGAGACACATCGTAAAGGACTAAAAAAAGGCTGTCAGCCTACAATTCTATACCCAGCAAAAATATCTTCCAAAATTACATGTGAAATGCAGTTTTTCTGAAAACTGAAAAAAATGTATCACCAAGAGGCCCACATTATAAGAAATATTAAAGGAAGTCTTCTGCAGAAAATGATACTAGGTAGAAATATGGATCTACACAAAGAAATGAAGAGCCCTGGAAGTAGTAATTTCATGGGCAAATATATGATAGATTTGGATATAGTGATGGGCAGTTTTCATTTTGCTGCTGCCTCTTCTGAGGGGAAATAGGTTGCCTACCTCACGATGGGCCCACACTATTCCCTGGCAGGAGGGAGAGGCCTCCCTGGTCTCAGGGGTGGCGTTTCTCATCGACACACGTGTGTTATTGTGCCAAAGCAGGACTGCTTACCTAGGGTCCTTGGATAGATTTCAAAGAATTGGTGAACCAGGATAGGAGAGAGATTACACTTTTCATTTTCTTCAAGTTCTAATGGAAGTTAGTATTCTCTTCCGTACTGAATGTTGGCAGTAAACCACAGCAATCTTAGCCATACCCGTGACTGCCACTGTGATTAGGAATCACAGATTTTTTTTTTTTTTGAGATGGAGTCTTGCTCTGTCGTCCAGGCTAGAGAGCAGTGGCACAGTCTCGGCTCAGTGCCATATCCGCCTCCCAGATTCAAGCGATTCTCCTGCCTCAGTCTCCTGAGAAGCTGGGATTACAGGTGCCTTCCACCACTCCGGGCTAATTTTTGTATTTTTAGTAGAGACAGGGTTTTGCCGTGTTGGCCAGGCTGGTCAGACTCCTGACCTCAGGTGATCCACCCGCCTCAGCCTCCCAAAGTGCTGGGACTACAGGCATGAGCCACCACACCCAGCCATGGAATCAGATATTTTTATACCATGTAAGTTGTGGCCGACATCTCAAAATACCATTTAGACTCTTCACCAAAATTATGATGGTTAGTAGACCCAGGGCCAGATCTTGTTATGTGTTGACAAAAAAATGCATATATTACTATATTACAAATTTAGAATGTCTTATATTTTGAAAACACTTCCAGTTTAATTGTTTTCTTGGTTATCTTATGTATTTTATAATTATGCATTCACCACATACCCTGAGAAGGCTCCATTAGGTGCCTCCAGACGCACAGAATGGCCAGGTGCTGGGTGGAATTTCAAATGCAGACCTTCTTTCTGACTGGTCCTCTCTGTATGTTCTTCTGCCACTCGCAATTCATAGCTGTTTTAAGACCAATCAATTTAAAGATCATTTCCTTACTCAAAGGTGTAGGTAAATAACCTTGGAAAAGCATTTCTGCTTTAGGAGCAGTCTAGGCTTCAAATATTAACCAGGTTGCTGGTTTCCCAAACATTTGCATACCAGAGAACTGAGAAAAATTAAAATACAGTCCATGTTAATTCTTAGGACTCTGGAAGCCCCCACACTATCACCACTGAATGTCTGTCTGCAGAATGCTAGTATTGTAAGGCTCAAAGCTGTCTATGGAAATATGAACTAGAAAAAAAATTGGCATCAATAGCTGGCATTTGTTGCAAAAGTTATTGGCAAATACAGCTGTCTCTTCTTTTAGCCAATGGTAATGTGATGTTTTTAATTCAATAAAGCATTTCAAGAAAGTCCAAACATAAAGTTATAAACATTGGATGGTAAATATTTATTAGAAAGGGGAAATAAACTTCATGCAATTAGCCCAATCAGTCTTTTTTATGATTACAAGTTTCTCCTGTCTGTCAGCAAAGTCACTGCAAAGGAAAGTTGCTATTTAACAACACTTTCAAGCTACTTAAGCTCAGATATTCTTCCAGGTGAAGCAGAGGGTGAGAAGGCCCAATGCAGGCACCGTCAGCTGAAAGGAAGAGTGTGTATTGCTGCTAGAGACGGAGCAAGAAAGGGTGCAGTTAGGGTACTGTCCTGACAGTGATCCCTGCCTCACAAAGTCCCACCGCTTTCTGACATGAGAGAGGTGTTCATCTGCCCCATCACCACCAGCCTGGTCCTGGAGGCTTTCGGTTGAAAGGTGCTGTGTAATGACCACCCACCCTTTCCCTACTGCTTCCCAGGAGTGCATTCCACCATCATGGGTCCCAAGCCCAGGCGTGGCTGCCACACAGTGGTGCTTGGAAGGGATGTACACTCTTCTTGTTAGTTGCCACGAGCGTATATGTGCCTGTATGTCATAGCATTCACAAGAACCCGAGGTGTGCATGTTATGCCATTGTTTAAGAATATTATTGAGCACAAAGCTGTCAGCCAATCATTTCAGGAAGACAGGATCTAGACTGGTCATAGGCATTGGAAGGTCTTAGACAATTTTTTCTACCTAATATTCCCTCCTTTCTCTTTTCTCATTAATTGCCTTTTGGTACAGCGTGGAGATGCTTTCTGTGTCACACAGTGCCTAAGAAGGGCTCCCCAGTCAGGCTGCCCAGGGCCCCATTCTGCCTCTTCTTGAACAGGTTGCCTAGTCTCACTATGTCTCAGTCTTCTCATCTGCAAAATGGGAATATAAACTCTACTTATCCATCATTGTGAAGTCATGAGAGTTAGTAGTAAGTGAATTAAAGCACTTAGCATGTAGCACACACTCAGTAAATGTTAGGTAGCGTCCATTCTCTGCCTCCTTGTCGCCTGGAGCCAGAGGGATGGGAGGAGACACTGTTTAGCTGAGATCACATGGGCCTGTCCCTTCCCATATCTTTCCCTGTGCTGTCCTCACCATCTCTCCTGGTACTCTGGGAGCCGGGAACCCCCAGGGATTGCTTTCCAGTGTCCAGTACCTCTCCCGGGCAAAATCCCAGTCTCCAGGCTTCTCTCCTTTCTCACGTCCTGCAGAGATTCACATGGGCATCTTACGGCTAGAGAGATGCTTGGAGTGTCAAAATTCCACCTTGGGACAACAAAGTTTGTCTGATGCTAGTTGTTTTTAAACCTGGTGGATTGCTAGAGTCCTCCAGAGACTGTTAGAAGTTTTTGTGTCTTACTCCAGATTTTCTGTCTTAAAAGTCTTCAGGAAGATGGGTTTCAGGTATCTGTCTTTCTGTACAACATCCCCGGAGATTCTTCCATTCAGCTTAGTTAGGAAACTGCTCATCTAAATGAGGTCTGTCCCTTTAATGCCGGTGGACCTGGCCAGAACGGGTGGCTGGCCGGGTCCCGGAGCCTGGCCCTGCCCCTCTCAGACAGGGCTGCACGGTAGTGCGTGGACTTGGATGCCAGGCTGAAAGCTGTCTTGCCTGTCTCAGTCTCCGCTTCCTGCCCGGCATCTGCAGCCTCTCAGAGCCGTTGGACTTTGGCAGCAGATGGTCCGAATTTTCCAGAAGTGTTTGAAAGTTTACAGTAGACTGCCTTTTCAGAGAGCCCTCCACACCATGCCAGTTGTGAGTTTTCTTTCTTGTCCCCGCTGCCAGCTGAAGTCCTGAGCCCCACCCTCGCCCGGCAGCCCCCAACCCCAGCCAGGTGACGGTCTCTGTAGCCCTCAGGAACATGGAAGGAGTGGCCCTCTCAGGACTCAGGAAGCCTTCCAGGAGTGGGGCTGGCATGCTGGCCCGGGGAAGACTTCACACTGCAGTAGTGTGTGTGGAAAATTTGGATTAGTCACTTTTTCATCCAGCTCTTAGCATTTATTTTCTCTCTCTTGGCTTGTGTTATCAGCAGCATATTTTTGATAGACTTTATATAACCATCTCATTCAGTATCATTTTGAGTGAGAGCTGCCCTCCAAACCCTCAGCAGATGCCCAGAGAGGATGAGGCAAGAGAACAGCAGCATGACCTTCGCAGTCCTTGACGGGGACACCACCAGTTGAAGAAAAGTGGCGAAGGCTTGCGTACATGAGCAGTGGTGCCATCTGAGCAGCTCAGACCTTCCCGCCTTTTACAGTGCTCCAGGGATGCGTGCTTGGTGCTGCCTCATCATGCAGCCCCTTGAGGAACTTTGCAGCAAAACATGCTGGGGATGACTCTTGCCAAACCGTAAGCGTGGCCAGTGAGGTGACAAATGCTAGAACCAGAGAGCTGTTTCATTTTCCTTGCCACGTGCATGGACTGTGACTTTCCGCCGCAACTCAAGCACTGCCGCTGGGGGCGGGAGTGGGAGAGGAGGTCTTGGTACGCCCACCCCTGATGTGGCCTGGGCAGCTGCCCTTTGTGTGTTTCCACCCTGTTGTGGTGCACCGCGTTTCGCTGAAGCCCAGGGGTGTGCTGCCCAGCGGTGTTTCCAGGGAGAACTCTGCAGGCGGAGGGAGCGGCATGTCGCCGAGCACAGAGCGCCCCATCTCACTGCAGATGAGAGGATGGACACTCACACCGAGAATGCATGATTGCAGGGGAAGCGGGAAGAGGAGATTGGGGACTGATGGAGAGGTAGTGTGACCAGTGGGAAGGAGCCTGTGTTCTCGGTTAGGACAGGTCCACCCATTTCCTCATCTGTAAAATGGGAATAGGAAGTGTATGTCTCACAAGGTTGATGTGGGTAGGAAAGAGACAACCCTGATAAAGCACTTCTATGATGTCTGGACTTGGTGACTGCTTAGTTTGCCAGGCATTGGTTTACTGATGAAAGTATTAATCCCATTCATACATTCCACACGTCTTTACTGGGTGTGTGTGTGTGTGTGTGTGTGTGTGTCTTGGAGTTGGTCAGGACTAGTGTAGAGTTGCCCCATCCTTTTTAAAAAATTGTGTTATTTTTTAACTTTTTGTTGTAAGACAATTGTAACTCTTAAAACTTACAAAAAATAGTATATGCCTTTCACCCAACTTCCTGTTATGTTAACATCTTACACAGCTAGGCACAGTGGCTCATGCCTGTAATCCCAGCACTTTGGGTGGCCAAGGCAGACGGATCACCAGAAGTTAGGGGTTCGAGACCAGCCTGGCCAACATGGTGAAACCCTATTTCTGCCAAAAATACAAAAATTAGCCAGTCATGGTGGCGCATGCCTGTAGTCCCAGCTACTTGGGAGGCTGAGGCAGGAGAATCGCTTGAACCCAGGAGGCAGAGGTTGCAGTAAGCTGAGATTGCACCACTGCACTCCAGCCTGGGTGACAGAGTGAGGCTCCATCTCAAAAAATAAAAAACAAAAGTAAAAAAAGTCTTACATGCCCATAGAACCATTATGAAAACCAGGAAATTAACCTTGGTACAATACTATTAAGTAAAATACATTTAGATTTCACCAGTTTTTCCGTCAATGTCCTTTCTGTATACCAGGATCCTGTTTCACGTTTAGTTGTCGTGTCTCTGCTCTCCTCCAATCTATAACAGTTCTTCATCCTTTCCTTTTCTTTCTTGACACTTTTGAAGTGTACCAGTCTATTAGTTTGCCTTTGGGTTTGTCTGATGTGTTCTCATGACTAGATTGAGGTTCCGCATTATTGGGAAAGGTACCACAGAGGTGATGTGGTCATTATGTTCGTTACTGGTGATGCTAGCCTCGGTCACCTAGCTAAGCTGTTACCTGGCAGGATACTCCACCATAACTTACTGTTTTTCCTGTTGTCACTCTGTTGAGTTTTTCTGTAGCAGTTTCCCAACCTCAGCGCTACTGGTGTCTTAGGCTGAATAATTCTTTGTTGTAGGGCACTGTCTTGTGCGATACGAGATCTTTAGCAGTATCCTTGGCCTCTGCGCCCTATAGTTCGGGGGCACTCCCCCTGGTTGTGACAACCGAAAAATGCCTTCGGACATTGCCAAACATCCTCTGGGTCTTTTATGTCAATGAGTCTATATACACTTTTAGTCTTTCCCGAGCGATGGCTTTGCTCGCTTACACATTCTTAGAAAATCATTTCATCTCAGGCTTATATACATAGAACTGAGCTGAGTGGTCCCTGATAATTTTTTTAAATTTCTCTACATTTTGGATATTTTCTCCTTTCTTTTCTTCTTTGTTGTACTTTTCTCCCCTTTTTCTTGTTTAACAAAAGGTTTATCTGTTTTCCCCCCCAAAGAGCCAACCCTTACATTTTTCGTTGGTTTTTCTGTTTCACCCTTTTTAATGCCCAGTCTTTGAAATTTGACAAATGCACAGTTATATAACCAATCAATCTGCAAAACAGGTCCATCGCCCAAAATACCCCCATGCTCCCTCAAGCTACTCTCTTCCCCTATTACCAGGAAATCACTGATATTTTTTTGTCCTTCTTGTTTTTTAAAATGTATATTAAAGCACTTTAAATATTTTTAAAAGGCAAGTTAGTAGTTTCAGCCCATGTTGAAGAGGAGGGGGTCACACAAGTGTGTGATATTAAGAGACAGAGATCATTGCAGCCATAGTAGGACACTGCCTCCTGCCGCTAAATGGAGAATGTCTGTATTCTACATGGCATGTGTTCTGTTCCAGCTGTTTTCTTCTCAAATATTGTCTCTGCCCCACTCTTTCTATTCTCTCTTTCTGGATCTGATTAGACACATACATCAGTATTTCTCACTTGGTTCTTTGGATCTCTTAACCCATCTTTTGTATTCCCCACTGCCTTTTCTCTGCAGGCCGCATTCTGGACAATTTCTTCAGATCTGTTTTCTAGTCACAAATTCTCATTCAGAGCTGTCAAAATCCATTTATTTTCTTCAACAATTATATATTTCATTTTTAAATGTTATTTCTAGTTTCTTATATTCAACAGTGTTAATATCTTGCTGCTAGCTTGTTTATATAATCTCATCTTCTATTTCTTTATAGATAGTTACTATAAATCCTGTATCTGACAATTTTATTACCTAAACACCTTGGCAGTTTACTGACCATCACTCACATTACCATGTTTGACTGTGGGTTTATACTTTATTGGACATAACCATGGAATTCTGAGATCCTAAATTGCTCTCTTTAGGAGAACTTAAATTTGTTTCAACCAGAGCCCCTTTTTCTGAAAAGGGGCTGCTTCTAGCCTTTTCAGAACTGGTAAACACCCTTCCAGATTCCCTGGTTTAACCTGGGTGTCTCAGATGGAGCTCCTGACCTTGTTCCATCTGAGACAGGCCAGCCCCAGATGACTTCTCCCAACTGCAGTGCCGACTGAGATATAAGAACTTTCAAAGGTAAAATGTTAACCACAAAGAAAAAAATAGCACAGTTGGGTGGTAAAAGGAATGAAAGGACGGGCGTTGGTGTTGGCAGTGAAAGGGTTGGCGTTGGTGTTGGCAGTGAAAGGGTGGGTATTGGTGTTGGCAACCAACGCCTGCCCTTAGGGGAACCCACCCTCGCATATGCTCATCACAGATTGGTATACAGTGGTGTGTATGTATAAAGACAGCTGGGTATGGGTTTTGTATTTGCGTCCTCAGATATTTCCTTTACTTGGGGGTGAGCTCGGCAATAAGAACTATCCTTTCTTATGGTACCCAGCTGTTGCGTACTGGAAGAGCAGCCCTGTCTGCCACAAAGTCTGCTCTTCGCTGAAAGCAGAAGCTTCATCCATCAGTCACCCTTCTCTTTAGGGTACCTGCTGCCTGAGCATGATGAATGCATCTCCACCTCCAAGACCCACCCTTTCATTCCTTCCACCACCCAATTCTGTTATTTTTCTTTGTGCTTAACATTTTACCTTTGGAAGTTCCTCTATCTCAGTTTTCACATTTTATCTGTTATATTGTGCTCTTTCCCCAGCTAGAAAAGATAAAGATATTGATGTACCTATAGACAGCCTCCCGCAGCTCCCACCCCAGTGCACTTTCTTCCCAGCCGGTTCTTCTCTCTGCCATTTCTGCGTTGTCCGGGTTTCCGTCCCATGCATTCTGTTCTCTAACTCCCATTCCTACGTTGGTTTCAATCAATACTTTGATCAGTGCTCACTGCCGGCCCATTTTCTGTGGGTTCTTCAGTCATTTCTTAGTTGGCCAAAGGTCGTCCTCTGGTATCTTCTCCAGAAAAGGATTTAACTACTTGTAAGTTCAAAAATCTTTTTCCATTGCCTAAGTACTTGAGCAAGCGTTTAGTTGATATAAATTTCCTGGACCACATGTTCTGCCTTTCCTTGTGTCTGTATCAGCATCACTCACTCCAGTGCCTGTTGAGAGAGGCTGCTGCAAAGACATCTGCACAGCCCGAGCTCTTTTCCCATTATCTGTGCTGGCTACCCAAAGAGTGTTCTGGTTTATCTTTGAAACCCGGTAACTTTATCAGGACACACCTCTGGGCTCATTATTTTGCGCCATTTTTTCTTGGGGCTTTGCTTTTCAATCTGAGAATAAGACCTTCCATCATTTCAGTTGAGGGTCTTGAATTTATATTCAAATGCCTTTTCTTTTAGATCACTTTAGTTCTCTTCTTTATGAGTCTTGTGCTTCTAACCCAGCTCAGACTCTGACCTTCACAAACATTGACCTCCTCATTGGAAAAATGGAAAAAATAGAGAAAGCCCCCTCCTGCCTACCTCCCAGGGCTGCCATGAGGCTCAGGATGACAGGAACCAGAGCACTTTGTCATTTGCAATGCATGACATGAATGCAGGCTGTTGATCTAGAAGGCATCAAGGTGATGACAAGCATTCGTGTAGTCACCGCATCTGTTCAGTAGTGAAAATGTATCACAAGAATGGTGACCACTTGGCTTGGGCGCAGAGAGCAGTGCTGGTGGCCAAGCTTGAATGAGAGGCTGCAGTGCTAACTTCTCCTTTGCTGTCATTCCCGTTTTCTTTTATCTTAAGCTGATGACAAAGGTAGCCACTATCCTGACTCCCAACACTATAGGTTTATATTTCTTGTTGTTGAACTGTATGTAAATGAAATCATGCAGTATTCCATTGCTCTAATATACCATCGTTCATCTGTTCTGCTCTTGACGGACATTTGGGTTGTTTCCAACGTGGAACTAATGCAAATGGTATTTCATGAACTTTCTTGACAATGTCTTTGGTGAACACATACACATTTTTTTCGTTACATACTTAGGATTCGAATTGCTGGGTATTAGAATGTGTGTGTCTTCAGCTTTAGCACATACTGCCAAAGTTTTCCGAAGCCACTGAACCAAGTTAAAATCTCATTCTCAGCATCCAAGAGGACCCACTGTGCCCCATTGTTGGCAATGAGCAGTGCTCTCTGTCTTCTTCATTCTGCCCATTCTGGCTGCTGTGTCAAGGTATTTAATGGTGGTTGTAATTTGCCTTCCCTGATGACTAAAGAAGCTAAGCACCTTTTCATATGTTGACTAGCCATTTAAACATTCTCTTTTATGAAGTGTCTGTTCAAGACTTTTGCCCATTTTTCTACTGGGTCTTTTTCTTAATTGATCTAGAGGAGTTTTTTGTTGTTTTAAATCATGTTTTGGATACAAACGCTTTGTTGGTTATACACATTACAAATCTCTTATGTATTGCAAATATATTCTTGTGTTTTTACAGTTGCGTTTTGGTAAACAGAAGTTGTTAATTTTGGCCAGGCACAGTGACTCATGCCTGTAATCCCAGCACTTTGGGAGACTGAGACAGGCAGATCACGAGGTCAGGAGATCGAGACCATCCTGGCTAACACGGTGAAACCCCGTCTCTACTAAAAATACAAAAAATTAGCCAGGTGTGGTGGCGGGCACCTGTGGTCCCAGCTACTCGGACGGCTGAGGCAGGAGAATGGCGTGAACCCGGGAGGTGGAGCTTGCAGTGAGCCGAGATCATACTATTGCACTCCAGCCTGGGAGACAGAGCGAGACTCCGTCTCAAAAAAAAAAAAAAAAAAAAAAGTTGTTAATTTTAATATGGTATAATTCATTAGTTTTCTTCCTTTATGGTTAGTCCTTTTTGTGTTCCATTTAAGAAATCTTTGTCTAACCTCATTCTTTTTTTCTTTGAAGATTAGAAAAGTTTCATGAGAAAGCCCTGTCTATAAAACCCATAACAAACAGTTGACACTACCTTCTTCCACTTTCTCCTGATGGAGCAGTCATTTCTCCTAATCCCAAGCGCTCCTGTCCCATAAATTCTCCCCCTGGGTCAGCCTTGTCTTGTGAGCACATGTCCACACACGGACGCCACACTCTCAAAGAGCTCGCAGGTCAGAGTGCATGGAATCAAACGTTTGATGAGGTGCAGTTGGTCTTTATAGGACCAGCTGTGCTGCACTGGGGCTCTCATCTTTTTACCATTCCTTTGAGGGGTGAGCACTCATGGGAACATGCAGGCTTTTCTGAACCCCATGCGCAGTATTCCACTTGAGCCATCCACTTCCTAAAAGGCACAGATCAGCTCCGACAGACGTGAAAAATGAGAAGGAGCTGTGGGCTTTTCTTAGCTCTCTTTAAAAGCTCCCTCCAGCTCTGCTTTCCTTCCCTTTCTCTTATTTTTATCCCTTCAACTTCTAAAACTTGTTTGATTTTAGACAGCACAGTTGTGTGTCTATTCTATGCAGATGTTTGAGATTACTTGGAGAGCAGACCTCTAAACTGAGCACCACACCCTTTGCAAACCACACGGTGACCACCCTGCACCAGCTGCAGGAGCCCCTTGACCTCCATCCTGCTCAGTGTGAAGCAGCAGGACCCTGGCCACAGCCTGGAGGGTGAGGTCTTCCTGCTTCAACTTGGGCTGTTTAGCCATGATTGGGTTTGTCGTCCTGGAATCACTGCATCTTCACAAGATCTTTAAGTACATCTGTTCTCAATTTTCAGACTGTGAGGCCGGGATTTGGGTGCAAGTAGTTTATCTGGGAAGTGATCCCAGGAAGCACTGTGAGGGGGTGAGGGAGAGAGCAATCAAGAAGGGTGCAATCATGAGTAAGTGACTGCTGTCGGCAGCGGGGCCATCCCCCCAGGACCCTCTGAGAGGCGTGTAGAACTTGCCTCGGTATCATCTCCCTATCCCCCAGGCGGGTGGGGAGTTACCCAGCTCCTGTCTCCCAAGGTTGAGGTCACTGTCTGCATGTGGTTCCTTCAAGGGAGGACACTGGCTGTGTCTGCTTTCATGATTTTGATAAATTGTCTCCTTCTGAGCACTTTGTCAACGCCCAGATTTCCTAATGATACAATTGGGAGTCTGTGTGTTTAAATGCCAATTCCTGTTTTGGTGGAATTATTTTAATTGTATATTTGTAGATGTTCTGGAAGTTCTGTGGTGAAATACTATAAAAAATTGTGCACAGCTCAGCTAAGCTAGAAACAGGTGACTGCAGGGAGAACAGAAGGTTGCCCCCGTAACCCTGTTGGGGTACCAGCCCTTCATGGGCTGTCATTTCTTGGCCTCACAATGGTTGCCTACCCATCTGGCCTTGACTTCAGAGCTGCCTCTTCCAGCAAGCCCTCCCTGATGAGGTTTAGTTAGATCTTTTTGCTGTGTGCCCTAGACAGCCCCTGGGTATCTGCCTCACCCCTCACTGCTGTAAATGGAAGATATCTGTTTGCTCATCACTCCTGGGAGGCAGGGGCTGCTGCTCCTGGCCGGGGCTGTGCCTCTGATATCTCCCAGGCCCTTGGTGGTTGTTGGAGCTGTTGAACTCAACTCCGTGAGACAAGCCCTCCTAGGAGTAAGTGCACAGAATTTTGTCGTGCTAAATGAGCCAGTTCAAGTGATGCACTGATATTTTGGACATACAGACTTATGACCCTCTGGCTTCCCCACACGTTTCGAATCCCGAATTTGAAACAGTGGTGGGGCCACACCTCTGACCCCAGCTGTGACCTGTGGGTGTGGGTGTTCTCCACAATTATGGTTCCTTTCCTTGTCCTGCAGCATCTGATGTGCGCTGGACTGTGGTGCCTGGTAGAAGGAGACACGTCCTGCAAGACCAAGCTGGACCCTCCCCTGGATGGCACCGAGTGTGGGGCAGACAAGGTAACCTCGGTAACCTCTGGCTTCCCACTGCCCCCAGCAGGCAGCTCCACATCTCGCAGGCAACTGGCATCTCTTCTGAAACACAATCTGTTCTCTACTTAGGAGCCCCTGAAACATCCCTCAGGCACCACAGAAATGCCCATGGATCCCACTCCGGGCACAGAGTGGTGCCTACATCACCTCATTCCTTTTTCTTATAAGATACAGGCATCATTTACTTAATATTTTTGTTAGATTAACTCCTTTCATCATGTGAGGAAATTTACCTAAAAGGAACACTTTCACCAGTATATTTTAAATGGAAAAACAACATCACCTGCCATACACAGTAGGCGCTCGTAAAAATAATTCAGTGAGAACAGTATTATCCAATTCTAGCTAAATGTTGAGAGAATGAGCCTGTTCCTCATGTGCAGGAGAGATGGGGAGGTGTTAGAGAGAAGGAGTGTTCAGGACCTGCAGCCGCAGGACCTGTCTCCAGTCTTCTTGCAAGAATTGAAAGAGTTGAAAAGGAAGTCAAGTTTTGCTCTGATGCCGTGATTGGGAACCACAAAAATCACATCTAGCACCTCAGGGTATGTGCTCTGCACTTCGAGAAATTGTTTTATAGGGCTGGCCTTGAGTTATCCTCAGAAAGAACCAAGGTTCCCTCATGTGGAGCTGGCTGTGTCATTGCCAAGCAGCAAACCCAACTCTCAAGTTCAAAACCTCAACGGGGACATGCCGCCTCCCGGCAAGAAACGCACTCACGTCAAAGTTTGCAGAAGCGCAGGTCTCTTCGTGAGCCATGTGGATTAATCCTTTCCCTGGGATTGAGAAAATCCCAGTGGGGCACATCCATCTGAAAGTTGAGGGCAAAATCCAAACCCTACAGGGATGTGAGTGTCAGTTTGAGTAAGTTAGGCATGTCACTAAAATTAGCAAACATGCAAACCCTGAAATAGACTGTACTTTTATGTAAATTTAGCAAATGGGTTGTTGGCAGCATGGCATTTTGGGGCCTGGCGGGCTGGAGTGAGCAGCTTTGCTGAGTGCCTGGGCCCCGGCCCTCCCCGCTGTGTTTCAGTGGTGCCGCGCGGGGGAGTGCGTGAGCAAGACGCCCATCCCGGAGCATGTGGATGGAGACTGGAGCCCGTGGGGCGCCTGGAGCATGTGCAGCCGAACATGTGGGACGGGAGCCCGCTTCCGGCAGAGGAAATGTGACAACCCCCCGTAAGTCCCCTGACCGGCCATACCCCAACGTGCCACGATTGGAGTTTCCCACCAGCAGCTCTCGCTGCCTCACACAAAGCAGGGTCTGTCTCCCGCTGAGCATTAGAAGATAAAGAAAATGAAACCGAGCCAAGGTCCAGGGTGCAGGGGCCTCGTGTGTGTCAAATGACATCTCAGCTTAAATTGCTCTTTCTGTGAACATGGCTACAGTGGAGTCTGGGATGAGCTGACTTCCTCATTCCTTCCCTGGGCCCCAGTGGAAAGGTTTTCGGAGACGGCTGTATTACAGTTCCTCCAGCCTGCCCGTGGTTTACCAAGGCTGGGGTCATTCCACATTGGCTGGCTGCTGATGTGGGAGCAGCCTGGTGGGTCATGAGTCACAGAGTATCTGGGTTCAGCTGTCTTCCTCATCCTAATATTTTTCATGGGTCCTCCTATAACTATTAGGAAAAAAGTGTTTTAGTTTTTTTTTCTTTGGCTTCTTTTTATTGACTCTAATGACACCATAACCTTACCTGTTCACCTTTGTACATTTGTTCCACGAAACTCAGGGATCGATTTTGGGCTCAATGATGATAATTCCATCACCACAGATTTTTCCCTTGTCTTCTTGAAGTTTCCCATTTCTTTCTTTTTTTTTTTCATACTTTAAGTTCTGGGGTACACATGCAGAATGTGCAGGTTTGTTCCATAGGTATACGCATGCCATGGTGGTTTGCTGCACCCATCAACCCATCACCTATATTAGGTAATTCTCCTAATGTTATCCCTTCCCTTGCCCCTCAACCCCCCGACAGGCCCCAGTGTGTGATGTTCCCCTCCCTGTGTCCACGTGTTCTCGTTGTTCAGCGCCCACTTACGAGTGAGAACATGTGGTGTTTGGTTTTCTGTTCTTGTGTTAGTTTGCTGAGAATGATGGTTTCCAGCTTCATCCATGTCCCTGCAAAGGACATGAACCTGTCCTTTTTTATGGCTGCATAGTACTCCATGCTGTATATGTGCCACATTTTCTTTATCCAGTCTATCATTGATGGGCATTTGGGTTGGTCCCAAGTCTTTGCTGTTGTGAATAGTGCCACAATAAGCATACGTGTGCGTGTGTCTTTACGGTAGAATGATTTGTAATCCTTGGGTATATACCCAGCCATGGGATCGCTGGGTCAAATGAAGCTTCCCATTTCTTACCATTTCTTTTAATGATCTGTTTTATGCCTTGTGAGTCAGCAGTTGCAGCACATCAATTTTGAAAACAAGTTCTAAATAATGACTATAAAGAAATCCCCACAATTAAGTCCTGTTGATGGATAATTAGCAAATGCTTTTTAAACATTTAAACATTTAACTTTTAAACTTTTAAACATGTAAACATTTTAGCAAATGTTTAAAAATTCTGATGCCCAGATCATACCCCAGACTGATCAGATCACAGAGCACTAAGGGTGGGACCCAGGAATTGGATATTTTATCTTCCCAGGTGACTCCAACAGCAGCCAATGTTGGAACCTCTGGATTAAAGGAAGGATTATGCTCCTAGTTTAGTCGGTGACAGGAACACCATTTTCCCAGCAATATTATAAGAATTGGCATTACGTATTAATTATGTCTTATTAAAACATTTCCCTCTAGCACCCAGCAGAGTGCCGGGCACATAGTAGGTGTTTAGTCTGTTAGGAATGACTTTTTTTTTTTTTCTTTTTGAGATGGAGCCTCACTCTGTCACCCAGGCTGGAATGCAATGGTGCAGTCTTGGCTCACTGCAACCTCTGCCTCCCTGGTTCAAGTGATTCTCCTGCCTCAGCCTCCCAAGTAGCTGGGATTACAGAAGTATGCCACAACTCCCAGCTACTTTTTGTATTTTTAGTAGGGAAGATGGGGTTTTGCCATGTTGCCAGGCTGGTCTCGAACTCCTGACCTCACGTGATCCGCTCCTTCTGCCTCCCAAAATGCTGGGATTACAGGCGTGAGCCACTATGCCCAACCCAGGAATGACTTCTTAATTAAGGGCATAGATGGGTAGATGATTAGAAACCCTGTTTAGCTAAATGGTGGGAAATTAATACGTGGTTGCAGCTTTTGCATTACTCTATGTTGAAGTTAATAGTTTGGATTCTGGCCCCATGAAGAGAGGGTTGGGTTTGGAGTCATGGCATTGGGCCTGACCTTGTTGGTTAATGGTCACGTGACCTCAAGACTCTTCTGTTCCCTGGCCTTAGTTCTGCCCACTAGAGGGAGCTGACACGGTAGAGTGGGAAGAGCCAGGCTTCAAAGCTAGGACAGACAAATCTTCAAATCTTCAAATCCCAGCATGAGGACTTTTTTTTTTTTTTTTTGAGATGGAGTTTCGCTCTTGTTGCCCAGGCTGGAGTGCAATGGCACGATCTCAGCTCATCACAGCCTCCACCTCCTGGGTTCAAGTGATTCTCCTGCCTTAGCCTTCCGAGTAGCTGGGATTACAGCCATGCGCCACCACACTCGGCTAATTTTGTAATTTTAGTAGAGACGGGGTTTCTCCATGTTGGTCGGGCTGGTCTCGAACTCCTGACCTCAGGTGATCTGCCCGCCTTGTCCTCCCAAAGTGCTGGGATTACAGGTGTAAGCCACTGTGCCTGGCTGCCAGCATGACTTCTTGTAGCGCTGACGGCTGTTACTTGTCTCTTCATCCAAAACTTGGAAGAATTCATGGGAATGCTCAGAAAGTCCTTGGCGTGTATTTAATAAGCAGCCCCTCTTGTTATTAGCACTCATGGAAGAACGGGGATGGTACCAGTTGCCTTTCCCTGCCTAAGGCTTTGTTAAGTGCAGAGTGAAATTGGCAGGGGTTGTGGTTGTCATGGGTGCTCCACGTTTGTGATTGGAGTTTGTGGGTCCTAGTGGAAGACTGGTCTTCTTAGCACGTTATGTGTCTTATCTCTTAACAGGTGGCACCCAGTAAACATCATAGCAGGAGGATATCAGAACCTCTGAATGCCTGAAGTAGCCAGTGTCCTGAGACTGTCAACATTTAAATTGTCTCTAGGCGAGGGCAACACTTGCAAGAATAAGCAGTTATCAATGCTATGCAAATGCCGTAGGTGCCTCTTTGAAGGGAACTGGTGTTGTCCGCCTTCTTGGGATGACATGAGCTAGGGCTTCCCCAGCATTGGTAGCCCGAAGACAAGGCTTTCCAGAGCTTTTTGCCTTCATGTCTTGGCGGGACCCCTGTCACCATCTGAACTGCTTCCTGCCCTGCCCACCCGTGGTTGCTGTGGGCTACCGCAGGGGCATTTTCTCTGGGAGGATCCTAAACACCAGCCATTCAGACAGCTGCGTTGGTATACTCTCGCTGGCCTGCCCTGCCATGAGCTTTCTAGTACTGGGATTCTCACCCCATTCCTCCAGGCCCCGTGGCCCCGGGAGAGGGGCTGTTCTGTAAATCACAAAGTTGTAAAAATCTTTCACTCTTCTTCTTCATCAGGTCCTCCCTCTGCCTCGCCCTCATAGTCATGGCTGTTCTCTCCCTTGCTTTTTCCTGTATGTTATCATTGAGGAATGGGAGAATTTGCAGGGCCTCGGTGCACAGACAGCTGAGGGTTTGTGGATCTCAGCACATAGGATTGTTGCAGTCATCGATGTACCTTCACCTCCAGTCTCTGTTGTCCAGCAGCGTCATCCTGTGGGGCAGGGCGATGGCAGAAGGAACAGAAAGAGCCTGCAGCATTCTCACTCCTCCCAGCCGCACGCCCTTTCCTGGTGAAGCTTTTCCAACGTGAAGCCTTCAGTAAACCTTGCCAGGGCCTGAACTCTGCTAGGTGTGGGCCTGCAGTGAGAAGCAAAGACAGATCAAATCCCTGCCTACCCACAAGGGTTGCAGTCCCACCAACTCCTCTTGGTTCTCTCCCAGACACTTCAAACAGGACCCTTTCTAAACTGGGACCTCTACTCCTAGCTCCCCTCTCCCCTCTCAGTAAATAGCACCACCATCCTTGCATTGCTTGAGTCCAAAGCCCCTGAGTCCATGCAGCTTCCTCTTACATCCTTTCTGCCTCCTCCGCGTCTGGTCATGAGCAGGGTGGTGAATGCAGCAGACCTGCACCATGCGCCGGGTTCCCTTAGGCATTTATGTAGGAAGTTATTGAATGCAGCCCTGTGGGAGAGGTATTATTTTTATCTTCATTGTACAGAAAAACCGTATCGGGGGCCGAGCCCAGTGGCTGATGCCTGTAATCCCAGCACTTTGGGAAACTGAGGCGGGTGGATCACCTGAGGTCAGGAGTTCAAGACCAGCCTGGCCATCATGGTGAAACCCTGTCTCTACTACAAGTATGAAAATTAGCCAGGTGCAGTGGCGTGTGCCTGTAATCCCAGCTACACGGGAGGCTGAGGCAGGAGAATCGCTTGAACCCGGGAGGTGGAGTTTGCAGTGAGCTGCGATCACACCACTGTACTCCAGCCTGGGTGACAGAGTGAGACTCCATCCCAAAAAAAAAAAAAAAAAAACAAGAAAAATACAAACAAAAAAAAATAGAATCATATTGAAGTTTGGTAACTTGCCCAAGGTCACACAACGAGGCAGTGGCAGCCCAGGTTTGGAGCCCAGTTCTAGAAACCGGAAGTCCAAAATCAAGGTGTCAGCATAGCTGCTTCCTTCTTGAAACTCCAAGGGTGAATCCATTTCGTGGCTCCTGGCAACCCTTGGCCTTCCCTGGCTTGGAGGCGCATCACCTCCATCTCTGCCTCTGACTTCACGTGGTCTCTTCTCTGTGTGTCCCTCTCACCTTTTCTTCCCTTAGAAGAACACTTGTCATTGGATTTAGGGCCCACCCAAATCCAGGACGGTCTCATCTCCAGATCCTTAGCTTAATTACTAAGTCTGCCAAGACGCTTTTGCCAAATAAGGTCTCATTTGCAGGTTCCAAGTGGACCTATCTTTTGAGGCCGAGGGGACCCCCCGTTCAGCCCCCTGCAGCCTCGAAGCCTCCTCTGTGCTCTCAGCCACAGCATTCCAACCCCAGGACCCTCCTCAGTGCCATCTTCCCCTTCCTGAACTTGCCTTTTCCCATCTTTGGGTTTTAATGTAAATGTCTTCTCAAGAGGTCTCTGTCCCTGACAGCCTGCTTAAAATGGGGTGCTGCTTAACTCTCCCTCGGCACCTCTTCCTTACGTTACAGGTGTTGCGACAGCTGTTACTGTTGTTATGTATTTGCTCACTTGTTTTGACTGTGTCCTCCCCACTGGCCTTTGAGCTGAGCTGTGTGCGGGCCCAGGACAGGCCGCACCTGTTTGGACACATGCTGCCTTCTGTGCCTACAGCAGAGCGGCCACTCCATAAAATGTGCTGACTGCCTTCCAGCCTGGACGTGCACTTGCTCCAGAAAACCAATCTCTCTGCAATACCAGTGCCTCCAAAACACATCCCTAATATCATTTTTCCACTGAAATACAAAGGTGATCATCAACGATTAGGCCAAAAGTGGCAGACCACCAGCTAGGCCTCATGCCCTTGTATCATCTCCCCTCGCTGAGACCCAGATGCTATAAATGGCCACATGAGGCCCATCTGTCACCTGTTGTGCCTGCTCTTCTCCAGCAAGGTGGCAGCTCACAGCCTGGGGTGCTTGGCATCACCTTGAGAGCAAGCTTCAACACAGAACCCAGCCTTGTTTTTCCCCAGTAAGAGAAGGGATACGTTTTTGCTCCTATACTATTTGCACCGTGGTAGTCTGTTCGATCTTTCGCAGTGGCAGGGTAGCTCTGTTTTCTGTTGTGAATGAAAACAACATGCTCCTTTTTCCCATGTGGTTTTCTATGGGGTTTCTCGCCTCCACGGATCCAGCCCGGGTGAATGGGAAGAGGCGGGACAGGCCTTGGGTGGGTGGGTTACCAGCCGTCTCGGGGGCTTCCCAAAGAGATGCAGGACGTGGGCGTGTTTTATGAAGTCCAGGCTGCAGCCTCCAGCCTGCTTCTGCAAGATGCCCTGATGTGATGGTTACAAAGCGCAGCTGACCAGGGCCTCGGAGCCAAGCTCTGACGAAAACAACGTCCTCTCCCCGTCTCACTCCTTAAATCACCAGGCCTGCTGCCTAGAGATTTCACAAGGATGTCCCAAACTCACTGCTATGTAGGTCTCAGGCTTGGAACACTCCCACGACCCGCTTCTCACCCCCTTCACTTTATATTCCTGGCTCCGCTCCCTGTCTTCTGCAGCTGGTTTATTCACTGTCCAAAAATACTGGCAAGAGAGTCCCCCCACACACAATTATTGTTTTTAGTCTTGGTCTTCACAGCTCTTGGAATTTTTATCTTTTGCTAGCTGACGTGGAGGCCTTAGGGACCATCCGTGTTTCCAAATCAACTTCCTAGGCCCGTCCTTTCCTGCTATAATTTATGTTGCTGTTGGTGGGAGTTACGTCAAAAGACTGCAAGGTAGAAAATGCATCTCTAATTTACCTTCTGTTACCCCTCGACAGTTTGTGTGTGGGGAAGAGTGGGGAGGGAGGGGAGAGAAAGGCTCAGATGCACTTGTGTGAAAAGCCAGCTGTATCCCAGCAGATGCAGCATGGGCAGGTGAGTGGAGTGCAGAGCTGGGACACAGCAGGGTCACTACGAGGTGCAGCCCATGTGCACCAGAAAGGGAGAGGAAGGCAGCTATCCTGCTAAGACGGCGGGAGGACGGCTGGTGTAAGGGTATGTGCCTGTAATTGGTTTTTGCTTCCACAGTGAAACCCCATTTGTGTGCTTTCGATGTGCCAGCAATCTGGCATTCATATGGATAATTTTTAAAAATTTAAGTATTCTACACTGAAGCATAAGTTACATGTGTTACTTGGACACTTTTCAGAGGAGGCCTTAAAACTGGGATGTCTGCTGCCCTGAGGGTGCGTTAGCACCTGGGCAGCACTTCTGAAACCCTATGGCTTTGCCCTGCTTCCTTCTCAGAGCTCACAGAGCCAGGGCCCACCAGGGCAGGGACCAGAACTGCCAGCTTTCTACTGAGCGCCCTGTGTCTCTGGATGGTGAAGCTGGTCCGAACTGCTGTTGTGACTTTATCTTCTGGTCTGTCTTCATTTAATACCGCAAACCTGAAAATAAAAAGTGGCATCTTTCTCTTCCAGCCTATCTTGATTCTACTTGTCCATCCACTCTCACAGAAAGGGGCAGATGTTCTGCCACGTGATCCTGTTGACCTCAGCAAACCTTTGCTGCTTCTCTGCTCTGCGCTTGTGTCTATCAAGGCACTGAGGACTCCACTTCAGCAGGAGATGGTCCTTGTTCTGCAGGCGCTTGGGAAATTTGGGGGTAGAGCTCACCTTTCTCTCCACACTTTCAGTTTCTCACCAAAGCCTCTCTACTTTACTCTTTTGCTTATTTTTAAACAAACTTATGAAGGTAGAATATACAAGGAAACACAGCTCCGTGCACAGTATTGCTCATCACGGTCGAGCATGTGTGTTGGGGCGCACGTGCAGATATGTGTCAGTGCGGTAGGAGGGCAGTTGCTGGCCCCTGGGCGTGCGCATGTGTGACCACATAACAGCTGCCAGCTTTGCAGAATGGCTGTGCCATTTCCATTGCCGTGGCTGTGGTGGCTTTCTACTTGCCCATGTCCTCACTGACACCGGTGTTGTCAGTAATTCTCTCTGGTTTTGGCCGTTCTGATGCGTGTGTAGCAGTATCTGGCTGGGGAATTGGTACTTTCCTCATCAACAGTGAGCCATTTGGATATTCTTTTCTTGTGAAGTACCCATGCAAGCCGTTTGGTTTTGTATCTAAGCTTCTATTTTATTCATGTTTAGGAGTCCTAGAACAGGCCTGGCACAGTGGCTCATGCCTATAATCCCAGCACTTCGGGAGGCCAAGGCGGGTGGATCACCTGAGGCCAGGAGTTCATGACTAGGCTGGTCAACATGATGAGACCCCATCTCTATTAAAAATACAAAAAAATTAGCCGGGCATGGTGGCGCACACCTGTAATCTTAGCTACTCAGGAGGCTGACCCACAAGAATCACTTGAACCCAGGAGGCGGAGGTTGTAGTGAGCTGAGATCTTACCACTGCACTCCAGCCTGGACGACAGAGCAAGACTGTGTCCAAAAAAAAAAAAAAAAAAAGTCCTAGAACAGAAAAACTATTGATTGATAGTAAAAATTCAAATTAAAAGACCCATCACACCCCGATGACTGGTCAGTGAGTCAGGCTTTCCTTCAGGCCTCGTGGTGGCCGATGAGCAGCCCCTCCCAGAGGCAGAGGCGGGGCGTGTGTTCCTGCTGGGTCCTGCTGGGTCCAGGAGCTCTTGCACGCTACATTTCTTCTCTCCACCTCTTGCTCGTCAGCCAAGTGGTTATGTCGCCTGGTGGAGCGTTGATTTCCTCGCCCAAAGGGTGCAGTCAGGAGCACCTTCTGATTCTGTGTGTGGATTTCATGAAGTAATGGTTAGAAGGGCCAGCAAAATGGGGGCCCTCTGGGCGTGTCGGCTGTTTTATGATCACTGTTTATGTGACAGTGCCTCTTGCCTTGAAGTTTCTTCCCGGTCCTCAGGGATCGGTCCTCATTTCAGGATGAGATTGCAACTTGCTGGCTTTCCCCTGGAGGCCTCACGGGACCTCGGAGCCTTGCCATGGAGCCCAGCAGGCCTGCGCCTTCCTGCCCTCACAGGAGAGGCTGAGGGAAAGACCGGACCCGCCTTCAGCTCCTGGGAAGGGATAACTCTATCATGAATCTCTTACATTAACTGTTCTTTATTTTAGCCCTGTCAAGCTGGCTTTCTGTCATTTTAGTCTCCCTAGACGTGTTTTGTTTTTCTCCTTACCGCGTAGCTCAGAGCAACTTCCAGAGTGAGTGAGAGCCCTGCCCTCTGCTCCTGAGACTGTGTGAGGGTGGTCTCTCCAGTTGCTTCTGGGGATTTGGTCCCCTGCTTTACTCGCTGGCCCTGCACACTGTCTGCTGAAGCCCCCGTGTCCACACAATTCAGGCTTCATCCAGCCAGCCCAGTGTGGGGTCCTTGGGAAAGTTGGGGCCTCCTTTGAGTCCTTCCCCAGAACTTCTGTCAGGAAGCCATCTGTGGAAACTGCCAGCCACACCCTCCCCCACGAGGATTCTCCTTCTGTCTTCTCTGTGCCACAGATGGAGGGTGCCTCTTTCTGTTGTCTCAGGACCAAGGTACAGTTGACGCTTGAACAGCCTGGGTTTGAACTGTGCAGGTCCAGTTATACATGGGTTTTTTTTTCTGTCTCTGCTGCTCCCGAGACAGCAAGACCAACTCCTCCTCTTTCTCAGCCAACTCAGCGTGAAGATGATGAGAAGGAAGGCCTTTACGATGACCCACTTCCACTTAATGAGTAGGAAATATATTTTCTCTTCCTTATGATTTTCTTAATAACCTTTTCTTTAGCTGACTTTACTATAAGAATATAGTATAAAACACATATAACCTACAAAACGTTAATTATGTGATCAGTAATGCTTCCGGTTGATAATAGGCTATTAATAGTTAATTTTGGGGGTGTTAAAAGTTATATGTGGATTTTCTACTGCATGTGAGGGGTCAGCATTTCTAACCCCCACATTGTTCAGAGGTCAGCTGCACATGCAGGAGGCTCTTGCTGATGTTACTATAGAGGCCCCGTGTTATAGAGACAGTCATAAAAAATGAAGGAGTGCATGTGGGGTCCTGCCACATAGCAATTGGGGATTATTTAGGTAGAAAATTGTGTACCTGGTGGATTACTTCTCTCCTTTCTCATGTTGTTCAAAATAATGACTTAAAACGGAAGAAAATCAGTTCCTTTGGTCATATTTTTTAATCAGGGAAAGTTCAAGGAAATATTAGCTATAGCAGGTGGCTGGAGTAATGGTAACTTACTAAGAGGTAAAGAGAACTCTAAAGAATACAGGAAGAGCAGATGCAGGTAGCATCCTGTGTCTTTAGGTCTGAGGCAGAGCACCCAAGGAAGGAACAAATCTGTATGACAGTGACCCACACACAGCTACTGTGAAGGACAGACAGTAGCTGCTACCACAGTTTTGTCCAGGGGCGAAATTCCTTGGACCTTGTTAGAGAGGGTGCATCTGGGGCCCACTGAATGAGGGAGAGGCTTGTAGAGGTTCTGGACTGGTGGAACTCTCTGGGAAGCCACATGTAGGATGTCAGGGAAAGGTTCCAAGGGAAGAAACTGCATCTCCAACTGGGATAGGAATCTATCCAAAGAGTTGGTGTGCTTAGAAGCTTACCCACTGGAGTACGGGAGAATGCTGTACACAGGGAGGTGGAATGCATCACAGGCCACTAAAGAAGCATGCTGAGAGAAGCCACATACCAGGACCAGGGAGAAAAGCCTGTTCCTCCTCCATTCAGGTTACATCTAGTATCCTTTCATTTGAACTTGAAGGACTCCCTTTAGCATTTATTGTAATGCAGGTCCATTGGTAACAAACTTTCTCCATTTTTTGTTTATCTGGGAACGTGTTAATTTCCATCTTGATTTTTGAGGGACAGTTACATGGATATAGAGTTCTTGCTTGACGGTTCTGTTCTTAGGCACTTTAAGTATATAAGCACACTTCTTTCTGGCCTTCAAGGTTTCTGGTGAGAAATTGGCTAATAATCTTGTTGAAGATCCCTTGTATGGGATATGTCACTTCTGTCTTGGTGCTTTCAAGATTCTCTCTTTGTCTTTTGGCAGTTTAATTATAATGTGTCTTAGTATGGGTCCTTGTATCCTACTTGGAATTTCTCGAGCTTCTTGGATTTATAGAGTCATGTCTTTCTTTACATTTGGAAAGCTTCAGCCATTATTTCTTGAAATAATCTCTTACCCCTTTCTCACTTTTTTCTCCTGAGACTTGCTTAGTGCATACATTGATCAACTTGATGGTGTCCCACAGATGATCTCTGCTTACCTTTCTACATTTTTTTTTCTTTTTACTTCTCAGATTCAGCAATTTCAATTGTCCTATATTCAAGTTTGCTAATTCTTTCTTCTGCCTGCTAAAATCTTCTCTGAACTGGTGTATTTTTCATTTCAATTCTTATACTTTTCAATTCCAAAATTTATCTTTGTTTCCTTAACTTCCATATCTTTATTCTCATTTTGTTTATAGATGGTCTTCCTGTCTTTATCTGTGCCTTCATTTGGTTCCTGAGCATTTTTAAGACAGTCATTTTAAAGTATTTGTCTAGCAAGGCCAACATCTGGATTTCCTCAGGGACAGCCTCTGCCAATACATTCTGTTCTTTTGAATGAACCATACTTTTCTGTTTGTATGCCTTGTGATGTTTTCATGAAAAACTAGACATTCAAATCTTAGAATGCAGTAACTCTAGAAATAGATTCTACCCCTTCCCCAGGGTGTTTTGTTTTGTTTTGATTTGTTTTATGATTTAGTGGTATCTCTGGATCAGGAATCAACCTGAAGTGAAAGCTTAAGATCTTATCAGGTCTTTTTTGAACCTGTATCTTTTCCTAGCCATTCTTGGTGGCTTTCTAAGTTCTCCTAGATGAAGTTGCTTTTAAATGTCTTTGTGCTTAAATGTCTGGCTCCTAAAAGGATAAAGGGGGGAAATCCCCTGGAAGCCACTTCACCTGGTGGAGGTTACAGCAACGTCAGCCACCTTCTGCATCTGCACCGTAACAACTGAAAGTAGCAATCAACAGTCAGAACATAGAAACCAGATATTTGGAAGATAAGGTTCTTACTGCTCACCCTGACTCCAGAAAGTTGCAACAGGAGCACAGACATAGCTGCCTGCCTTGGGGGTGAAGGATGGGCAGTAACTGTTACCACACTAAAGGCTGAAATTGAGCAAAATTAACTGAAATTGACCTGGCTTTCCCCTGAAAGCTGCAAGCTTTCAAGTAGACTGCAGAGTTTTAATAGTTTCTTCAGATAATTTTTGCCAGTATGATTATTGTCTGGATGGAGAAATGGATTCCTGGTGCTTCCTCCTCAGCTCTCTTCCCTGACATCATTCCCTGTGTTGGCCATTTTAAGATAGGCTCTGATAATACAGTTCACTTCAGTCTAGTGCTTATTGAAGACCATCCTATGCAATGCTCTCTGCTGAGAACACAGAACCCAGATATTTGGAAGATAAGATCCTTCCAGATAAGAGGAACAGGAGGAAGACAGCTCTTCATTCCATAAGGTTGGTGGTAAGCAGCATAGCAGAGACCCAGACAAGATTTGAAGATGCTCCAGGTAGGAAGGAAAAACAGGGCGGAGGTGGCCTCAAAGATGGACAGAGGGTTAGGAGGTGGGAAGTGGGGATTACGGGGCCTGTGAGCTAGATAAGGGGCCACATAGAGACTGCCTGTTGGAGACGTTGTCAGGGAGAAGCAGCAGCATAAGCAGATGTGGAGGGAGGTGTGCCGAGGCACGTGTGGTATCCTATGTGCTTCGCCTCCAGACCCACTTTCTTCTGGATCCAGTTCTCTTACATCATATCACGTCACATCTCCTCTCCACCTCCTCACTGTCAGGGGTGAAGGTAATTGTTGTACGTGGGTTAGGCAGATGTAAAACTGGAGAAATCAGCTACTGGAAAGGGAGGAAACTGAAGCATAAAAGGAAGCTCAATAACAACTCAGGAAGTTAATCACATGTTCACCAATCGCAGTCTATACTCAAGTGTGTAGGAAATGGAGCTTTCTTTATTCTTCTACAAACCCACCTAATTTGTATTTTTCTACTCCCTTCCAGTCCCTATTGTGTTCCTCGTGACTTCAGTGTCTGTCCTGCTTTCCCTTAGTCTGCGTCTAAGTTCCGCGAGGAGCCTCTGGTCCTTGTGTCACCCAGTTCCTTAGTTTCCCTGGGGCTGCCATAACAAAGGACCCCCAACCGGGTGCCTTCAGCAACCGGAAGTTATTGTCATACAGTCCTGGCAGCTGGAAGTGCAAATCAGGGTGTCGACAGGGCTGGTTTCTCCTGAGCATTGTGAGGGAGAATCTGTTCCAGGCCTCTCTCCCAGCTTCTGGTGGCTTGCTGACAATGTTTGACATTCTTTATGTGTCTCTCTGCCTCTGTGTGTGTGTGTGTGTGTGTGTGTGTGTATTTCCAGATGTCCCTTTTTTATAAGGACACTTCATATAGGATCAGGGGTTCAACCTACTCTAGTATAGCCTCATTTTAACTAATTTTATCTGTGCCCTGTTGGCCCTGTTTCCAGATCGGGTTGCACTCTGAGGCATTAGAGGTTAGGACTTCTGCATAGAGTTTTATAGGGGCCCATTTCAGCTTGAAACGTTGTGTCATGCTGCATCTGCTGCCTCACTCGTTCCTTCTCTGGTGCCCGCTCGTGGGGACTCACTTATTGCCATGGTGATGTTTCTCCTGCTGATCCATGTGGCTCTTGGGGGCCAGCCCCCCTCTGCTCCTTCCACGCCATGTTCCATGGCACAGGATTTGATTCATTCTGTCTGCCAATGATACCTCGCCCAGGCTGCCTGGGGAGGCTGTCTGAGGCCCCTTCTGCCTAAACACACCGTGCAATCATTTCTCTGAAACCGATGCCTCCCTTGCCTTCTAGACAGGAAGCAGAACACAAGGCCCCTCTGTTCTCAGATTCCATAAGCCTTCTAGAGGGTTAGCTGTTGCCTAACTTCAAGACCAGCAGAGCTCAGGGCCCCACTATGGGGCCACCAGTAGGTTTAATCTCTCTAGATCTCTTCTTCTCCTGGGGGAGGGAACTGTTTTCTAGTGTATATGAGGTAGACAGAAGTATGAAAACAGACGTATGAAAGGGGCCTTTCTCCTCAGGATATTTTCGCCAAGACATCTGTGTAGACCAGGAGCTGGCAAAAAAATAAGGCCCGTGGGCCCAGTCTGGCTTACCACCAGGTGTTTATAAAGTTTTATTGGGACACAGCCATGCCTGTTCTTTTACATGTTATCTCTAGCTGCTTTTGTGCCACAGTGGCAGTTGAGTGATTGGAGACTATCTGGCCCACAAAACCAAAACTATTCACTATCCGGCCCTTCACAGAAACATTTTTTCAACCCCTGCTGTAGACCTTTATGACACAAAAGCCCAAAGGCTTCTTCCCTCTTCTGCTGTTATATCTCTCCCCTAAAGCAACAATCACAGGGTGGCCTTGCTCTCTGAACATGAAAAATGGCAAAGGAAGAAAAAGAAATACGCAACATGAAATGGCTAATGTGTCCAGATGACATTTGGCCAACAGGTGTGTGTGATTTGTGGAAATCCATTGAGCAGAACCGTTTGGATGTGTGCCCTTTTCTTTCTTTCATAGACTGAATTTCAATAAAAAGTGCGGGGGGTGGGAGTGGATAAGAAATCTTATTCCATCATGATGACCTTGGCATCATGGAAATGAATGGAACCATTGAGGTTGCCCAGGTTGCCAAGGACACCCTGGGGCCTTGCAGAAGCACAGGGCAGAGCCATGCTTTGCCAGCCAGGCCCTCACACGTGTGGACTTGGCCAGCGAACACAGCCTGGGATTCCAGGATGGCTTAAAACCCCAGCCTCGGCAGAGAGCATCTAGGACCCAAGACCACGCACTGACCATGTGTGGTCTCACGCCTGCCCAGGTAAAGGTAGCACAGCCCAGATCTGACTGGTCTCTACTCAAAGCCCATGAGCAGGTGAACTCATTGTTCTTATTCTTTTCATTATAAAGTAAACGAGCTATGTATTTACTCATCCTGAAACTTAACCTCCAGAGTATACCTGGGGGGCATTTAAAGGTCTTCATTTCAGAGAAGACCCCTGCAGAACACACACACACACTCTCTCCAGAAGTGTCCCTCGGGTTTTCAGTGTTACCCATGGGCAAATTTTAAGTTCAGATGAAGGACGCGATGTGCGGATCTTGCTGAACTCATACTCACTGCCTTCTCTTTCCATATGACCTTGATTTGCAGTTCTCAGATGCACCTTTCAGAGGCCTCACTTAAACATGCCGGCAGTGTGGGTCTGGGATTGTGGGCATTTGGTCTGTAACAGCAGAGAGGGGCTGGCTTTGGAAACCTAGCCCTGCCCCCTTCCCCTCCTCCTCCTGGCGAGAGAGACGGAAACAGCTCTCTTGCTCTTTGGCCGCACCCCCTGGTTAACGCAGACCTTCTTCTTCCTTCTAGCCCTGGGCCTGGAGGCACACACTGCCTGGGTGCCAGTGTAGAACATGCGGTCTGCGAGAACCTGCCCTGCCCCAAGGGTCTGCCCAGCTTCCGGGACCAGCAGTGCCAGGCACACGAGCGGCTGAGCACCAAGAAGAAAGGCCTGCTGACAGCCGTGGTGGTCGATGGTAAAGGCGTATGGCATGTCCTTGTATGGCAGCCTCCCGTCCTCCCCTAGAAACATAAAAACCACCTAGGGAAGCCGGGGGGCGTCCCTTTCCCAAACCAACCCAGCAAGACACTCCAGTCCTCTGCCCGAGTCAGCTGCGGCCCAACTTTGTAAGTTGTGGGGTGGACCTTGAATGACCCAACTCTCTGAGATGTTCCAACTGCAGCTGTTGAAGCAGGCAGCAGGCCAGGTGCATCCTGCAGCCCCATTTATAGCGAGGAGGCTGTGCTGGTATCCTGCCCCTAGCGCCACGTGTGGAGGGACCCAGGACGAGCTGAGGAGACCAAGGCTTTACAGGAGCATCCCGGTGTGTGGGTGTGGCTGCTCTCTGGCTTTCCAATGTGGATGCTTCCCTGTATTGCTTCTCCTGGTTTGTTTTGAATTGTCTCTTAATCCTTGGCTAGGATGTTGGGGGACTTTTTGAGAATAGTTTACACTTGGGAAAGATGATAAGCACAGGTCACATTTTCTTTCCAAGAGCTTTCTCCTGAATCAAGAGGCTCTGCTCCATTGGGCCACTGCAAGCATTTCCGGTAGCTGATGAAGTTCTAGGTGGTGTGTCATGTATACATTTGTAATGTCTGCTTAATTAATGTCCTTAATAGATAAGGGCACCCCAGGGCCCGCTTCAGGGTTGTTGGGTTTGTTTGTTTGTTTTTTGTCACCTAAAACTGTCCTTCTTTAGGAGACAAGACTTTGTGTTATAATGATGACATATGAGCCCGTTTATCGGTATGTCATGTACAAGACACAAGTTAGCTCTACATACATCATCTCATTTAATACGCAAAACAAGCTGTGCAGAAGACGAGAGGGAATGAGGTTATAGGACACCTCTAAGCACCTGCAGCTGACAAGAGGCCAGGGCGGGAGCTGACCCCAGTTCCAGAGCAGTTGACTCACAGAAAATAGGCAGTTATTGTCTGGCTGCCAACACTTGAAGAAGACAGACAGCATGACTTCATGGGTGTGGAGTGAGGGAGCTTGAAGAAGAACCCGGGAAACTGGGCCTGATTTTTAGACAGCCTCAGAAGCGTTTTGCAGAAGAATGAAGTTCTGATGCCAGGTCTTGTGTTTCTTCCCTGTGATGGGAAGAGCCTTTGAAATCTGCCTGTGGCGTTCTGCTGTTGCAAGTTCAAGTGTGCATAGCTGTGTGAAGGTAGGCCCGGGCATCTCTGGAATAGCAGCCTCAGATCTGCAGCTTTTCGTCTAACAGCCGGACCCATCCTCTTTGAGCTGACTCGTAAAGCAACATGTGATGCTCTAAATTGTAGCAGATAACACCAGCCCACTCAGATGAGGACTCATTTAAAAGTATTGGGGAGCCCCTGTCATTGTCCTTTTTTTAAGAAGAACACCACCTTCGGGGACCGTGTAATGTAGCTGCGCCATTGGCTCGCCAGCAGAATTCAAGAGAAACACGGCCTTTGCACCCTGAACTTTCCCTGCAGATGAGGGAGAGAAGAGACCTGAGTGCAGCTGGAGCCGTGCACTTGCACAGGGGCCTTTGCCTCTCTCCACCTGGCTGTGAGTCAGATGCAGGAGGTGGCAGGAGGCTTCCCGCTGTGTCAGGCACACGCGGACCCCTAATTGGAAGCAAGAGAGCTGCCATTTGGTTCTCATGAGAAGCAGCCTTGAGTCTGAACCTTCGGCTTTCCCCAGCATGCCGGATAAAGATGCTTTTAGACTCTTCTTTACTGTCCGCTCCCACTTTGCAGGAGCAAGAAGAGGTCAGGTCTGGGACAGATTCACGCTCTTCAAATTTCAGCTCGACTTTGTGCACCAAGTTGTTCTTTCCTTGGTTGCCTGCTTCGGTTTTCAATGCTCCCGTCTCATTTATTCAACACAGAAATCCCACTTAAATGTCTGTTTTTCCACAGATTTCTCCAAGTCCAGATTACGCGTCTGTTTTCCTTCTGACCGCTTTTGGATGGCTGGACTCTTTCGTTGCCTTATCACCCCAGTGGCTGGGAGTTGAGTTTGCCGAGATCCTCCACCCAGGAAGCCTTGCGGTGTGGCTCTTTGGGGAGCTGCTTGGATTGGGAATGTGACCTTTCATCCACTTACTTTCTGTTTCTCTCTGCCTAAGTCCTAAGTTATTGTCACTAGAGTGCCACCGCCTTTGATCTGAAAAGAGCAGCCCTGTTTGGTAAGGACAGCTAGCAGGCAGTAAGTATCTCGCGTGTGAAGGAGAGACCCCACGCTCGGGGCTTTGCACAGGTGGCTCGACACATCCTGCTCTGGGGTAGAATCGCCCTGACTTCTTGCATCTGCAGTTTCATTTCTCTCTCGAATACCCACAGAAGGCAGCATTTTTAAAAGGAGCATTTCATCAAGGGTAAAAACAAAATAATAAATGGCCAATTTAGAAGGCAGGAGGGGAATACGGATTGTAAGTGTTCCTCTGAAAACTCCATTTATAAAAGGCACAGTTCTAGCTGAGCCGTGACAGGAACGATCCCTGTGGTTGGGCTCCGGGTTCTTCTGAAGCCCATTATGACTGCCCTATTCATAGCAGTGCTATCGCTGCGGAATTCGTTGGCGAGTGACGCACAGTTCAAAAGAAGGAAAGCTGTATTTTTTTTTTCTTTTTTTTCTCTCCCTTTTTAAAAAAAAAAAAAAAAAGAATTCTTGCAGAGGTAGATTTTCCAAGGGAGGATTCAGGACCACAAATCCATCCCACCTCCAAAGGAAGACAAAGACCCTCCTTAGAAAATATTTCTAAGTGGAAAAGCCTTTAGACACACCCATGAGGTGGCCCCCTGCCAAACCCACCCCGTCTCTGCTTTTCCCGTGGAATCTCATTGAAGTGGAAACCTTCAAGGGTTCAGTCCTCCCTGCCCAGGCCAGCAGGCCGCCGGCCCACTGAAGTGTCGGAGAGCTTGGCAAAGGCTGCGTCTGGACGTGGCTGTGCATTCCCAGCTTCTCCTGCCTGGCACAGCAGAACCCCCCAGGTCTGAGCCTCTGTGGGGATGAAGGACGTGATGGTTAGGACTCTGACTACAGCTCCGCCAAGCCAGCTGGGGCTGCTTAATGAAAAGGAGGGAAGCTGCTGCAAAGCTGAAGACGTCAGGACCCTAGCTCCGTGGTCTCTGCAGCTTGCGTTTGGTAGCTACACCCCCATGCACCCACTGCAGACTGGCTTTCTCAGAACTTGTCCATGTACAAGCTGGTAGGGTAGCCCATGGCACCTCTTAGGTAAATCCACATCCCTTATCCAGATCCTTTTGGGCCACATGCAGTTCAAGTTTCAGAGTATTTTGCGTGTTCAAAAGGTAGTAACGGTGCGTCAACCAAATATTTGTATCGCTGGTGGGCTCCAGGAAAGCACCCCATAGTCAGTCACGTGGGTCTGTCCACCAGGTGACCTCATTAAGGGGGATAGTGACACTACTGAGAGCTCACATCAGTCCAGGCTGGTTTTGCTGCCAAATGTGTTTGCCACAAATGGAAGAGAACACATGGTTTTCAGAGCTTTTTGGATTTCTGAATTACATATAAGGGAGTGTAGCCTTCTTCGGGATCCATCAACCATGAGCAGACAGGACGTCTCTGCATCTGAATTTCAGTACTGAGTTCCCAGGAAAGAGACGAGGAATGGACCAGCTGTGGGCAGGTGCTCACTGCTGGTCAAATCCACAGAGGCCTGTCTGCCGGGGACTGATGAAGGGGCCAGGGTGGGCAGCTTTGGGACCAGGAGTCTGAGTAGCCTCCTCAGCATGTGTCCCCCACAGAGGACCAGGGAGAACTTGGATGAGTGCTGTGATGAACTCAAAGCAATGTCTCCACCATACTAAGACCTTCTAACTGCTGGCCTAGAGAGAGGGCAGAGAGACTACTGAGAGCACGAGTGTCCTCTTCACTGCAGAGGAATGTTCCAAACCTCCAGCGGGCACATGTGACCATGTGGTTCCCAAGCTTCTGAGCCCATCTTCCCTGCCCTGCCTGTGACCTCCTCCAGCCAAGCAGAAGTCCTGATGCCAGGCAGGCCAGCAAGAAGCGAGACCGGCCCCAGGCTTTGCAGCGGCAGTCAGAATTCCATCTCAGCACACACCAGCCATGCAGGTGGCACGTTCCAAGCTTCCTTCCTTCAAGTGTGTGGTTGTATAACTT